>NC_091849.1:29398293-29707282 GCF_037783145.1 Equus przewalskii
TTCATAACACCAATTCCAGGGTACAATGATAAAATTTAAATATATCCCCATCAGGTCTGTTGTTCCAATTCCAGCTACATGAGAAGAGATGTATTGTTCCTTGTAGAGAAGAGAACGCCAAGGGGCTGGTAACCTGAGCTCATCCAGGCAGCTGTATAAATTCCCTGAAATAACAACTGGAAGGAATGGTATTAAATACAGGTGAAATTGATGGAAGAAGATCTGGTGGTCAAGAAACAAGTGGGACTAAGTTTCAGTGCAGATTTTCATGTTTATACTAGTGAACTATACTTTCTCATTTATTCAGCCAATATAGAGAAATGGACAATATAAATTCTCACATTTCTTCTCCATTCATAGGGTTCTCTGTGTGAGCTAGCTCAGTGGATAGAGCTGAGTTTTGATTTCCTCACCATAAAAACACCTAGCTTCACCATTTTCATTTTCACAGCTATGCCACTCACTGACCGGCAGTGTCATAAAAGTTCACGGTTGGACACAGAAGGAATAGTATGCACGGAGGGAATGTAGAAACCCTCAGTTGCAAATCTATCCCTGCCACGTTGAGTCTGGCAGCATGCTGAGAACATAGACGTAGAAAAGGATACAGGATCTTATGACACATGGATATTGAATCTAGAGTCCTAGTGGAAAGTTAAAGTCATTCACAAGAGAATTAAAGACAAGGCTGCAAGCCAGCAGGTGGACCTTGGAATCAGAAGGTTTCAGCTCTCACATTACCACACACACAAGGGTGACCTTCCACAAGCCCCCTCCTCTCTGGGCTGCAGTCCACTCATTTTAGACAAGGTTATTGGACCAGAATTTCCAGTTCCAGTTGCCACTCTGACAAACTGTGACTCCCTCTGAACACTAAGAATTCAGTACTAATTCGCTAACCTGAGACTACAACATATGGCTAAGGCGCCATAAATGAATAAAGAAGTATGGTTGCCATTGTAGAAAACCAAAGGCACTGAGGAAGGAGGGAGGCTAGATTCAATGCAAAATAAGGAAAGCAGCCAAAACAGACCCAAGCCATTACGTTCTCTAAATGTTAAATGTGCACTGGGAATTAATAACATTTACATTTTACTAAGGAGTCTAAACACATGGGATGTACATGTGGAATGGTTTTATGGTTACTGTCATAAACTATGCTCTCTTTACCCTCTCCCTTTCCACTGGAAAGTCAACTTTCCTAATTAACCTCAGAATCCCTAATTTGTGAGTCATTTTTAGTTTCTTAAAGTGTTCTCTGGTTATTGACTGTTTACCTTTCCTTTGGTTCTATTAACGTATAATTTGCACACAAAGCCCTGTTTATTTTTAAGGGTAGAAGGGAGAGAGCCTGGTTAACCCTCACGGCCCCTCTTCTTCCCTGCCTCAACTCCTGGTATTGAGAAGGTGAGGAAGTAGACACACACCACGCTGGTAAGATTGCAATCTCTTCTTAGTTAGTGGTAACTTCTGTTCTAGATTTTGTGTGATTAATTTAACAGGAATGACCAGCTTCCCTAAGCCTTGGCCATACACTCAGCTTCATCTTGCAGTTGACTCCTAGCTGGTGGTTCATACTAAATTCCTGATACCCAAAACTCTTTGCCCGATGACCTAGTACAGCCCCTAATATCATCTTTCCTCCACAACCCTAAGCCTGGAGGCTGTAGCCACAGTTGGGTCCATCTCCATTCTCCTGGGAGTGCAGTAATTCAAGGAAGAAGGGTCTGTCTCTTCTGCACCTGGAGGCCCCACCACTTCTTCTCTCCCGAGGCTCGTTCCTTTACTCTGTTAGTATGCTGCTTGTCTACAAGCCAAGTGGCTGAGTAAGCATCCAGCTAGGAAACCAAAAGTCAATCCACCTTTCTACTATAAGACTTGAGCTCTTTGTCCTATGCACCCCAATGTTTATTGCAGCACTGTTTACAATAGCCAAGACGTGGAAGCAACCTAAGTGTCCAGCAACAGACGAATGGATAAAGAAGATGTGGTACATATATACAATGGAATACTACTCAGCTGCAAAACAGAACAAAATCATTCCATTTGCAATAACATGGATGGACCTTGAGAGAATTATGTTAAGTGAAATAAGCCAGCGAGAGAAGGATAATCTGTGTATGACTCCACTCATATGAGGAATTTAAACTTATGGACTAAGAACAGTTTAGTGGATACCAGGGGAAAGGTGGGGTGGGGGGTGGGCACAAAGGGTGAAGTGGTGCACCTACAACATGACTGACAAACATTAATGTACAACTGAAATTTCACAAGATTGTAACCTATCAATAACTCAATAAAAAAATAAATAAATAAAAAGAAGAGCTCTTTGAAGTCAGGAGCTCTATGTTATTAGCGGTTTTATTCTCAAAGTCTAGGATACTTACTGCAAGAAAGAGCAATAAAAATTGGGAACAGAAGAGAACGGAGAGGTAGTCTTGTTTCTTCTAATCTAACACATCTCAGCTATCCTTCTTGGGGAAGAAAATATTCTTTCAGAAAGTTTAAATTTAGAATGAGCTCTGGGTAAATAGGAAAAATCACGCCAGTGAACTTAAAATTATGCTTTTATAGACAGACGCTGTCAAACAGATTTTGCAGGATCTGCAAAGGAATAGTAAGTGAAGGAATTGATACAATATGTTACCAGGAGTCATTGTGCCTTAAGCAGGAGAGTGATGGAATGAAAGTTGTGCCCAGGAAAATCCATCTGGAGAACTCAGGACACTTTGGAGGAGTTAGAAACTGGAAAACAATTTGGAAGTAGCTTCAATGCTGTATCTATTAATTATTCCATGTGACATTCAGTTTTTATCACTCTGTCTTCCAGGAAGCATCTTAGGCTTTGAGAATACAACCATGAATAACACAGAGGTCCCCCCTTCAAGGAGCTCAGGTCACCTGGTATAAAGATAGACGTAGACAAACATAACATGAAGCCTTTTGGCGTCATTAACACGGACTACTCAAAGTGCTTTAAGGAGGCCACCAAGGATGAAGGATTTGACTATTGAGAAAAAGAGAAAGATTTCACAGAAGTCAAATTCAACATGAGTCTTGATGGATAAGAAGAAGTTGTTAGGTAGCAATGAATAGAGTATTTGCAAAGGCATGGAGTCATGAAATGAAAACTGTGAGGAATTCCATATAGCCACATTACCAGAGCGTGATAGGGGATGATGCATAAGACTGAAAGGGCGGGTGGGGTCCAAATTATGAAGGATCTTACATACTCTACTAAGGAGTTTGGATCTGGTCATCTAGACAGCCTGGTTTATAGAAACAGCAGAGGTCTCAAAATCCCAAATACCTGGATTTGAGTCATGGTTCCACCTCACTAAATACTCTGAGTCTCAATTCTTCATGGGTGCCTGGAAGATAATAACATCTACTTTGCAAAGTTTTTGTAAAGAATAGATAATACACTTGAAATCTAATTTAAATATATTTATAACATAACTACTGTGAAGTTCCAGAAATCCCAATGAATTTTAAATATTATTTTTCAGAAATATGGAATCAATAGAGAATTTTAAGTGTAGAAATATCACCAAAAATTGGAAGAATTATAACTGAGTATAGTTGTGACTGTTCAGGGAGCTATTGCATTAGTCAAGGTGAATGATGATCAGGATTTATTTTAAATAATGGCAACAGGAACAGAAAAGAAGGACCCAATGAGCAAATTTTCTAGGGTAAAATCAGAAGAATTTTTCAAATGATTGATGTGGCCCAGGGAAAGAGAGAGGGGGAGAGGAGGTCATAGAACATGAATACATCTTTCTAGCATCGCGAACTTGATGAGTGACGGCATCATGAACAAAGAAGACGAACCTGAGGACCTGGACCTGGATGGTGATGGGAAAATAGAAAGTAAAGGGGGAATAATTAAAATATTTCTTTTTATGGTTTGAAATGTGCATTCCTCTGTTGTTTTGTGTGTGTAAATACAGGCTTGAAAATAAAATCACCCGTAAGTAAACACTCCAATATAACAATATTTATCACTGAATGGGAAAAATTCAAGTGATTCTTATTTTCTTCTTAATGCTTCAGTTTTTCTAGGTTTTCTCAAGTAACAATTTATTTCTGACATGAAAATGAAATAAATATTTTAATAGAAAAATAAAACAATCTCTTCTTTTTTCTTTTACTTTCACTTTTATTCACCCCAAGCTAATACTCGCTGCCAATCTTCCTCTTTTCGTATGTCAGCTGCCACCACAGCATGGCCACTGACAGACAAGTCATGTAGGTCCACACCCAGGAACTGAACCCAGGCCACCAAAGTGGAGCATGCCAAACTTAACCACTAGGGCACCAGGGTTGGCCCTAAAACTATCTCTTATGATGTTAAAAGTGTTTCTACTATAAAATATTTGGTGACAGAAAAACGTATATTTAAAAAGTTACTGGTAATTTGATATCTTGGGAATATATGCCAGACCATGTTGAATACTAGATTTGGCATCATACATTTTATTTATGTTATATTATGTCAAAACAATTTCTCATGCATTTTAATGTGTAACGTATTAACTTAATTCCTAATGATGAATATATTCAATATTTCCATTTTTAGAGACACTTCAAAGAAAAAAACCACAAGAATTGGAAATTTATGTAAAACTCAAGTCTTGATCCTCATCTTCATCAGTATTAACTTTAACTATGCAAGCCTGACTATTGCCTGAGCCTTACTTTTCTGATCAGTTTGGGTTGAAACACATATCAATGACAGTTGTTTTCCTTTCAAACATCCAACCCATCCCAAAATTCCCCCCTGAATATCCAAACCTGAATTCACTTTTCACTCTCAATGAATTCCCCTCCTTACCCTACATTAAGCAAAATCTCTCCTATTCTGACAATGATACTGAGAATCAAGAAGTACCCATGAAGTGTCTGTAACAAGTCCTATGCTAGAACCTGTACAAACGGAAACACACTCACTCTATCCCCACCATCTGATATCTCCTGGCATTCAGTTACATCTTCTCAGGAGATATTTTTATTTTTAAATTTCAGAACCAAAGCTACAACCGAGAAACACTTTGCAATCTTCCTCTGTATGTCAGTAGACTTATATGTATCACACACCCATTTCACTACAATATCATCATTCAAGGATCTTGGCTTTGCGCAAGAATCTCAATTTTAACCAACTACCAGGTGCTGGCCTTAGGTCTCTCTTCTATAAACAACGTTGCCTATAACACTGAAATTGCTTGTGAAATGGATTGTCACAACTCCTCAAGGAATTTTTACAAAAGGAGGGTAAAGATTGGATCCATTCTTCAAGATATTAAGACCCAAAATAAAATAATATTAATTAAAATGCAGCTTGTTCAATTGAAAAAATGGAAGAATAGACCATTCATTTGTGGGAACTTGGAATTTTATAGAGATGGTATCATACATACAATGAATAGTTAGTTTGTCTGTCTACACAGAGACCAGGTAAAGCCAATTCTGGATGATTATCTCACAGCATGCAAACATGAACTCTATAAGAATAGTTCTAGATAGCAAATATAAAACTCTAACTCTAATAAACAGGACCAGTTATATAATTTGTGGGGCTCAGAGAAAAATGAAAAAGCAGGATCTCTTGTTCAATATTATTAAGAATTCCAGGATGGTGAAAGCAAAGCAGTAAATAAAGCATGGGGCCCTGGGCATGGAGCCCAGTGGGACTGCCTATGCCACAAGCCCATGAAGCTTGCCTTGTAATAAAAGAATACCTTAAATAATTTTATTTTGACTTGAAGATAGAAATAATTTATAGACAAGACTTTGGAGAAACAAAACATAGAGAGGAAAATCAGGTCATGATTTCATCAAAATGGCAGAGTGCTAGACAACTGAGGAAACTGTAGATAAAACTGAGACAGGTGATATTTTGAAAGAATGGAAAGTACATTGCAGTTTTCTCTAGAACTAAAGAGACTCAATTTGAATTTTAGTTCACAATTTATTGCAAACAGGGAAATTTAATGGTGATTATAGTTCATAATATGATATTGAATACTTGAAAGTTGCTGAGAGTATCTTAAGCATTCTCACCACACATACACAAAAAAGAGTCTACCACATGAGATGACAGATGTGTTAATAGTCTAGATGGCGGTAATCATTCCACAGCGTAAACGTAAATCAAAGCATCACATTCAACACTTAAATATATAGAGAGAGATTTTTCACTTATTCCTCAATAAACTTTGGGGAGGAAAACAGCCAAATTTACTTAAGTCCTTTGAGCCTCAGTTTTCTTGTGGCAAAGTAGGAATGATCTTAGTACTTCCTTCACTGGGTCTTTGAAAGAATTAAATGAGCTAATACATGTAAAAAGAAGCTCAAATAATAACTTATACAATGAGCACACAATAAATGTTATTTATTTCTATTGTATTCATATTATATAACAGAATTATTAACATAATGAATATATAATCCTTCAAAACAATAAGAATGGACCTCAATAGAAAGATGGATAAAGTATATGGCATTTATAACAGTTATTAGAAAGCTTGAAAAAATGTCAGATCACATATTGACATTCCTTGGATGAAGCAGACAGAATAGTTTTTCCCTAAAGGATACAGCAAGAAGGGTGGATACACCTTGGAGAGTTCAGCCTCGTTCTCCCAGTGAGCTTTGGGATCCTCAAATTAAAGAAAATAATTTAGTGTTATTACCAAGAATGAACTGTCAGATGCAGAAGGCACAAAAGCAATGCTACTCTCTCTAGTCGCCTTTCGTTGTTTTCCGTAGAACCACAGTAATAAATGAGCAGAATATTAAAGATAATCATCTTTCTGTACAGATTGTTGGGTTGTGATTGGCCCCCATTCCTTAATTGTCATGGACAAATTTCCTCGCATTTTATACAGAGTTATCCAGGGAAGTCCCCACAAGGAAAATGTGTATCCATGCCATGCCTCTGTCCCAGGAAATAAAAGATAATTTAACTAAGAAAACATCTTAGGCCATTGAGACTTGTGCTGTCCTCGGTCCTGAAACAAAGGGAGAAACAGTATGGAAAGAAAATGGGAACAATGAAAAGAATGAAACCTAGATAGGAATTCCCCAAGGGGGATTCCCTCATGTTGCAGGTATGGAAATGCATCCTGTTTATTCTTACAACAATCCTTCTCAGACCCAGGGGACACACTCTCTCAGGATTTGTATGTCTAGAGATTTGTGGCTCATAAAATGCAGGCAGAATTTCAGAATGAGAGGAAGAGGTTTGTGAAGATGAAGAGTTTATGCTGCACTCTCAATATGAACTATCATTTCAAATATTTTTCTACCATTTATAATCACTGGGAACGTAAACCTGAAAAGCTTTATTAGCTGTGAATATGAACACTCAATCAGGTAAGAGAATGACATAGGAGACAGGCTAAACAGTTGCCCGTATTTTCTGTCTGCTTGCTAGTACTAAAGTTTAACACCCAGCATGCAGAGCTGGTTTCCATGTCTCCTGATGGACTCCTAGCTGTTTTTGTAAATTATGATTGCTCTTTACTTCCTACAATTTCATCGCCATATCTCATTCTCAATTCACCATACTTGGTTCTCTAGATAGTTTCCAAAGTAAATATGTAATCTCTAAATATTGAAATTGCATAAAACAAATCATTTAGCACAGATAAATCTGATTGCTAATTTTCTTTAAATGTTAGGAAAAGTTTTTTGCCCAAACCAATATTTTCGTTTATTTTTTTGTTGAGGTCCTATGGGCTTATAAGATTATGTAAACTTCAGGTGTAGTTTATTATATTTTGGTTTCTGTATAGAATGCAGTGTATTCACCACCAATAGCCAAGTTTTTTCCCTCACCATACATATGCGCCCCTTCAACCTTTTTGCCCTCCACTTCTCCTCTGGTAACCTCCAATCTGTCCTCCTACCTATGTGTTTGTAAATCCCAAGATAACTTACAAGGCAATTTTATTTTGTGAATCAGAGGATAAAAAATGATATTTGGCATATCGTTTGTTTCTTAAACAGGAGTGGAAATTTTAACAATATAAAAAGCATACATGACTATCAAAGGAAGCCACTCTGAATTTCTTCAAGCCAGCCTTTCATAGAGATGTAGTAAAGCTTAGATAATTCTTCAAAATGTTCTCCAAGTATAAAGCCTAGAATCCCATTGCCTCTCTAGAATTGTTCCCTAGTTAAATGACTCTTTTACTCTAGTCATGCAAAATCTTTTTCTTCTCCTCTCAGGGATTTTTCAGGCTTCGACTGATTCCCCTCCTATGGGAAGCACTCCAATGTCTTCATTCATGTCAGGTTTCCTTATAGTTCTTATTACTCTCTCCCTGTTTTTCTTAAGTAAAAGCCCTTCAGCTGGTTTCTTACTAGATCAAGAGATAACAGTGTGCTCCAGTAGTTAAAAACTTGCCTCTGTTGGAGCTGACTTAGGAAGATGATAGAAAAGTTGTATCAGAAGGTAGACGTTCACAAGTCAGAGAGATGGTATCCTGACAACATGCTCTGAATTCCTGGGAGAAAGAAAATATTAATGATTAATTTAATGTAAAAATAGTTGAGTCACATTGCATAACCAACGTGTAACCTTAATATTTAATAGTCTAGTAGTCCAAACGCTTACAACCTCTGAGGTTGGGATTATGTACAACAATGTTCTCCCTCAAAATATTTTTCCCTAGGTGGGAAAATCCTACGTTGAGAAGACTCTGATTCCTATCAGAGAGAGCATTTCATATATCATTGTGTCTTTTTTTAAGTGATGCTGAACCAGACCTCAGTCACTGAATTTCTGCTCCTGGGAATAACAGACATCCAAGTACTGCAGCCTTTTTTCTTTGTGGTTTTCCTGGCAGTTTATTTTGTCAATGTGGCTGGGAATGGAGCCATCCTGATGGTTGTCATCTCTGATCCAAGACTCCATTCCCCTATGTATTTCTTCTTGGGAAATCTATCATGTCTAGATATCTGCTACTCCACAGTGACACTGCCAAAGATGTTGCAGAACTTCCTCTCTACACACAAAGCAATTTCTTTCTCGGAATGCATCAGCCAGCTTCACTTCTTCCACTTTCTGGGCAGCACCGAGGCCATGTTGTTGGGTGTAATGGCCTTTGACCGCTTTGTGGCTATCTGTAAACCACTTCGTTACCCTCTTATCATGAATCATCAGCTCTGTACCCAGATGGCTATCACTATCTGGACCATTGGTTTTTTCCATGCCCTGTTGCACTCCATAATGACCTCTCGCTTGAACTTTTGTGGTTCCAACCATATTCACCACTTCTTCTGTGATGTTAAGCCATTATTGGAATTGGCCTGTGGGAACACTGAGCTCAACCAGTGGTTGCTCAATACTGTCACAGCGACACTTGGCATGGGCCCATTCTTTCTAACACTTCTCTCCTATTTCTACATTATCATCTATCTTTTCTTCAAGACCCATTCTTGCAGCCTGCTTCACAAAGCACTGTCCACTTGTGCCTCCCACTTCATGGTAGTTATTCTTTTCTATGCTCCTGTTGTCTTTACCTATATTCGTCCTGCTTCAAGGAGCTCCATGGACCAGGACCGGGTCATTGCCATCATGTACAGTGTCGTCACTCCGGTACTAAACCCACTGATCTATACTTTGAGGAACAAGGAAGTAAAGGGGGCCTTGAGGAGAGTGATCAGAATGAGGCTCTAACTTGAAGAAATCTAGAGAACTCTTCTGACCCATAAATGACCAGGCAATGAGAAAGTAGGGGTGTAAAATTGTACTGCTTCTCAAATTCTTTACAATGTGTATAAAAGAAGGAACTGACTAAAGGACAAATAAGTGGCAAAGTCTAGTCCAGTTGTGTTAAGCAATGCATTCCTAGGTAATTAGCTGAAAATGAGCAAACGGGACACTAGCCATGGGATCCTAATGTTAAATCTGTTTTTAGAATATTGGTCGATACAACTGATTTGTTATGTATTCTTATGTGTTCTTGAATGAAATCAGGTAAAGAAATATGTCTATGTTATTAACATATTTGGGTAGCTGCATAATAGTCAGGCCTGTTTGTGTGGTTCCCCTAAGTTAACATTTTAATGTGAGGGATGAAATTATTATGCTATTATATATTAAAGTTTTGAATTAAGGGCTATGCTTATTTAATTGGAAAAATAAAAGATAACTCACATAGGAGTTAAAGGAATTTTTTAGGCAATATGTCATGATTTCTTTTTCTCCAAGCAGGAAGACATGTAAGTAATTAAAACAAATAGTATTGGAATCATTAATTGAGATAAAATAAACAATGGTTTATCTAACGAGTTTTAGAACCTCTATCTCCAGAGATATTTTATAAGTCAACTGGATAAACTGTCAAGGATTACTGTAAAATATTGTTAAAAGAGGAGGCAGATTGAAAAAGATCTCAGAAATTGCTTTCTAGCCCATTAGTGTGTTATTTTCACATCAGTCTTTGGTCATGGAAAATGATGAATTTCAAAAGTCTTCCTATTTTTTAATTTTGTTTTTCTACTTCTATGCTTATTTTCACAGAGTGTAATGTGATGTAACATGATGTAATACCAGTGAAACGTAAATAATTCATCACAATTTTGTCTTTTTTCCTTACTTGTCACCATACTCGTACTAAGTGAGAGCTATTAAATCATAATTGCTGAGGTAGTTTTGGAGCTAATGGACAAGAGGCACTATGTTCCTTATTTTCTAAGTTCCTAGAAATGGCTGCTGGGCCTGAAAGGGCAGTAGGTGCCAGCACATAACTATTTAGAAGTACAGAGAGACAAGACTGTGAAAGCATATTTTGAGCTCATACACTGACTGTTAAGTCTCTGCATTCACTCTTGTAAACCCAAACAAGATGGTTCTGACCTCACTTCCATGCTTCTCCTATCTCCAACTCCACTTTCTTTGGTCCTTCAGTACAGATTTGTTTATAAAAGTATATATGTGTGGAGAAGGCATCTTCTACCATGAACTATCTCAAACCAGTATCTTTCTTGATTACCATTTTTTTACATAATCCAAGTTGTGTGGATCCTGTGAACTATAGAGGAGCACATGGGTTTCTGGTTATTTCTTGCTTTATAACACCTTAGCATACCAAATGTAGAAACTTCAAACACTTACTTGATTACATTGCATTATTCTCTTGGCCAGAAATAGGGTATAACACAGCAGGGAAGGGTTGATTCTGCTTGATAATGTCTCAGGCCTCAGATGGGATGACCTGAATGGCTGGGCATGGAATAGCAAGGAGATGGGAAAGCCTCTTTCTATTTCTCTTTCTTCAGTTTCTCCACGTGGCTGTCATGTGCTTTCATCAGAGATGCCTCAAGGTAGACTTTTAACCTGGGGAACACAGGCCAAGGCAAAAGCTACCAGTCATCTCACAGGCAAACCCAAGGACCAGTATTAACATCACTTTACCATACACTATTGGTCAAAATAGTCACAGAGCAACCAAACTTCATAGAAAGAGGAAAAATTCTCTACCTGTCACTGGAAAAAGCGTCAAAGATTTTGTGAACATCCTTAATCCACGACAGTCCCAACTCTGACTAATAGTAATTTACATTGTTCTCACCTACAAAGTGCACTTACTCTCCCTCCAAATAATCCTAAAATATCATCCCATAATAGCATAAGTTCAGAGTCTAGGTCTTTTTATCCGAATCATGTCAAAGTACAGATGGGGCTTCTTGGGTTTGCTTCCACAAGTATTTTTTTTTTATGTATAGAACTTTGAACTAAAGAATCAAGTTATCTGCCCATCACACACTCAACACATAATGGTAAGGTAGTATAGGATGACCACAACAGACAATCTCATTCCAAAAGGGAAGATGTGAGGCACATAACAGAATGTCGCAGCTGTGAAATCCAAATGGGGACATTATTCTAACTCTGTCCCCTACAGTCCAGGATGATGAAATGGAAAATGATAATGCCAATGAAATCCTTTTTAAAATATTTTACAGTCTTATGATTCTCATTGTGGTTTACTCAGACAAATGTCATACTCAAAAATCTCTATGAGGCAGGGCTTTCTCTGGCTAGGACTAAGAGTCATGTTATTGTGACAAAACAACCTTAAAATTCCTAGAAACAGTTTCATCGGGTTCAAAGTATCTATAAGGCATGTCCTTAAGATTCTTAGGGGCTTTCTACCCCAGCATAGAGAGTCTAGGAAGTCTGACCTTATGATTTTTAGAAGCTGTTCCAAGATTCTCCTTTATCTTAGGATCTTACACCCACATCTTTGAGATCTTTACCTAAAGCCATAATTTACTCACAATATAAGAGCAAATAATGATTTACGTTATTTTAACCTGCCATTCAACTAACCCCACAGCATATTCTTCTCTCAGCTGCAACTTGATTTAAGTTGCACTAGGGGGAATTCTGGGATGGGTTGTTGGCCTGCTTATGAAAAGCAAGTACAGGGGACAGCAGTTGCCTTTCCCACAGCCAGGGTAGGGAGATCAATGTCAATCTCTGCAGAAGATCCTAAGGAAAGGAGACACTCAGAGTTCTCACAGAGCAGAATCATGAAGGCACAATGAACACACTGAGGAGGAAGGGCCAGAGCCTCTCATTCTGGAACATACCTTGCAAACTCTCAAAATTGACTAAGGGACACTTCAGAGGGGCTAACTTCAAGCTCAAGTTTGGTAACCATTTATATGATTTTGGGTTTGGTCACATATATAACCCCACGTTGCATCAGTAATTCAATCTGGAAAAGAAAGCAACAATTCCCATGGGTCCCCCATTTTGTTGGATATTTCACAAGCCATAGACCAGTAATGTTATCTGATTATTAGTTGCTCACAACTCACCCTGGCATCTTAGGCAGTTGTTTCCAAGAAATCTTTAACAGTATCTCATGAACCTAACTCAAAATATTGTTTTTTTATTCCATATCTTCCAAAGCTTCTTGAGAATTGTCAATTCATTTTCACCAAAATATATAGTATTCAGTCCAGCAAGCAAGATTTCAGCAAGATAAATCACAGCTTTTTGTGGTTTCTATTAGAGATTGACATGTCCTGACATTCAGCTTTTTTCTTCACTAGACTACAAGCTAGAAATAAATAATATACAGGGCAGGTGGTATATCTTATTCATCTTTGTTTCCCAAGTACTTTGTAGCTGTTTCATAAATGGTTACAGAAAGAATGAATAGAAATACAAGAATGGATGAATGAATGAACAAAAATAGTCACTTGATTCGTAATCCTCGGCCTTCTGAAAATGTGTTAAATTATGTCAAGTGTAAGAACACTGAAGACTGAAACAGTAGAAAAGATAAGAAGAGAGTAGATAGATCCTCATTATTTGTGGATTCAGTATTTGCAAAATTACCTAATTTCTACAATTTCTTTGTAACTCTAAAATCAATCCTTGTAGCACTTTTCTAGTCATGCATGGACATGAGCATGCACAGATGGCAAAAAATAATTTGAGTCATGTGATGGGTGTGTTCTCAGCTGAGGCTGAACAAAATGAAGCTCTGCCCTCTTGTTTCAGCTCTCATACTGTAAACAAGTGTCCTTTTCATAGCATATTTAGTGCCACACTTTCCACAATTTGGATTTTTTTTGGTGATTTCATTGTTTAAAATGGCGTCCAAGTGTAGTACTGAAGTGTTATCTAATGTTCCTAAATGCAAAAAGGTTGACATGTGCTTTACACACACCTGTGTGTTAGTTAAGATTTTTTTTCAGTCACTACTTATAGTGCTGTTGACTGTTCAACATTAGTGAATGAATATATATAGTAAATAAAGTATCCTTAGACAGAAATACAATTAAAACTAGATTATATGTTCATCAGTTAACAAAAACATGACCAGACTCTCAGCAGAAGCTAACCCTGAACTTCACCTGGAACAAGAGGGAGAATTCCGTATTCGTCGTTTCAGTGTTCATGGCAACTTCACAGAAAAATCATAACTACCACAAATAACAAGAATTGGCTCTTTCTCACTTCAAAGTTGAGAAATCTGAGTCTCATGAAAGTGAAATGACTTGTACAAAGTTATAAAGCAGATCAGTCATACAACAAGGATTAAAATCCTGGCCTAGTTCAGGGCTTTCATGCTGTATGTTCAAACCTAGGGACCAATAAGAAAAAAAGAAACAAAACGGGAAAGAGGAGAAGGACACAGCATCGGACAGGCTTTTGTCGAGTTTCCATCTCAAAAAGAGTTGGTCTAGAAGCAGCACTCCAGTTAGTGAACTGAAAGTATTATCTTCGGAGTAAAAAAACCCAACGTATTCACTGTAATGATGGTTCTTCAGACTTGAGGGTTCTTCCTCTCTTATCACAGACTCTGTACTGGAAAGATTTCCTCAAGCCCTCATTAGTGAACTCAGAAAAATTGCTGTAACCTTTTCCATGCTTTACCTGACTCTCTTTACTCCCAAAGAGGAAGGCCTTTCTTAAAGTTAGAGGGAATGTTTGTGTTCAACAACAGCAAAAGAAGTGGGCATTAGACATACTTTGCAGTCAAAAGATCATTACTGATTTGACAGAAACCTCTGTCAGGGCTGATCTTGTTCAGTGGTTATGGACTGAAGAATATGACATCTTAAAGACTTCTGGAAGCCACAACCTCTGAGCTGAACTTTGAAAAAGCAGGAGAGAAAACCTGGCTCCCACCAGCCTGCTCCCTACACAGACAGGCAGATATGGTCCCTCTTCTGAGAAATGCCTGCCTGGCAGGGTTCTTTGATCCCCAGGGAGTAATTTGGCTGCTGCACCCCTGGCACCAATCATCTCTGTGAGTCATCCCTATATACGTGAGTCCAAGGGGGGACAATTCCCCTGAGAAGAAGAGACTCATACCAAGAAAACTGCTCTTCCCAGGGCCACCATCTCAGAGCCTGGAGACTCAAGGCTGAAAAATAACTGGAGGATGCTTCTGGACATTCCCTGGTCTCCTGGAGTCCCTGAAACCCTAGGCAGGATATGCTTCTGAAAGAGGGAATAAGAGAAGAGGACATAAGGAGCTTCCCTCCAAAACGTTCTTCCTCAGTTAGACTTTTTTACTGTTTTTCCAAAGACAAAAGCTGCATCCTACCTCGTCATCCCATAGAGCCAATTGATACATCATTCCAGTCTTCTTTTCCATCACTGTGGGTGCTATCTACTCCTGCCCTGATGCCCAAGATGGTGGGCACAGTGTCTTTGATCATGCAAAACAGAATAGGAATGGAAAGGTGGAGAGTAATTAATGATAATGAGGCAAATTTGTCCTGATTCAAGTCATAATCAAGTTGCATTATCCCTATTTTAAGAAGGAAGGAGGAAGGAAGAGGAGGGTGGAGGAAGGAAAGGAAGGAGGAAAAGAGGTGGGAGAGATGGAGGAAAAGAGAGAGAAAGAAAAAACTGAAACTAGAAAAGTCAGGATGTGAAACTCTAAAGGTATCCTGGAGCTATAGCCAACAGAAAAATGGTTTGGAGGATTTCTCTCCCTCTTTAGGATCAGAGAATAAATGTTTGGAGTCATGGATAAGAAAAAAATCCTTCATCAGCTGCTGAAGAACGGAGAGAGATGGAGAAGTTGGAGCACTTGGAGTCTTTTATTTCTGAAATACGCTCAAACAGCTTCTCAGAGACAGGTGATCATCAACCCACTGTTTGATCCCTACCTTATATTTTTAAAGATTAGCTATTTTCATGTAAATCTCCTCTCACTTGACTTTGTCCACAGCTTCACAAAAGGAAGTGACACAGTCAATGGCTCTAGCACAGTAGTATCTTAAAATTTCTTTAAAAAATTATTTATATACTTAATTTTTTTAAAAATTAAATAATAAATGAAGGTATAAACTGAAAACTATTTATAATATTTAACACTTTTCAAGAGTCCTTATAGCTCGGATCGGTCCTTCTAGCTGGGATCAGCTGATTTGTCCAAAGTTGAAGAGGAAAACTTGACTTAGAGAATTAAATGAATTCAATAAGTGAGCACAAGAGCTGCTAAATGCAATTTCTTAATTAGTAGCTCAAATTCCATGTGTAAATGTTATGGTGCAAGCAACTATAAGCACAAGCTTCTATTAGGGAATAGACAGGGCAGGGAAAGGACCACTACTTATTTGACTGCAAAACTAATGAAAGTGTAGAAAGTCTGGTTGACTCTTCCTGCCCCTTCTCACTTACCCCGAGTCTGGAAAACAAAATAAGATGAAGAATATCACAGATTTATACAGGGAAAAGTAAAAATAATATTTCATAACACCAATTCCAGGATACAAAGATAAAATTTAAACATACTTCCATCAGTTCTGTTGTTCAGATTCCAGCACAGCTGAGAAGAAATGTGATTGTTCCTTGTAGAGAAGAGAATGCCAAGGGGCTGCTGAACTGAGCTGATCCAGGCACCTGTAAAAAGACCCTGAAATAACAACTGGAAGGAATGGTATTAAATACAAGTGAAGTTGATCAACAAGATCTAGTGATCAAGAAATAACTGAGAATAAGTCTCAGTGCAGATTTTCATGTTTATACCAGTGACCTATACTTTCTCATTTCTTCAGTCAAGGTGGAGAGGAATGAACAACATAAATTCTCACATTTCCTCTCCATCCATAGAGTTCTCTGTGGGAGTCAGCTTGGTGGATAGAGCTGAATTTCAGTTTCTTCACCATAAAACCATGACTATGCCATAAAGTTCATAAAGTCATAAAGTTCATGACTATGCCACTCACTGACCAGCAGTGTCATAAAAGTTTGCGGTTGCACACAAAGAGGAAAAGTATACATGGGGAGAAAGTAAAAATGTCCAGTACAAATCCATCTCTGCCACCTGATCTGGCAGCATGCTGAGAACATAGATATAGAAAAGGATATAGGATCTTATGAGACATGGATACTGAATCTAGAGTCCTATTGGAAAGATAAAGTCATTCACAAGAGAATTAGAGACCTACAAGCCAGCAAGTGGACTTGGCAACTAGAAGACCAAAAGGTTTCAGCTCCCACGTTACCACTCACACACAGGGGTGACTTTCCACAAGCCCCCTCCTCTCTGGGCTACAGTCCACTCATTGTAGATGAAGTTACTCAACCAGAATATCCAGGTAAAAATATTTTAATAAAAAATAAAACAATCTCTTATGATATTAAAAGCATATTTATTATAAAATACTTGGTATTTATTATAAGATATTATATTTAAAAACTCAGTGGTAAGCTGACATCTTGGGAATATACACCAGATCATGCTGAATATTAGATTTTGCATCTTACCTTTTCTTTACAATGTGTCAAAACAATTCTCATATTTTTAATGTATAGTGTATTAACCTTACTCCTAATGATTAATACATTTAATATTTTCATTTTAGAGATACTTCAAAGGAAGAACGTGCGAGAATTGGAAATTTATATAAAACTCAAGTCTTGATCATCATCTTCATCTGTCTCAATGTTAACTTTATGCAAGCCTGACTATCTTCTGAGATTTGCTTTTCTGATAAGTCTGGGTTTATAGATCCTAATCCATAACAAAATTCCCTCCTGGATATCCAAGCCTGAATTCACTTTTCACTCTAAAATGTATTCCTCTCCTTACCCTCCATTGAGCAAGATCTCTCCTACTCTGCCATTGATAACTCAGAATCAAGAAGTCTCCATGAAGTGTCTCTATCCAGTCCTGTGTTAAAACCTGTACAAAGGGAAACACACTCACCCTACCTCCACCTTCTGAGATCTAATGGCATAAGACAGAGCCACTGACTCAGCATCCTGTGTCCAGAACAGACAGATAGAAGAACAGTAGGACTCCATATCTTCTGCAAGCAGAAGGTTACAGAATCTTAGGAACAGAGAGCTCAGGGTAAACACTAAACAATCCTTAGAGATATTAGGTTAAATAAAATAAAATCGCTGGATTTGAGGTAAAAAAAAATCATCATCAATAATATCTGGTTCAACTTATACTTGGGGACAGGTTGTGCTATATGTTCATATTAGTTACAGCCACTGAAGCTAAGTCCTCTCCTCTAATCAATCTAAAAAGAATTCCTGGGAAATGTGGCATTTCAGGACAAATTTCAATGACAGGAGCAGGAGAATCTTGAATATTCAGTATCCTACTTTTTTAAAAGTAGAGACTCTCTGCTTTGAGAAGCTGAGAGGCAGAGAAATAGTGAATTAAAAGGAATACCGAAAGTGTGTGCAAGTCCAATTGATAGGTAAAGCTGGTGAGGAAATGACATAACTGAGGACATCTCAAGATCTTCATATATCCCGCTCCTCTTCTTGCCCAGTGGACCTACAGGCTGAATGGAGAGAGCCAACCGCACGTTGGTCACTGAATTTGTCTTCCTGAGATTTTCTGACTCCGCTCATCTCCAGCTGCTCTTCTTCTGCCTCTTCCTCATGATCTATTTCTTATCCCTGGTGGGCAATGCACTCATTGTGCTCATTGTGGCCCTGGATGGCCGTCTCCACACTCCCATGTACTTCTTCATCTGCAATCTCTCCTTGATAGAGCTGTGGTACACCACAGTTACTGTGCCCAAAATGCTGGCCAATTTTCTTTGTTCCCAAGGAGTCATCTCAGTTCCCAGCTGCATTGCCCAGTACTACTTCTTCTTCTCTTTGGCTGGCACTGAGCTCTTCATCCTCACCACCATGGCCTTTGACCGCTATGCTGCCATCTGCCGACCACTCCACTATCCACTGCTACTCAGCCCCCAAACTTGTAGTACCCTGGCTGGGATCTGCTGGTCTGTAGGATTCCTCTGCCCCATGTTCCCTTCATTCCTCCTTGCACAAATCTCCTTCTGCACCCCCAACCAGATCAATCACTTCTTCTGTGATGCTGATCAGATTTTCCGCCTTTCCTGCACAGATACATATGCCATCCAAGTGGTGGGCTATGCTCTTAGCACTGTCGTTATTCTAGGAGCCTTGGTCTTTACCATGGCCTCCTATGCCCAAATCATGGTCACTATTTTAGCCATGGCCTCTGCTACTGCCAGACGCAAGGCCTTTTCCACATGCACGGCCCACCTTTCTGTGGTCACTATCTACTTTGGAACTCTCATCTTCATGTATGTCCGCCCAGCAGTAAAATATGAGTCAAACATCAACAAGATTGTGGCCATCTTCTACTCAGTGATCACCCCACTTCTCAATCCTCTCATCTATACACTCCGCAACAAGGATGTCAAGGATGCTCTGAAGGTGTTGGTATCCCGGATCCAAAGGATCTGCCACTCAAGCAGGGAGTCTCAGTGATGGTGCCGCGTGAGAATCCAGAGAAAGGACAGCTGGTGGAATATCCAAATAGAGAAGAATCCCTAACCATTGCCTTCACCTGTGCGATGTAGCTTTTTAAATCATTAAATTCATATATTTGGTTTGTTGAGTTACCTGTGGCACATTTTAAGTAAAAGAGTTGATTCTCTTGTCACCTAGTATGTCCCACTGCCTGTTCCTTCAATTATTCAGCTTCTCCAGAGGAAGGATAATCTCATGCTAATATTAGTGCAGGGAAATGGCACAGACTTTGTAGTCCCTGCATGTGGATTGGAAATCCAGCTCTCTTGCTTGCTAGCATCAGTTAGGTAAGGCAATGAGAGCTCTGCATCAGTAACCAAAGACAGTAAATCCTTTTTACTCCCCTCGGAGGGTTGTTCTTATGTTTAATTGACCTAATAACATGGAAAGTAATGAACAAGTGTGGTTTTATTTGATCACATTAGCCTCCATCAAGCAGACTTACAAAGATCAGACTTCTGCCAAAACACTTATTTTTTCACAATGGAAATATTTTTCTTATAATAAAGACAAAACATGCTCATTAGAAAGAATTCAAATAAACAAAATTGTGTGACACAGAAAGTAAGAAACAGTTCTCTAGCTTAATCAAAAAAACAATTTTCAGTAGCATCCATAACGGTGAGTGCAGGACCTTCAACTAAAAGTCTTTTTTCATTCCTATGGTTAAAAATATCTGCCAGGTAAGCCAAATCTAGATAAAAATCTTTATTCTAAAGTGTCCCAAATGTGACACTTTTGTTAAAAAAAAAAATAGACTTCTGAAAGCCAGACAGATTCTACATGGTTGATATGCTCTTCATATTATAGCCCCATTTCATGACAAAATCTTTTTTAAATCCAACGATACAAAGCCCTGCTTCTGATTATTTCTGACAGCTATTTTGACTGTGGATTTTCAGTGTTGTTAGAAACATCTGTGTTCTCAGAGCGTGCCTGTGTAAAGTGCAATGAATCATAAAAATTCAGGAACTTCCTTCATCACTAAAGTATCAAAACCAGATGCATCCCACTAAGATCGAAGAAGCCCCATCTGCACAGAGCATAAAGCTTTTCTTTACAAAGTTTCATTTAGAAAAAAACAAAAACTTTCATTATTTCCAAAACATCAATAGCTTAATAGTTTACAATGAAAACTCATCAAATAGAAATTCTCTGATAACATCAGCTTGAGTAGAGCAAACAGAAAAAAAGATCTGGTACCTTGAGAGATGTCTTCATTTTACCCAGTTGTGCACTGAAGAGAAATGGTAAGGCTGCTGGTCCTCGATGATCTACTTCAAAATGTTTAAGGAAATATCAACTACTCCTGAATAAATTTCATCTTTAACAAAGAAATAGCTTCCAGTTTTTCCTCACTTCCCTTCCATAAACTACCCACCTCATTTCCAGGGCACCAGCCTTCAGTAAATCTCCTCCATCAGGCTTCTTTTGCTTTGCAATTTGAAGGCAACTCTATACTGTGATCTAAGAAAGGGTTTTTGAGAATCAGCAATCCTAGTTTGTAAGTATCTCAGCTTTCTAAATTTTTCTCTTCACATGAAAAACATAAACTCACACCTTGTTTTGATGCCATTTCAGAATGAAGAGTTACGGTGCTCTTTCAATTTGGCTGACTTCATATTTCTATTTACAAGACTTTCTCCACTCTAAAAACACTGTGGCTTTTGTATTTCATCATATTCATTAATGCAACTGAAACTCTAATGCACGATTTTCATCACATTTTCTTATCTTCAGCATTTCAACTTAATTGGGTCTACAAAATATAAAATAAAGCTGAAATGAAATATTTATTCAATTGAATTTTTGAAAATAAATTTTACCTGGTTTTAAAGAAATTTGACATATCTGTATAGAATAAGAAATTCTACATTCATGTAAAAAAATTACAAGATCTTTAAAAATATCTTATTAAAACTTTTAAATTTAATCATTGAAAATGGATATTTTTTAAATTATGGTATTAGACAAAATAAAACTGGTTTTATAATTTGTCCAAAGGTTAAATTGTCTCTTGAATTTAAGAGTTAGACACCAGAGTTGGACAGCAGGTTAGTTTAGCTATAACAGTTCAGACAGGAGTTTAGAAGCAGTGACCTGCCTGAAACTCAGCTATTGCTGCACAAGCAGTCTAGTGGCTTTCCTAGAAACTGTTCTCAGGATTTTCATGAAGGAATTTTTAGACACACAGAATTTTCATGAAATAATAATGCAGGAACGCTACTTACACCAGTGGAGTACCAAAGGGAGGACCATGAGCGCAGTCTGCCTCAGGTGCTGACAGTAAGGGAATGCTTTGCCTATGGAGAATTTTAAAACAATAATAAAGCCAGCTCAGGTCAGTTGGTTATTAGAACAGATATAGAAAGCACATGCACATTATTAGTATATTATATAACATAATACTATGCATTGGTTATATTGTTTTATTATAACCATGCGTTGATAATTGTACATAATGTCAGTGATAAAATACTCCTCCACACCCCACCAAAAAAAATCTGTTGTTGATCTAAGTTGCAATTGCTGCAGTTGCTGTTGAGTTTTAATAATATGCCTGGAAGTTTAAATTAGTACATTTTTATTACTTAAGCCTTCATAAACATATTCTACCTGGAAGTTAATTGAGAGAGCTCTCTGATAAAGAGTTGGTGGGGAACATCCTCTGACTCAGCTCCCAGCTGCTCGCCTTAGTGTAAACTAGAGTAAGTTTGTAACAGTTTGGAATCATGTCAGGACAGCAATTGGTACTTTCAAGCAATATATTATAAATTATGACAGTATAGTGACCTTAAAGACAAATAGAATTTGATTTATTTCAATTCCATTCTCTCTGACCACTTGGAGTTTTAATTTATGCTCAAATTTTAAATTGGTGAAACAATTTGAACTGTGAGGTATGATTTTTTTGGTGTGTTTGGTAAGTCCAAATTTTAATTCATCTGTGAAATACTTTACTGAATAACATCTTTAAATTTGCAATTCATTCTTTTAAATTAATCTTTTTAAGTTTTGATCCACCTGGAATGTTATTACTCATTACTACAACACACCAATATGTAGGTACAAGTTTTTCCTTTGTTCTAAAAATAGATTAAGAGAATTTTGAAATATCATTCCTTAGTTTTTCTTTTGTGTACTATAATGTTCATTTTATTTTTATTATTTCTTGTTTCCATTTGTTTGGCCTGAATGTATATTCAAATTTCAATAAAAGGACATTTTACTCCCTGCACTTCCCTTCTGATCATAATTACTATGAATTTCACTTTGTTATTGAGTAAGGGCTTGCCACCCAATGTGCACAGAAGTCAACACAGTGACACACCAGCTTTCGAGGGAAGGAAGGCTTTACTGCAAGATTGATCTGCAGGGAGACAGGAGCAAAGGTTCTCAAATCTGTCCCTCTGAGGCAGGACCTGGGGCAAAACTCATGGGATGAAAGGCAGGGTGGTCTGAAGTATGGAGATAGATGACTGGAGTTAAGGAGAAGTGAGATAATTTGTGATCTGTGCAAGCACAGTCAAGCTTCATGGCTCTTCATTGGACACGTATTCACAAAACAGCGGTGTTAGTATGATCTGGGGGTGGAGTTTTCAGCCCTTGATGTCAAAAGGGTCACTTATGAGGCATTCGCGGAGGCCCAGTTGAAGGGTTGGTGGTCTCCACCGGCCTGAACTGGACAAGGGGGGCACTCTCAAATCCTGGAAAACCACTCTTGATTACTCTGTTGATAAGATGCCGTCACTTGAACTTGTCCTAGTAGGCCCATGGTTACAAATCTATGATTATTACTGAAGACAATTTTAACATACAAAAGAAGGAGGTGAAAAGTGGTCCATTCTGGGTGTCAAATACGTTTGGTTCACCATCAGTTTGCTCAAATATCTGTGTACTGATGACTTTACTTCATATCGAAACAATGTCCTAAAAGGACATTGAGAAAACCAAATCAACGAAATAACTGGTGCTACCTACACAACTTATAACACTGTAGATAACCCATACAATATCCCTGTGCCATCTGTTAGCAGAAATAAGATGTGTCTTTAAACAGTTCTCTCCAACACAAAAGAGTTGGAACTTGCTTTCTACACTGCAACCCAGGTACCTATTACAAAAGGCTGCACCACCTTAACACAAAGTAAGGAATTCTCATTTAAACTATCTCATTGTGCAAAAATTTTTTAAATGAAATACTATTTTTTATTGTGTAAACTATTTAAAACATAAAATGTCATTTTAACTGTTTTAAGTGTATAATTCAGTGACATTAATTACAGTCACAAACTAGTGCAACCGTCACCATCTACTTCCAAAATTTTCATCACCCTAAACGGAAACTCTGTACCCAGTAAGGAATAACTCTTCATTCCCCCCTCCCTCTCACCCCTGTGTAGGATGAACCCTGATAGTTGGCTTTTCTTTTCCTAACGCAAGTGCCTGACTTAAGCTTTAATGGCTGAGGCATCTACTTCAGCGGCATCACTTCAAGGAAGGCTATCTCAGATAAACACATTACCAGCCACAGGACTAGATGAAGAACCAGGACACATGCCCACTCCCCACCATGAGGCTCCTTTGTTTTAGAGAGATTCTGTCTGATTTACATAACTGGCCATTTGGGCCACTTGTTTCTTTCTTTCTCTTCTCTCTTCTTGCACGTTAAATTCCCACTCGTGTGTTTTAAATTTGCCAGTAAAAAGTGAGCCCCTGAAACCCTAGGCCCCCACCCTTGATCCCAATGGCAGTGGAACCATAGGCCCTGCTCTCTCTCTGCCTGTGACCTCACTGTGTGCCCACTGGCATGCCTTCTTCTCTAAAGGCTTGAAAGTGATAAACTAATTTTTTCTTCAAAGTTTCCTGATGGCTATTGCTGAAGGTTGCCTTGCAACCATAAAAAGAACCAAAAGGGTGGATCCAGTCAAAACATTTGTTTGGGAAAAGGAGAAATCTGTGGGAAGCTCTCTGGGCCCAGGTGAAGGCCCCCAGACACGTCTAGCCAATGGCATTCCTATCAATAGGCTGAGATCAGCACAAAACACTGTGGTAACCTCTTATCTACTTGACGTCTCTGAATATGTCTACTCTAGGTATTTCAAATAAATTGAAACATACACTTGTCTTTTTGTGTCTGGCTTATTTCACTCAACATAATGTTTTCAAGGTTCATCCATATTGCACCTTGTATCAAACTTCATTTTTTATGACTGAATAATATTCCCCATTATATATAGAGAGAGAGAGACTACATTTTGTTTATCCTTTTCTCTGTCGATGGACTGTTTGGTTGTTTCCACTTTTTGACTATTGTGAATAGTGCTACTATAAACATTGGCTACAAGTATCTGTTCAAGTCTAGTTTCTATTTTCAATTCTTTTGAGTTTTAGGGGAGAAAGAAATATCTTCTACATTTCTAGATTCTTCTGGTTGATCTAAGAATTAAATTGATATGAGACAGAATAACAGCAGAAAATCAAACAAGTTTAATAACATGTATACATGGGAGAAAACACAGAAAACTGAGTAACTCTCCAAAATGGCTGAAGCCACCACCTTAAATACCATCTTCAGCTGAAGACAAAAGAGGATATTAGGGGTAGTAGTTTGTGACTTTAAAGGGGAGGAAAGTAATACACATGGAGATGGGAAAGCAAATATTTGGTAAACAAACATTGTAATGCCTTGCAAAGACAATGGAACATCAAGAGGACTTTCATCACGGAGACTTTCTAGGGTCCTCCCAGTCTACCACACCTAGTTCATATTATACTATAGCTAACTATGTGTCAGATACTATATACATATATATATATACACACATATATATATACATATACATACATATATACATATATACACACATATATAGGGTTTTTACAACAAGAGTGGTAAAAACAGGCATCCTTGTCTTCTTCCTGATCTTAGGAGAAAAGCTTTCTATCTTTCACAATTGAGTATGATGTTAACTGGATTTTTTCATGTACATCTTTTATTATGTTGAGGAAATTTCCTTCCATTCTATTTGTAGTTTATTGAGCATTTTTATCATAACAAAAAGTTGAATTTTTTCAATGCTTTTTCTACATCAGTTCAGGTGATTTATGTGTTTTTTCCTTTTATTCTGTTAATGTAGTGTACTATATTGATTGATTTTTGTATATTGAACCAACTGTGCATCTTCAGGATAAGTTTCACTTGGTCATGACACACACATATATATATGTGTCAGGTACTATAGCTCAGATACTATATCTTAAAGGAAACACTGATTTTCAGGGGTTAAGAGGAAAGAAGGGGCTAATGTTAACTGAAGACTTATTCTGTGACAAACGTTTAGCATATATTCTTCATTCTTAATGGAATGAGTTTTATTATACTTCACTTGTACAAATGAGTTGGAAATTGCTCTTCCTCTTGAATTTTTGGGAAAAATCTGAGAAGGATTGCTGTTAATTCTTTAAATATCTGCTATGATTCACCAGTGAAGACTTCTGTTCCTGGACTTTTCTCTGTTGAGAGGATTTTGGTTACTGAGTCAATCTTACCAGTTATAGGTCTCTTCACATATTCTGTTTCTTTCTGATTCAGTCTTGATGGTTTCTGTGTTTCTAGGAATTTTCCCATTTAATCTAGGTTATTCAACTCGTTGGCAGAGTTGTTAAGACTATTCTCTTATAATCCTTTTGGTTCTGTGAAGTAGATAGTAACATCTTCTCTTTCATTCCAGGTTTTAGTAATTTGAGTCTTCTCTCCTTTTTCTTGATCAAACTAGCTAAGGTTGGCCAATTTTATTGATCTTTTCAAAGAACCAATTTTTGGTTTTGTTAATTTTCTCCGATGTTTTTCTAATCTCTATTTCATTTGTCTCAGCTTTAATCTTCATTATTTCCTTCCTTCTGCTAACTTGGATTTAGTCTGATCTTCTTTTACTGTTTCCTTAAGGTGTACAGTGATCTTGGTGATGTGAGATCTTTTCTTGTTTTTTAATGTATGCATTGATATGTGTAAATTTCCCTCTGATTACTGCTTTTTTTGCTGTATCCCATAAGTTTTACTATGCTGCGGCTTTATTTTCCTCTGTATCAAGAAATTTTCTAATTTCTCTTGTGATTTCCTCTTTGACCCATTTGTTATTTAAGTGTTTAATTGCCACATGTTTATGATTTTTTCAATTGTCCTCCTGTCATTGATTTCTAGTTTCGTTCTACTGTGATCAGAAAGATACTTTGTATAATTTCAACCTTTTAAAATTTATTAAGACTTGTTTTGTGCCCTAACGTATTATCTATCTTGGAAAACGTTCCAGGTGCACTTGAGAATAACGTGTGTTATTCTGTTATAGGGAGGAATGTTCCGTATATGTTTGTAAAGTATAATTGGTTTATAGTGTTGTTCAAGTTCTCTATTTCCCTACTGACTTTTTATCTGATTGTTCTATGCATTATTGAAGGTGAGGTATTGAAGTTTCCAACTATTACTGTAAAACTGTGTATTTCTCCCTTCAATTCTGTTTATTTTTCTTTCATATATTTTGTGACTCTCTTGGTGCATACATGTTTATTATTATTATATCTTCTTGATGAACTGAGACTTTTATCAATATATTCTTTGCCTCTTGAAATCTTTTTAGCTTAAAATCTGTTTAGTCTAATAATAACATAGCCGCCCTTGATCTCCTTTAGTTATTACTGGCATGGAAAATCTTTTCCGACCCTTTTATTTTCAACCTCCTATGCCTTTGTATCTAAAGTGAGTTATTTATAGACAGCATATAGTTGGATCATGTTTGTTATCCATTCTGAAAATCTCTGTATTTTAATGAGAGATTACTCTACTTACATTTAAAATAATTATTAATAAGGAAAGATTACATTTGCCATTTTTCCATTTGTGTTCTGCATGTCTTATATGCTTTTTGTTCCTCAGCTCCTCCATTGCCAATTTTTTTTCTCTTTAGTTAATATTTTCTAGTATACTATTTTGATTTCATCCTTCTTTAGTTTTGCGTATAATTTTTAGGTGCTTTTTTTAGTGATTACTTTAGAGATTAACTTAGTGTCTTAAACTTATAACAGCATCATTTGAATAATACTAACTTATTTTCAATCGTATACAAACACTTCTCTTTTGCATCTCCATCCTTCCCCTTTTATAACGTTATTGTCAAAGATTACATCTTTATCATTTGTATACTGTCTTAGTCATTTCAGGGTACTATAACAAATTACCATAGACATTGAATAACAAACATTTATTTCTAACAGTTCTAAGTGCTAGGACGTCCAAGATCAAGATTCCAGCAGATTCAGTGTCTGTTAAAAGTCCTCTTACTAGTTTCCAGATGGTCATTTTCCCACTAACTCATACATGGTGGAAAGAGAATGAGAGAGCTCTCTGGGGTGTCTGGTATAAGAGCACTAATCTCATTCGTGAGGACTCCCTCATTACAAAAAAAAAAGAGTTACAAATCAAAAGAACAATAACACTGGCTTTTATATTTACCTACATAGCTACCTCTACTGGGGTTCTTTTCTTTTCCTTCCCAAAGCCCCAGTATGTAGTTGTATATCCTAGCTGCAGGTCATTCTAGTTCTTCTATGTGGGATGCCACCATAGCATTGCTTAATGAGTGGCGTGTAGATCCACTCCCAGGATCCAAACTGGTGAGCCCCAGGCCACCGAAGCAGAACACATGAACTTAACTGCTTCGCCACAGGGCTGGCCCTTCTGCTGGGGTTCTTTATTTCTTTATGTAGCTTCAAGTTACTATCTAGTGTTCTTTCATGTCAGCCTGAAGTATTCCCTAGAGCATTTCTTGTAAGACATATCTCCCAGTGACAACCTCCCATCATTTTTATCTCACTATGTCTCAGTTTCTCCTTCATTTTTGAAGGATAGTTTTGCCAGATATAACATCTTCATTGACAGTTTTTCTTTCGGCTCTTTAAATATGTCATCTCACTGCCTTCTAACCTCCATGGTTTCTGCTGATACATCACTTGTCAGTCTTATTGAGGATCACTTGTATGTGATAAGGCAACTCTACCATGCTACTTTCAAGATTCTCTTTTTCTTTGGCTTTTAATAATCTGACCACAATGTGTTTGGTGTGGATTACTTTGAGGTTATCCTCCTTGGAATTCATTGAGTCTTTGGATGTGTAGATTCATGTCTTCCATAAAATTTTGGAAGTTTTGGCAACTATTCCTTCAAATATTCTTTCTGCCCCTTCTCTCTTTCTTCTCCTACTTGTACTCCCATAATGGGGATGTTCATATGCTTGATGATCCCACAGGTCCCTTGTGCTATGTTCACCCTTTCTATTCTTTTTTCTTTCTGATCTACCAACTGGATAATTTCAATCATCCTATCTCCAAATTCATTAATTCTTTCTTTTGCCAGCTCAGATCTGATATTTAATCCCTCTAGTGAATTTTTCATTTCAGTTATTGCTCTTTGCATCTCCACCATTTCTTTTTAAAATTCATCTCTTTATTGAGATTTCTATTTTGTTCATACTTTTTTTCCTGTTTTCCTTCAGTTCTCTGTCTGTGGTCCTCTTTAGTCCTCTGAGAATATTTAAGGCAGTTGATTTAAAATCTTCATCTAGTACATCTAATATATGGACTTCCTCACGAACAATTTCTGTAAACTTTTCCCTTTGAACGGGCCATACTTTCTAATTTCTCTGCCTGTTTTGTGATCCTTTTGTTGAAAACAGGACATTTGAATATGTGGTAAATCTGGAAATCAGATTCTCCTCCTTTCTGAGGATTCTCTGTTCTGATTGTGGAAGATATAGCTTGTGTACAGCCAGTGTTTTGTCTGATTTCTTTGAACTCCAGGAGCTTAAAAAAACCACGTCTCCCAGTCTTTGAAGATTGCCTCTGTGCTACAGCACTCCTTTAAGACTTAGCTTGGCCATTTACACTTCTGCCTCAGCCTTCACTTTCTGCTTGCAATGAACCTATAGATCAGTCAATGGCTAAAGTTTATATTCTTCTTAGGTCTTTTCTGAGCCCATGTCCTGTCCTAGTCATGTGTACAGCATTCTAAATTCCCCAGTATAAATGGGCACTGTTGAATGCTCTAATTTCTCAAAGAAACTTACCCCTCAGCTTCTTCTCTCAAGTTTTAGATGATCTAGTGTATGTCTCAACTGTAATGTTTTTTCCCAAATGGCTGCAGGTTTTTCTATCACCTTACAACATTTCCATCAATGACACAACTTTTCCATCTTGAATCGGTGCTGAGTTAGGCGACATAGAGATAAGTGCCATGTGTCAGTCCTTCAGGTAGTCTCTGGACAGCTTAGAATAGACAAACATAATAATTTACAAATGAGGTCTGCTCTTTATCCATAAAGTTTTGATAATAATAGAGTCTATTTCTCTGAATTTTTGTGAGGATTTATAGACTTGTAAATCACCAACCTTAATATCTGGCACAAAATAGTGCCTCAATAAATGTTTTGATTAGTGAGTCAGACAGGTCAGCAAAGAGAATAATATCTATATCAGGCGCCTTTTTTGGGGGAGAGAAGGATATTTTTTGGAATGTCAATGGCATTGGGAACCACGAGACCCAAAGGAGAATGAAGGAAGAGACTCTATATACCACTGCTACTGGAAACTGCCACCCAGCCCAGACATAAACCAAAGACAACCTGGACATTGAGAGCAAATATAATGGGGAAGTACAAGAGAGTCAAAGACATGCAGAACAAAGACACTAGATGAGCTGAGGTAATCAAAAAAGATGTCTCAGAGGAACAAGTATTCGTTAATAATTAAAAGTGTAATCCACATCCTTTTTCTTATTCCCAACACTTATTTTTACAGGCATTTATTGAAAGCCTTCCATGTGCCCATTGCTCTGCTTGGCACTGTGGTGAATAGCAAGTAAATACAGGGTGGTGATTTTGCCCAGATGGTGCTTGCTGTCTGGTTGGGGGCATAATGCTGATTCTCATGGAACCATCAGAGAACAATGAAAAGTAGAGAAGACAATAAATCATTACACCCTCACTCCTACCCCACAGAGAAGCAGTATGGCCTTCCCTGGAGTCCTGCGAACTGTCCGGCTCCTTGATTTTCAGAAGAGGAATTCAACCCAGACCCTACAGTCTACATACTTATCAATGAGTAGAATCTCAAAACTACTGCTCCTTACTACTTATAAAGACCTCAATAGAGAGGGAGAACACTTAGGAAGGGTTGCCTAAAGGATGGTAATACAGTTTTCCTTCTGATAGTCTAAAGTCTCATCTCCAGACTAAAGCAGAACAACAGAGAGCTGCACAGCTAAATGCACTGTTTTCCACCTCCTACTTTTCTCTGCCACCCCACAACATCCTTCATAGAATTGTTATTTCCAAATCCAGCTTTGGCGTTCTACCAAAGGTTTACATTGAGGAAAATGACAAGAAGCAACATTATGAAACTCTCAGAAGAAAACTTTCTCTCCCATCTCAGTGCTAGGAATAACTGTACTTCTGTCATACAAGCAATAACTTTTTTCTAACAGCTTTATGAGGGTATGATTAACATATAATAAACTGCATATATTTAAGTGCACAAGTTGATGTTTTGACATATGTATACACTTGGGCTACTATCTCCACAGTCATGATACAAGCATAGCTGACCTTCTCAAAAGTTTCCTCAAGGCTCCTGGCAATTTTTCCCTTCCAGCTCACTCACCCACCTTCCCTATTCCTATGCAACCTCTGCTCAGCTTTCTGGGACTATAGATTAGTTTGCATTTTCTAGAGTTTTACGTAAATGAAAGAATAAATTATGTACTCTGTTTGGTCTGACTTCTTTCATTCAGCATAATTATTTTGAGACTCATCCTTGTTGAGTGTAAGAATAGCCCATTTCTTTTTATTGTTGAGTAGTATCCATTGTATGGATACATCACAATTTGTTTATCCATTAACCTATTCATGGAAATTTGGATTGTTTATGGTTTTTGGCTATTACAAACAGAGCTGCTAGGAACATTTGTGCACAACATTTGCTCTTTCATTTCTCTTGGGTGAATATCTAGGTGAGGAATGGCTCAAGCATATGGAAGGTGTATGTTTAACTTTTTAAGAAACTGTGTAACCACTCTTCCCTCCTTCCGTGACATCTCGTGAGCTTATAGCCAAATTTGTAACTCAATACCAGAGTACATTTTCTCACAGCACGCTTTTGGAATACTCGCCTGGTTTCTGATTTCACCTTACTTTTTCTGTTCTACAATTTTCTTTGTTTAGTCTGCCCCATCCTTATTTTGGGTATATTATATAAGGCATAGTAAAGTCTCTCTGGAACAGGGCTTTGTGCCCTGAGCATGAAGAAAACAGCAGGAGGGACTGCTGAATGGTAAAAGCCCGGCGTTAAGACTGAAGAGCTGGATTATCATCTCCACTCTGCTACCAAAGACTTGCATGATCTGGCACAAACTCCTTTCATCATCTCTCTGGTTTTCAACTTCATCGATAAACAGCAGGGCTGAACCAAATGAGCTCCATGTTGAGTTCAGCTCCACTGTTCTGTGCCTATCTCCCCAAGGACTTTCTGCTTCTTATGGCTGATTCTCTTACACAGGACCAAAAAGATTGTGGTTAATGTTCCTTCTCCACTATCGCTACCCAGGGATCTTGAACTATATTAATCCTGGCCAAATACAACCTCGCTCCCTTGATTGCCATGGCAAACACCAGTCAAAATAGATAGCAAATTTGTAAATTCAGATCCAGGACTCCAGAACCAAAAGAAGCCAAGCAGACAAGTTTCTGTTTCTTTTACTCACATAGAGATTTCCAGCAAAGGGCAGACATGCATGTGCTCATCGGGGGAAAAGGAAAAGACACAGGAGGAGTCACTTATTGGAGGGATCTTTGGGAGGCCAATATTCACCTTCCCTCAAGGGTGAGGAACGAAGAGATCAAATGACATCTGCTCCCAAAAATCCATTGTGCATTCCGCCCCATCTCTCTTTCTGGTGAATGCTCACCATGTCTGTGAGCTCTATATAAGCAGCCAGCATCTAACCTAGAAAATATCATCTGAGGTTGCAATGACTCACAGAGGGCCATCAGCTCCCTGTCTAGGGAGGATCTTCCAAAGAGGGGAGAGGCTTATCAGCCTCTATGGTGTTACTAGAAGGCAGTCCCCAACAACATGAGGGTTTGCAAATAAGGTACATGTACTAAAAGCATTAATTCAATTGCCTGACAAGATACCCAAAATTGCACTCTTTAAGACTCATAAAAGTTCTTCCCTTTGGATCACAGATTTTTACTTCAGGAATTTCTAAGAATGTGCGTTATCTGAGTCATTTATCAATTACACCTGAAGGGAGAGTTCCACCAGCAAGATGTCGCAGGACTGGGAACCCAGACAGGTTGAGAGATAATGATGCAAGGCAGGCCAAAGCAATAAGGAAGGTTCCCGAAAGGTGGGAAGGGTGGAAAGCAGCTAAGTTCGACTTTGTCCATGTCCCAGTTGTGCCCCAGTCAACAACATGACTTCTCGCGGGTAAACAGGATGTCACCTCCACTCTCATTTCCTAGTGCTGCCCGGAACTCTCCCTGATGACCTACTAGGGCAACACACAATTTTATAGTGCGCCCCCTAGTGGGCATGGAGCATGTGACCAACTATTTCATCTCCTTTCAATACAGTTTGCAGACTGGAACACTCTGACCACCTTTTATTTGGAGTGGGGTAGGAACCTGCAGTGGAGGAACTGGAAGCCTCAAAACTATTGGTCTTTCATTACACTAGCACAGCAATTCTCAAAATGCAGTCCCCTCCGCCCCCTCAGCAGCAACGGCATCGTCACCCAGGAACTTAGAAATGTAAATTCTCAAGTGCTACCCCAGAGCTACTGAATCAGGAATTCTGTGGGTAAAAACCAGCTTAAAGTCTGAAACTAATGCCCTAGAGTTTAGGTCGCGGAATATGGCTACAATATTTCAAGATCAAGGCGCGCCCTCCAGAGTACTGGAGAAGATGCAGATACCCATCTAGGCCACACGGTGGCAGAATAATCCTGTTATCCTGAATTATAAACTTTAAAGATCCCTGCTGTATTCGCATTGCTAAAGGAAAAGGCCTTTGCCCAGAAATCGGTAAGCTCCCGAAAAGATCAGGAGAATTAGAAAGCCAAGGTAAAAGTATTTGTAAATAAGAGCTTTAAACTGATTCCCAAAGACAGCACAGGAAAGTGGCATTGGTCCAAATAATTCATCTAGAAAGAGAAATGCTGGCTTCCACCAACCACAAGTTTGAAAATAATTTTCTTTTTCCAGTGAAAAGGCAGTTTATAGAAGGGAATAGTTGGTACACAAGAAAAGACATGAGCAGCCCCAACCTCCAGGATGTGAGTCCAGCGAATGTGGTAATAATTTCCAACTCCAGTTGGAAGTCTGGAAAAGTCTGATTCTCCAGGTCAGGAGCTGAGTAAAGGATGGTGGTTCCACCCACTTCTTATCACTCTGACACATCTTCAACCAGGAAATACAAGGGGCTAAGAGGAAGTTGGGCCATTAACACGCACCACCATAACCACGCTTACTGTGAGTGTGACTTCCACCCTGAGTTCTGTGAAAGACAAAAAGTGTTGTTTGCTTTTCAAATTTCTACTCACTCAGACTCCCACCAACTCCTGTCCTGATGAACACACTGGGGAGGAAATTCCACCAGCGAGGAAAGGTAGAGTGCAAATCTAATGGAAATCCCATCCCTGGTACCCTCAAAGTTCAGAATGTCCTGGCAGCTTAATTAAAAGCTGAAGATTTGGGGGAAGGGAGGAGAGAGCAAGTTGCTGGGCTGATGCAAATGAAGGCACCTGAGCTGCACAGGTCAGAAGGTCACTTTGGGGGTAGAAACGTAAGGGGGGACCACCTCAAAAGGGGGCCACCTTCTTCTTCCTCTTTAATGTCACTCATGAGGTAGACCAGAGGCTCCAATGAGCCACTAGGAGTGGGGGTGAAAACCCTGGTAAATAGGGTGAGGTAAGTTAAATAAGAAAACTCTAAAAAGGGGTTTTCCCTCCACCTCATACCACCTGCCATCCTTGTGCTCCATATCTTCTGCTCCCAGGTAATTCCCTAGGGACGCAAGCACCCAGAGATTAGCTGTCGGATGCTTTCTAGGAATTCCCACACTCTGGGGGGCAAGAGAGAGACTCTGAGGAGGCAAGAAGAGGCCTGATTCCCAGAAACCACACTTCGTCAGCGTGCAGCCCCAGGTATTTGCCTAAGAGCGAGTAGATTACAGGAAATGGTGACTATGGAAAACCAACTTGAGCTCCCCCCTCCGCCCCCACTCTAGTGTGGCCCCAAATCTTCCCTTGACGATTCCCTCTGAGGAGGGGTGGATGCAGGGAGCGGTGAAGCCAGGGCCTAGCCTCCTGGAAATGGGTGGCCTCTGCTTAGTCCCAGCAAAGTGCCTCAAGCTTTGTCCCGGGTCTGATCAGGCTTCAAAGTGTCACCCTTGGCCTCCTCTGGGCCCCGGGCAGCGTCTGGTGCACGACGAGGTTGGTGTTCTGACTGAAGCTCTAGCCACAGACACAGCAGCGATAGGGGCGCTCGCCCCTGTGCGCCATCTGGTGGAAGAAGAGGTGTGAGCTCCGGCTGAAGCTCTTGCCCGAAACCCGGCGCTTGGAGGGTTCGCACCCGTGTGGACCCTCCTGTGCGTGATGAGGTTGGGGCTGTGGCTGAAACACTTGGTACAATCCCCGCACTTGTAGGGCCTCTCCCCGCTGAGGGTACACCGGTGCTTGACCAGGTCCTGGCCAACACAGAGACACTTGCCGCCGTCACTGCACCGGTGTGGACGCGCTGGTGCATGAGCAGCGACGAGCTGCGGCTAAAACCGCGGCCACAGTCGGAGCAGCGAACTGCCGTTTCCCAGTGTAGCCCTCTGGTGCGTGGTCAGGTCCGAGCTGCGACTGAAGCTCCGGGTGCACTGGGGGCACGGCAGGGGCCGCTCACCAGCGAGTGCGCTGGTGACGCCCATAGTCCGAGCTGAGGGCAAAGCGCTTCCCGCACAGCTCGCCAGAAAGGCCGTTCACCGTTCTCTGCGCAGGTGGCGCGTCGGGTCTGGGCTCCAGGTCAGGCGCTGGTTGCACTGTGGACGCTGGAAAGGCTTCTCGCCGCTACGGCTGCGCTTGTGGCGGTTAAAGTTGGAGCGATGGTTGAAACCCTGCCGCACTCCAGGCACTGATACGGTTTGGGTGGGTCTGGAGGAGAAAGAGGTCACCAGAGGCAGTCACTGGCAGCGCAGGGGATCAGTCCTTGCCCTCCAAGGGGCGCCTGTAGAGACCCGTGTCAGAAGGTTCCCCAGAGACGTCATCCCGACTGGGCAGGGCTGGGGAAAGGAGTCCCTGGAGGTCGCTGGCTTCGCAGCCCTCCCTCGGCAGAGTAGGGGAATCGGGCCTGCCACATGTGGAGGAAAGTAGAGACCAAAGCTAGAGAAGGGTGGAAATGTACTGGAGTCAGTACATCAGGAGATTTGTGCCCTAGTGTTGAGGCTAATATTGAACCATTGAGCAAATCACTCAGTATCTCTAAGCCGCCTTCTGCATCTGTAAAATGGGCAAAACAGAACACACTTAACAGGTCTCTTAGGGTTATTAAGTAGTTGCTTAATAAATATTTGCTGAATGGTGCACTTGGAAAAATAAAGGAATAAAGAGAGACACACACTCACGATGTCCACAACACTTGAAACTCCAGGATCTGCCTTCTCATCAGAAACTCAGACAACTGGAAAACAAAACCAATATAAAGTTATTTCTACTTAGTTTTGGTAGATTTAATTCCCTAATTCTGTTTGGCTCATAATCATTTTGGAGGGTAGAGGGGGACTGCCAGTTTGGCTGAGTGGGGCAGACACTCAGCAAATACTCTTACCAACAATAAAACTTGACAAATTTGTCAAAAACAGCCATGCAAGAACTCTGGAAATTGACCAAAGGCCTCCAATATATTGAGAAGCATTTATGCAAGAATAGTGTCCTAAACCTCAGCAAAAACAGTGAGAAGCTGTGGCTTTTTAACCTGGATCTGTTCTCATCACGCACCCAGATCTCTGGCCCCAAAGTTCTGCCAGGGAAGGGCAGGCCAGGAAGATCAGCAGGAAGGTGGCTGACTTTATTTGCAGCAGAACAGAGAAACTACTACGCTCAGGGAGGAACAAGGGTAGAGGTGCAGCACAGGACTGAACTTAGACTTTTAGCCACTGTAGGGAATAGGGAGATGGAAGCACAAAGGTTAAAAGCTGCCTCTCTCCCTGTTTTAGGAGAGGTCAAGTTTGCTTCAGCCTCACAATGCCTAGAATGTGAGCAATAATATACCTGTCAGAGACCAGCCCCTAGTGAAGGGATTGACTTACCAAAACTGACTTGACTTGAGGCTGATTTAGAGCCAGAATGATGACTGACCACTTCCTAATGGACAGCACACTTGGCCTGAGTAGTGGGATCAGTTTCACAATCACCTTCTTCAGGAAGCCAAATAACAGGTCAAAAGGCTGTTTAGAGACCAAACAATGAAAAGAACCAATTAAGGGTCGATCTACCTTAGGCTTTATGATGGACGGAAACAAACAGCCTTCATTTTCCCCAACAAGAATATTAACCTAGAGTGATGTCAGCATCATGGCAGAGTGAGCTTTCCCAGTAATCTCTCCCCTCCAACACACAACTAAAAAGATATTCCTACTCCAACAGAGGACATCCAAAGACAACACAAAAGACATCTGACACCCACACAGCCATACAATGGAGAGTGGAGAGGCTGGAGGCCCCCTTGGAGGAGGTGGAATGGGGTAAGAGAAAACTTCGCTCCCTCCCCAAAAGACTGGGATGTGGGACCACAGGCAGCCTCCAAGAGGGAAGGAACAGAGGAGGGAACATTCGTTCACAGGAACATCAAAGATCCCTGAGGGCTCTCACAGCCTAGGGGAAAACCCCTACCGAGGTGAAAGCTAACTCAGAGATGACCTCATCAAGCCAACACCCCAAGAGAGCAGAGTGTGAAGGCACAGCGAGAAAACCCGGAGAGCACACAGAAGAAAGTGCCCCTCCCCTCCACCTGCCCAGCACCAGCTCCAGTGCCTGGAATCTCAGCAGAATGCGGAGGGCTCAGAATACGCAGTTCTTGACCCCCACTCAGTGGCAATAGGTGGTACCTGCCACCAAATAATACCGTGATGCTCAAAAACACAGCCACATCCTCTAGCAGAATCAAAAATTATATTAAATCTTCAGACCAGAGAAGAAATGACAAGTACCCCGAAATCAGCACTAAGGACACAGAAATATGTAATCTAAATCACAGAGAACTCAAAATAGCTATCATCAAAAACTCACTGAGTTAAAAGAGAAAGTAGAGAAACAATTCAATGAGTTCAGAAGCTACTTCACAAAAGAGATTGAAACTATAAAGAGGAATCAATCAGAAATATTGGAGATGAAGGACACAATGGAAGAGATAAAACAAAATATGGATTCCCTGAACACTTGAGCAGACTTCATAGAGGAGCAAATCAGCATAATTGAGGATAGGCATATTGAAATGCTCCAGATAGAGGAGGGGAGAGAACTAAGACTAAAAAGAAATGAAGACTGTCTCTGAGAAATATCCAACTAAATTAGGAAATGGAAAATAAGAATTACAAGTATTCCAGAGGGAGAAGAGAAGGAGAATGGGACAGAAAGCTTGTTCAAAGAAATAATAGCAGAAAACTTCCCAAACCTAGGGAAGGAGATGGAAATCCATTTGGCAGAAGATATCAGATCTCCTAAATATGTCAATGTAAAAAGACTTACTGCAAGGCATATAGTAGTCAAAGTGGCAAACGTGAATGATAAAGAAAGAATACTAAAGGCAGCACGGCAAAAGAACCCCAATCAGGCTTTCAGCAGATTTCTCTGCAGAAACCTTACAGACTAGGAGAGACTGGAATGACATATTCAAATCTTTGAAGGACAAAACTTTCAGCCAAGAATACTCTATCCAGTGAAAATATCCTTCAGATATGATAGAGAAATAACTTTCCCAGATAAACAAAAGCTAAGGGAGTTTGTAGCCACGAGACCACCCCCCCATAAGAAATCCTCAAGAAAGCCCTCATAACTGAAAAAAACAAAGGGGAGAAGGGGGTTACGAAGCAGAGTAAGGAGATAAATAGGTAGACAAAATCATAAAATTGTAGCTATACATCAGAACAGATTAGCAAATACTCAAGAATAGCATTAAAAATAAAGGGAAGGAAAATACCAAAAGCAAAGATAACCTTGTCATTTTAATCACAAACTCACAACACAAAATGGAATAAGATGTGAGAAAAACAACTTAGTAGAGGAAGAAGAAAGGGACTGAATCACTTCAGTCTAAGGAAATAAGAGGCCATCAGAAGGTGGACTATCTTATCTATGAGATTTTGAATACAAACCTCATGGTAACCACTGAAAAAAAAGCAGAACACAGACACAAATAATAAATAAGGAGAAAACAAAGAAATACAAGATAAAAAAGACTATATGACTCAATTGGTAGACTCAATTGGAGAACTGGAAAACGAGTGATAAAATGGCAACATTAAGCCCTCATATATCAATAATCAGCCTAAACATAAATGGATTGAATTCTCCAATAAAAAGACACAGAATGGCGAGATGGATTAAAGAACAAGACCCAACAATATGCTGCCTCTAGGAAACACATCTCAGCTCCAATGACAAACACAGGCTCAGAGTGGAGGGATGGAGGACGATACTCCAAGCTAATGGCAAACAAAAGAAAGCAGGTGTTGCAATACTTATATCAGACAAAATAGACTTCAAGATAAGACAGGTAAATAGAGACAAAGAGGGGCAGTATACAATGATTCAAGGGACACTCTACCAAGAAGACATAACAATTATAAATATCTATACACCCAACACAGGAGCACCAAATTACATAAAGCAACTATTAACAAACCTAAAAAAAGATATCCATAATAACACAATAATAGTAGGGGACCTCAACACTCCAATCACATCAATGGATAGATCATCCAGACAGAAAATCGACAAGGAAACAGTGGAATTAAATGAAAAGCTAGACCAGTTGGATTTAATAGACATATACAGAGCACTCCATCCAAAAACAGCAGAATACGCATTCTTCTCAAATGCACATGGAAATTCTCAAGGATAGACCATATGCTGGGAAACAAGGCAAGTCTCAATAAATTTAAGAAGATTGAAATAATAACAAGCATCTCTTCTGATCACAATGCTATAAAGCTAGAAATTAATTACAAGAAAAAAGCTGAGAAAGGACAAAGATGTGGAGACTAAACAACATGCTATTAACAACCAATTGTTCATTGAAGAAAGTAAAGGAGAAACCAAAAAATATCTGGAGACAAAGGAAAATGAAAACATATCATACCAACTCATATGGTATGCAACGAAAGTCATATTAAGAAGGAAATTCATCACAATACCGGCTCACCTTAACAAACAAGGTAAATCCCAAATAAGCAATCTCAAACTATACCTAAGTGAATTAGAAAAAGAAAAACAAACAAAGCCCAAAGTCAGCAGAAGGAGAGAAATAATAAAAATCAGAGCAGAAATAAATGCTGCTGAGACAAAAAAGTCAGTAGAAAGGATCAGTGAAACAAAGAGCTGGTTCTTTCAGAAGATAAACAAAATTGACAACCCCCAGCCAGACTTACAAAGAAAAATGAGATAAAGCTCAGATAAGTAAAATTAGAAATGAAAGAGGAGAAATAACAATGGATATCACAGAAATACAACAGATTATAAGAGAATACTATGAAAAACTATATGCCAACAAAATGGACAATGTAGAGGAAATGGATAAATTGTTAGACTCTTAACAACCTCCCAAAGCTGAACCAAGGAGAAATAGATAATCCGAATAGACCAATCACAAGTGAAGAGATTGAAGCAGTAATCAAAAGCATCCCAAAATATAAAAGCCCAGGACGAGACGGCTTCCTTGAAGAATTATACCAAAACTTCAGAGAGGATTTAATACCTAGTCTTCTCAGGCTACTTCAAAAACTTAGGGAAGATGGAATGCTCCTAACATATTCTAAGAGGCCAACATCACTGTGATACCAAAGCCTGACAAAGACAACACAAAAAAAGGAAAACTACAGGTCAATATTGCTGATGAACATAGATGCAAAAATCCTCAACAAAATAATGGCAACCCAAATACAACAATATAGCAAAAAGATCATACATCATGATCAAGTGGGATTTATACCAGGGACACTCGTATGGTTCAAAATCCACAAATCAGTCAATGTGATACACCACATTAACAAAATGAGGAATAAAAACCACATGATCACCTCAATAGATGCAGAAAAAGCATTTGACAAGATCCAACAGCCATTTATGATAAAAACTCTTAACAAAATGAGGATAAAAGGACATTACCTCAACATAATAATGGCCATGTACGACAAACCCACAGCCAACATCATACTCAATGGGGAAAAACAGAACACCATTCCTCTGCCAACAGGAACAACACAAGGATGCCCACAATCACCACTCTTATTCAACATAGTGCTGGAGGTTTTGGCCAGAGCAATTAGACAAGGGAAAAGAATAAAAGGGATCCAAATAGGGAGTGAAGAAGTGAAATTCTCACTGTTTGCAGATGTCATAATCTTATATAGAGAAAATCCTAAAGAATCCATTGGGAAACTATTAGAAATAATTAAAAACTACAGTAAAGTTTCAGGGTACAACATCAACTTCCAAAAACCAGTTGCATTTCAATACTCTAATAACGAACTTACAGAAAGAGAACTCAAGAATACAATTCAATTTACAACAGCAACAGAAAGAGTAAAGTATCTAGGAATAAATTTAACCAAGGAGGTGAAGGACTTATACAATTAAAACTATAAGACATTATGGAGAGAAATAGATGATTAAATAAAGAGAAGGAAAGAGATTCCATGCACATGAATTGGAAGACTAAACATAGTTAAAATGTCCATACTACCCAAAGCAATCTACAGATTCAATGCAATCCCAATCAGAATCCCAATGACATTCTTCACGGAAATAGAACAAAGAATCCTAAAATTCATATGGGGCAACCAAAGACCCCAAATTGCTAAAGCAATCCTGAGAAAAAAAAAACAAAGCTGGCGGCATCACAATCTCTGACTTTAAAATGTATTACAAGGCCATAGTGATCAAAACAGCATGGTACTGGTACAAAAACAGGCACACACATCAATGGAACAGAACTGAAAGATCGGAAATAAAATCGCACATCTACTGACAGCTAATCTTTGACAAAGGTGGCAAGAACATACAATCCAGAAAAGATAATCTCTTCAATAAATGATGTTGAGAAAACTGGACAGCCACATGCAAAAGAATGAAAGTAGCCCATTATCTCACGCCATACACAAAAAGAAATTCAATGGCTCAAAGACTTCACGATAAGTCCTGAAACCGTAAAACTCCTGGAAGATAATATCGATAGTACACTTTTTGACATTGAACTTAAAAGGATCTTTTCGAAAACCATGTCTTCTCAGACAAGGGAAATAAAAGAAAAAATAAAGTGGGACTTCATCAGACTAAAGAGCTTCTGCAAGGCAAAAGAAACTAAGATCAAAATAAAAAGACAGCCCACGAATTGGGAGAAAATATTTGCAAATGATATATCTGACAAGGGATTAATCTCCATAATATATAAGGAACTCACCCAACTGAACAACAAAAAAACAAATAGCCTGATCAAAAAATGGGCAAGGAATATGAACAGACATTTTCCCAAAGAAGATATACAGACGGCCAATAAACACATGAGAAGATGTTCAACATCACTAATCATCAAGAAGATGCAAATCAAATCTACACTTAGATATCACCTTATGCCTGTTAGAATGGCTATAATCACCAAGAAAATAAATAACAAATGTTGGAGAGGGTGTGGAGAAGAGGGGACCCTCATACACTGCCGGTGGGAATGCAACTGGTGCAGCCACTATGGAAAACAGTATGGAGATTTCCCAAAAAATTAAAAATAGAAATGCCATATGATCCAGCCATCCCACTACTGAGTATTTACCCAAAGAACTTGAAATCAACAATACAAAGAGACTTAGGCACCCCTATTGTTCATTGAAGCATTATTCAAAATAGCCAAGACGTGGAAGCAACCCAAGAGCCTATGGACCGATGACTGGATAAAGAAGATGTGGTATATATATATATACAATGGAATACTATTCAGTCATAAAAAAGACAAAATTGTCCCATTGGCAACCAGATAGATGGACCTTGAGAGTATTATGTTAAGTGAAATAAGCCAGACAAAGACAAACACTATATGATTTCACTTATTTGTGAAACATAAACAAACTCATGGACAAAGAGAACTGATTAGTGGTTACCCAGGGGAAGTAAGGTGCAGGGAGAGCACAAATGGTGAAGGGCACAGTCATATGGAATCTGACAAAGAATAGTACACAGCTCAAATTTCACAATGTTGTAAACTATTATGACCGCAATGAAAAAAAGACTTGTAGAAGAAAACTGGGGGGAAAACTCCTTGACATTGGTCTTGGCTATGATTTTTTGGATATGACAAAAAAACCACAAACAAAAAAGCAAAAATAAACAAGTGGGATTACATCAAACTAAAGAGCTTCCACATAGCAAACAAAACAATGAACAAAATGAAAAGGCAACATAAAGAATGGGAGAAAATATTTGCAAACCATATATCTGATAAGTGGTTAATATCCAAGATAAATAAAGAACTCATATAACTCAATAGCAAAAAAAATAAACAATCTGATTTAAAAATGGGCAAAAGACTTGAATAGATATGTTTTCAAAGAATACGTACAAATAGCCAACAAGTACATGGAAAGGTGCTCAACATTACTAATCATCAGCAAAATGCAGATCAAAACCACAATGAGCTATCACCTCACAGCTGTTAGAATGACTATCATCAAAAAAAACAGGAGAAAACAAGAGTTGGTGAGGATGTGGAGAAAAGGGAAGCCCAGTACACTGTTGGTGGGAATGTAAACTGGTACAGGCACTATGGAAAACAGTATAGAAGTTCCTCCAAAAGTTAAAAATAGAACTACCATATGATCCAGCAATCCCAGTTCTGGGTATATACCTGAAGGAGATGAAGTCACTATCTCTAAGAGATATCTGCACTCCCATGTTCAGTGCAGGATCATTCACAATAGCTACAACGTGGGAACAACCTAGGTGTCCATGGACAGATAAATGGCTCAAGAAAATGTGGCATGTATATTTACAATGGACTAATATTCAACCATAAAAAAGAAGGGAATCCTGCCGTTTGCTACAACATAGCTGTATCCTGAGGGTATTATGCTAAGTCAAATAAGTCATGCAGAGAAAGACAACTACCGTATGAATTCATTTCTAAGTGGAATCTGAAAACATTGAACTCATAGAAACAGAGTAGAATGGTGGTTGCCAGGGGCTGAGGGGTGGGGAAAAGGGGAAGATGTTGGTAGAGGGTACAAGCTTCCAGTTATAAAATGAATAAGTTCTTGGGATGTAATGTACAGCAGTGGTGACTACAGTTAACAATATTGCATTGTATACTTTAAAGTTGTTATGAGAGTAGAATTTAATGTCCTCACTAGACTGACAACAATAACATAATGGTAATTATGTGAGATAAAGGTTGTGTTAACTAACCTTAGTGTGGTAAACATTTTGCAATATATAGGTGTATCAAATCATCACACTGTACACCTTAAACTTACACACTGTTATATGCCAATTATATCTCAATAAAGCTGAAAAAAATTTAAAAACAAATTTAATGGTCAGGAATGTAAAGTGAAACTTCTCAGCATGGCTACGGTCTTGTCTTCAGCCACAATCAGCTGAACAAATGTAGAGAGAGGGTAGGATTAGAAGTGGATTTGAATCAGATAGTGATTTAGCCAAAAGAGTATAAGAAAGTGAAAAGAGTCAGGAATGTTGAGAGCATGTGTGAAAGGGAGTACTGATAGCAACTGACCAGGGAATCTAAGCTGGATAGAGAGAGAAGTGAAGTCACAAGGAAGGTGAAGGACAAGCATACATTTCCAGATGCCTACTGAGGAAGGAACTGAGAAGAGAGAGTAGAGAAGCATAATCGATGTGGACAGTGAATTCATCAAGAAATAGGACAGCAGCAATACTGGAGAGAGAGAGGGTGAGCCAGGGACAAAAATCTTTCAGGAATAAAAGGCAGCAAAGAGGGTGAATAAAGAAAATAAAAGGGTGAACAGAGGGATGGCAGCAACATGGAGGGGTAGTGGGGCAAAAGCTGCTGACATGAACAGAGCTGCATTCAACACTAAGGATGACATCACCAAATCTACAGCATCTCTCACGGATCAGGGCTGTTTTCCATGTTTTACGGATGATGACACTGAGAATCACCAAGGTTGAACAGCTAGCTTAAGATCACTCAATCCGAGAATGAAATCCTAAACCAGTGAAAAATTAGGAGTAGAAATAACAGTGTTGCACGACCAGAGGCACTGACAACTAGAATGTACAACTTTGTCCTGGGGGTGGGGTATTGGGAGAAGAAGGAAAAAACAAAGAAGATTGGCAACAGATGTTAGTTCAGGTGCCAATCTTTAAAAAACAGAAATAAAAACAAAAAATAACAGTGCGAGGGAATTATGTTGCCTCTAGCCTCCACACTGCCAAGAACACCCTACCATTAAGAACTTTTCCCTCCAGAATTTTCCCTTCCTCACCCAGGGGACTCCTCTCTGGATACCTGCAGACAAGGTACTAATTATGGGAGTGGGACATAGATTCCCCAGAGCACCATCCTTTCTTCTAAGTGACAGGGAGCGTTCATTCCCGTTTCCTCACCAGTGAAAGGACTCGTCAACATCCTTCTCCGTTCTCTACAGCTGCTGTGGCCTTTGAAATCAGGAAGACTATTTCTGATACCATCTCCAGCTAATGCTGATTTGCTTTAGCTTTATTTAGCTGATTTGCTTTATAGACAAGTCCTTGCCTTGTCTACAATCCCTTACAGGGCTCTCCAGAAACAGACACCACCACCTCTGCCTGGCTCCAGATGCTTCACAGGACTCAGGCAGCTTCTTGTCCAAAGACATTCTATTCATTCTTCTACTGACAAGCAAGAAGGCACCCACCCCACATCTTCTTCCTGAAGTGCCTAGCTCTGATCTCAAGCATCCTTTCGGGAAATCAACAGTCATGTAACCGGGGCTTTCTTTCATCCCTCCCACTGACATTTCAAACCCAGAGAATCCAGCGCAGAAGCAAGAGACCAACTTATCATCTGGAAACTGAAGGCCTAAATATCAGTGCCAGAGAGTAACACATGAAGGTACACTTGTTATTACATTGCCCTAGGAAAAAAATGGCCTTGAAGATGAGAAGCACATTCTAGAATACCAAAGGAGTTTGGGGGACACATTATAGAATATTTTCTATAATAGAATTGCCTTCCAGACGCTTGAAAGGAATTATGGGCAGGGGGGTATATGTGTACACCTGTGTCTGAACTATGTATTGGGGAATTTGTATGGACATGTAGTAAGGGTGGTGTCTGTGTGATTTGATTACTGTGTGCCTGTTCCCAGGGTTTGGCATGTTTGGACGGGAAGGCTTGCCTGGCTGAACTGGCCTGTGTCTATGCCATCACAGAATTAGAAAATTCGACTCTGTAACTCAACATCGCTAGCACCATGAATGTTAAGCCTGAATGCCATCTCTTGTACTTTATTCATCTCTATTATGACCCCAATGCTATGAAATTATCTAGAAATAAAGGTCAGCCTTTGCATGTACTCTCATCCTCCGTGGTCCCTAGCATATTAGAGCCTGGCTTATAAAAAGAGCAAGGATCTCAGAATTAGTCAGATTTGGGTTGAAATCTTGAAAAGGATTTACAAGCAGTGTGACCTTGGGCAAGTTATTTAACCTCAGTTGCCCTCCTACCTTACTCTATAAAAGAGGAGAGTTGTCTAATTCTCAGGTCAGTAAAGATCAGAGTTAATATATGAAAAGGGATATAAATTTACCCACCATTCCTGCTGTTACCTAGTGTAGGACCTCTCTAAAAATCCTGTTTCCTGATGTGAAATATGGATGTTTATTTAACACTTATTAAACACCTACTATGCACTAGGAAATGGCAGAGCCAGGACTCAAACTTGGGCAGTCTGACTCCAGAATTCAACATTAATACTTGTTCTGCCTAATGAGAATAAAATAAGAGAACCATATAAACATGATATTTTGTTGGGGGGAAGAGAGTTTTCTCCTCAAAAGTAAAAAATTAGGAAATTACGATTTTTAAATTAAGAGCAATCAATATGATATTTAAACCAAGTTATCTATATAATGATACCTCTCAGGAAACACTCAATAGAAAGATTTCTATGTACATTTTATCTGTCACATCAACCTTTATTGTTTCTGTACCATCAGGAAATTTGATTCAGCACCACTCTCAAGGGTTAAAAGGCTTCCATGTCCCCTTTTCATGTGTTTGAAAAACATTTATTGAAATTAGAGTCAGGGGATAGGACAGGAACCTTAGGGGTCATCTAGTTCAAATTCTTTCTTTTACACATAAAAATACTGAGACAAAGGGAAATGAAGTGACTTTCCCATATCAAATAACTGGCCAAAGGCGGCTATGCTAGGTGGAACCCAGGTGTCCCAACCTCTAGTTTAGTGTTCTTTCCTCTACACAGATGACTTTTGATTTAAGTGCTGATATGCACGGGCCGATCTGTGTTCATCATGATCATCACACTAGATGGTAAGTAGAAGGAACATGGACATCGGAAGCAGCCTAGGGAGAGATTCACCACAGATTAGTAGTCAGTAGTCAGTAGTCAGCAGTATAATGGGTTGTATTAATAGAAGTAGAGTACCTCAAACAAAGAAGGTGATAGTTCTGATCTACCAAGGGTTGGTTATACCAAACCTGGGGTGGATTGCACTTATTTTTAGGCACTATACACAGTCAAAGAAAGAGGAAGGAGGGTCAGAGTGAAATCTGTCTTCAAATATCTGAAGGGCTATCACGTGGGAGGCAGATTAGATTTCTCCTTGTGTCCTGGGAGCACAGCGTGAACCAAGAGAGCGCTGAAAGAGCGCTGATTTGGAAAGCAGACAGGCCTGAGTACAAGTCCCACATAGTCACTCACCGGCCGTGACCGTGGGACAATTTAGCCTTTCTATGTTCATTCATCTATAAAATGGAGATTCGATCTTCTCATAGAGTCTGGTAAATATATCAACTATGGATACTACTATATGGCTATCTTCCTAAACTAAGAGTTCAGATCTGTAAACGAGATTACATCGATACTTTGTAAGTGCTTCCAACCCTTCCCCCACCCCACTCCCTCACGCCCGGGTTTTCCTTTGCTCCTAAGGAATAATGAGACCCTCCTGTATTTCGTCCTTCCAAACATTCTGAGTGTTTTCCTTCCTTAGGCCAACCACAGCTCAGAGGAGCGCTTCCTCCTGCTGGGTTTCTCCGACTGGCCCTCCCTGCAGCCTGTCCTCTTCGCCCTTGTCCTTCTCTGCTACCTCCTGACTCTGACGGGCAACTCGGCGCTCGTGCTGCTGGCAGTGCGCGACCCGCGCCTGCACACGCCCATGTACTACTTCCTCTGTCACCTGGCCCTGGTGGACGCGGGCTTCACCACCAGCGTGGTGCCGCCGCTGCTGGCGAACCTCCGCGGCCCGGCGCTGAGGCTGCAGCGCCACGGCTGCATGGCCCAGCTGTGCGCGTCCCTGGCGCTGGGCTCGGTCGAGTGCGTCCTCCTGGCCGTGATGGCGCTGGACCGCGCCACCGCAGTGTGCCGCCCGCTGCGCTACACCGGGCTCGCCTCGCCGCGCCTCTGCCGCGCTCTGGCCGGCGCCTCCTGGCTCGGCGGCCTCACCAACTCTGCAGCGCAAACGGCACTCTTGGCTGCGCGGCCGCTGTGCGCGCCCCTCCGGGTGGACCACTTCATCTGCGAGCTGCCCGCGCTGCTCAAGCTGGCCTGCGGCGGCCACCGAAACGCCACCGAAGGCCAGATGTTCGCCGCCCGCGTGCTCATCTTGCTGGTGCCGTCCGCCGTCATCCTGGCCTCGTATGGCGCCGTGGCCCGCGCTGTGTGGGGCATGCGGTCCAGCGGGGGCCGGAGGAAAGCGGTGGGCACGTGTGGGTCTCACCTGACAGCCGTCTGCCTGTTCTACGGCTCAGCCATCTACACCTACCTGCAACCCACGCACAGCTACAACCAGGGGCAGGGCAAGTTCGTTTCGCTTTTCTACACTGTAGGCACACCGGCCCTCAACCCGCTCATCTACACCCTCAGGAATAAGGAAGTGAAGGGGGCAGCGAGGAGGCTCCTAGGGAGTCTGGGGAGAGGGCAAGCTGGACAGTGAGTAGGTCGCGGAGGGAAGATACTGTTAGCCCAGGGCCCAAGGATGGGAATGTCCATTGGAAAGTCAACCAGTTTGGCCTTCAGGCTGATCATTTCTGTATGAGGAACTGCAAGGTTTGTCCTCAGGGAGTCCAAGGTTAACGGGGGAGATCCCGTCCTCCTGTCTGCAAATGTTCCTGTGCTTGGGGATAATCCCTATATCCTCTACTTATACAGATTTAGGGAGGGAGAAATGACCCTTGGGCTTTCTCCTAAACTGATGAAAAGAGAACGCGTGATTTGGGGAAGACCTTCTTCATTCTCAGGGGGTGCTGTAACCACCCCTCAAGAGTCCATATGCTGGAAAGATGATGTATGGCGTGACGCTTAACTTCAGCTTTCTGCGAGTCTGATGGAAGAGACCAGGGAAGACCCCGTGATGTCTGCCTTTAGGTGTCTCTCAAGTTGACAAGGAGACCATAGACTCTACCTTACAGGAGACCCCAGCCAGACAAAGGAGCCATGGTCTCTCATCTCAGGAAATCAGTCCAAGCCAGTGCCCACCTAGCCAGGTGACTAGTGCCCACCACAGAGCACCTGACCCATAAGTGTAATAAGAAACACCCATAAGTGTGGGTTGTGCTGGGGAGGGTCAAAATGGGAAACTCTTCTGCAGGAAGTGGTTCTTGAGCAAGTTTTAAAGAAGAGAAGGGACTAGACTAGTGGAGAAGAAGGTGGACATGTCTCAGGCTGGGAGAAAAACACATGCAGTAACGATACATGAGAGAGGGACAGTGAAACAGAGGAGTAAATGAAGGGAGTAAAATGGAGGAAGGGTCTGGAGTTCTCAAGAGAGGAACAGACCCCTGGTGGTGAAGGAAGCAGAGAGCTCTATCAGCCAGAACCTGGGCAGAGTGTTGGGGTCAACCCAGAGACCAGCCCCTACGCCCCTCACCCAAACTGAGACCTCCAACCTAGAGAAGACCCACTAGACCCTAAGGAAGGCACGACAGACATTGTTCCACAGTCCCCCACCTTTCAGGAAGTCCGTTGCCTCTCGAAGCACATCTGCCCCCAAGGAGCCCCCACTAGAAACATGAAATCTCTGGATCTCCAGGAAAAATAGCTTTCTATGCCCACCATCATCCCCAGAAATAAGAACAGTTTAATTGGGTTTAATTAGAGAGTAAGAGGAGGCAGAGTACCAGGTTTTATTTCATACCAAATAGCTTTAAGTAAGGAGAAGAGAATTAGTTGAATTGTGTTCCTAAATTCTTTATTAATTAGATTGTAATCATGTCAGAGTAATTAATTCACTTCATAATAAATCATTTCACTGTTCTCTATAAGTAGAAATTTAATTTGGTTCAACAATTATTGAGTGATATAATACATGAAGCACTGGGCTAAACTAAGTGGAAACATAGAAATTAGTGAAACATGAATCTCAACCTAAAATTCACTATCTTGTTGGATGGGAAAGAAAATAGGAGTTTTTCTATAAATCAGAGGGAACCAAGAAGCAAGCTGGCTTTGAATGCTATCTCTAATGTGCCTTAAAAATATATTTTGTTGTAAGTAATATGTGATACGCAATCGTACCACTTAATCAATGGTTAGAATCAAAGAATCATAGTTGGAAAGTATTCTGTAGTCTCCCTCCCTACTTCACCCCAAATCTCCTGCTATTTTTCTCTTTCTCATTAGTTTCGGGAAATAATCAATGGATGTGGTTGGTGAGTTAGAGCTAAAAGGAAATAAACTCCTTTGCTCCTCATATCACCCCCGCCCCAGGCTGGTCAACCCCCAATGCAGTGGGATGTCAGGAAGAGTAAACTGTCCTTTCTGATGCCATAATCTGCCATGGTCTTCCCATCTTCCAGTTTCTTTCCATTGCAAGTCACGATCTGTTTCTTAGGAGATATGGCGGTCTTGGCCTTGATCATCTCTTTCACCTGGGCCACTGAGCTGGACCTTCGCACCTGGAGGAGGTACCTTTGCCCCTCATCACCCGACTCCACCAGAGTCACGTTCAACTCCTCATCACTGGGCTTCACCACCTTCAGGGTGAGGTGGATGGTCGTCTCCTTGTCAATGCCATAAGATGATAGCTTTCTCATGGGCTTAAGAGTCTTCGAGCCCAGGAGAAGAATCTGGTCCTGCACGGGAACCTTGGTCTTAGACCGGACATGTTCGTTAATCTTCTTCACTCTGTCATACGAGTTGGCATTGAAGGTCATCAATTTCCATTGCTCAGAATGGACATTCACCTGGACAACAAAGGTCAAGAGACAGTTGCCTAGATTGCCTGCCACCCTTTACACCTCTTGTTTCCCCTCCCCAATTGCTCCTGCCCTTCTGATCCTCTAGCTTTTTTACAACAAGCTGTGTCCCTCCCTTTCTTGGAACCTCTCTTTTTGAATTTCCAGGTTATAACACAAACAATAAAAACAGTCTTATCCCTTTATAGCTATACCTCTTATCCATCTCAAAATGTCATTTATGATTTCCCACCTTATTCACGTGCATCCTGTCCAGAGAAACTTCATCAAATGTTAAAAACTAAATACAACTACAAGGCATCCAAAGATGTACATCAGACTCTAAAAACAACTCCCAAAGAGAATTTCCATAACTTGACATCCTAACAGGATACTCACACGGTTGCCCTCCATGACTTCTTTAGAAGGAAACCCTGGTTAGGACACTTATTCTCTGTACTGTTAGTTTCTTTTTTAATGTTTTCTTGCTTTAAAATAATAATTTCCATATTACAGTGACACTATGTTCAATATTACTTGTCCATCTGTATTTCCTGTGTTTTTGTATCTGCCTATTGTACAATATGATCCCTTCCTTTAATTAGACCAGGACCTCGCTCACAGAAGGTAGGAACTACATCTCAGCCTTACTTCAATAATCTGAAAATGAGGAAGCTCACTCCTGTGGTGTCACTTGAAAGCCTGGGAGGACCTCCCTAATGCTCTGTTCAAAAATGCCTTCTCAATCTAGATGTCACAGGCGTTTATTCACTGGACTGTCACTCCTCTGTGCAAAGCACTGCCCTCATTCCAGGTTCTCTTTCAAGTGCATCTATTCTTATATAAGGTAATGTCAGATCAATAACAACTTAGGGTAAATGAGTTTTGTGAACCTCTCCTTTTGGAGGAGAAGGAAGCTTAAGTTTAAGAACTCTGGACCCTTAAAAAGGATAAGGGACAGAGGGCTCAAAACAGTATTTCCATAGTTCCAAATCTCACCAGCCCTGTTGAGCACAAAGCCCACTCCAACTTCCTACCGTTTATCCCTAACAGTGGCCAGTCCAAGGTCTGACATAAAAGAGAACTCAGGAGCCAAATGACCAGCTTCTCTTCAGAGAACTTTCCTTCACATTCTGTAGATATCAATGCCTCTCTTACCCCCTTCACAATGCCTTCCCAGACACCCTACCTCCCTGAGCACTGTCCTTCATCCATCCCTGAACTCTCTCCCCAGCTCTTGGAGCTGCTTTCCCTTTCTCCATCCCCATTATCAAATCCCAAACTTACGCAGAGGCCAGAAGCCATCTCAGCAATCAAGGGAGTAGAAACAGGAGTCTGAGGAGACTGAGAGCGCACCCAGCTTATGTACAAGCAGCTGAGTTGGAAATCCCCTTCCTGGACTGTTGTGTTTGTCTAGATTTCCTCTGCACTTTGTTCTTGCATAACCTCATGAATTTTCTTTCACTTTTGCTTAAGTAGAGTCAACAAAGAAGACCTTTTGTTCAAGCCCTTCTCCCTCAGCCAGTACATTTGGCCTCCTTATTCCAAACATGGGATGGTGCTTCTCTGTTAAGAATTTTTCTCTGATTAACCCACCACTCCAAGTCCTGACTTATGACCATTCCGCCTGCTTCCCTGGGCCCTCACTGACTTGAAGACCTTTAATAGTTGGTTGTCCTCTCCTCCTGCTTTTCAGACCCACCCCCGCCCCCATCAGTCAGGGGCCTTCCTGAGAACATGTATGCCCAGGAGAGGACAGAGCTGGTGTGCAGTGATGTGACTGTGAGCAGCCTGTTCACACTAGCCCGGCAGGATGTGTGAAGCAGGCTTGAGAAGACAAAGTATAAATAACCCTGGACTAAGAAGTGTCGAGGGTGCCACTTACTACATTACCTTGGGCAAGTCTGTGCACCTCCTTAGATGTTGGTTTTCTGATCTATAAAATGAGATGATTGAGAGAACTCCTAAATGTCTTCCAGGCTCAGACAACTTTGTGTATAAAATGTCCTTTACAAAGAAATTTAGACTCTTGGGTCTTGAGGTCCACCACATACTTTCCCGTCCCAGAATCTGCAAACCAAATCTGCTACTTGAGAACAATCCAAAGCCTACAGTCAAATGCTTACTCCACCTTCCATACACTAAAACCATCACACATCCACTCTCACACCTCAGTGCCTCTGTTTCCCCAGCTGTCCTCCTGGGCTCTCCTCCCACTGTGATCACAGATACCTAAGGTGCTGCTCACTCCCTGGCCCTTGAGATTGGGATAGGGACAAAAAGAAGGTGCATGAGCTGTGTGCCCTCAGAGAATTTGCTCAATATCACTCTGATCCTGCTAACATTCCAAATTAATCACTCCTCTCTCCCAGACTCTCAGGACATTGCCACAAAAAAAATATTTTTTCAAAAAAGCATTTATTAAAAGTGCTCCAAACATTTTTCAAAGTAAAAAGTTCATGAAAGGGGCTGGCCCCCTGGCATTGTGGTTGGGTTCATGCACTCTGCTTCAGCGGCCTGGGTTCGCCATTTGGGATCCTAGGCACAGACCTACACACCACTCATCAGGCCATGCTGAGGTGGCATCCCACATGGAAGAACCAGACAGATGTACAACTAGGATCTGCGATTATGTACTGGGGCTTTGGGGAGAAAAAAAAAATGAGGAAGACTGGCAAAAGATGTTAGCTCAGGACCAATCTTCCTCACCAAAACAAGGACACTTAAAAAAAAAAAAGCTAGTAAAAATGCCAAGTTATCATCTTTGTCTGCTGTGTTTTCAGTAGCCATTTACTGTATCTTCACTCACTGATAGATTTCAAATGATCCCATTGTATTCCAGGGGTTTCCATCCTGGTGAACTTGGCTTTACAGAAGTGCCTACATAGAGTACTGGAATCCAAGAGCTCATTCCTATATTACAAAAAGCTTAACATAAATCATGTTCTTCTATTTGAAGCTCCTATCAGTCAGTTAATAAAATTGAAAAGAAAAGTATTATTTCAATGTTTTTGTGGGGTAGATGTACTTTTTTAAACACACAGGATGAATAGGAAGGGGCAAGAACTGCCTGATGGAACAGACTAGAAACCTTGGTGCCTGATAGTCTCCTTTCTGATATCTCTCTGGGATCCTGTTGTCCTCTCTGTTTAGAAACCTGGATTGTGAACTGTGGAAGGTGCACAGCAGAGAAGGCTGCCCTGCATCCACTATCCAATAGCATTTGGCGATTCTGAAACATCACCGGTGGCTAGGTAGAAAATGTGAGATCAGGTTGAGGGTGATAAAGAGAAAGCCCTGCAGCAGGGTAGTGATGGGGGATGGGCCTGGAAAAAGAGACAGGAAAATCTGTAAAAGCCCGGACTGACTAAACTGTTTTTGCTTTTCAAGTTTTATTTGCACGCATTGTCTTCTTAGATCTTCACGTCATTTCTGGAAAGGGAAGAGGGAGAGTAAATGTTTAAAGCTGCTTAAAGTTAAATTACTCTCTTCTCATATCTTTTCCCAGTATATTCTTCCCAGTAGCCTACACCGTCTGGGTGCCAATGTCTGCATTCTCAAGGGGAAGCAGGGAACCTTAGCCAGAAGTTCCAGGAGGGGGAGCCCAGGAATGACATTCCCCAGGAAAGATATTTGTCTGCTCATGCCCCTCAGATATATACCCACAACCCAGACTAAGCTGCAGATCTGTAGGCCTAGCTGCTTCTGAGTTCCCTGCACATCCTTGAACATGCCAAGCTCTCTTCCACCAGCTCATTGAGCGTGCCTTTCCCTCCAACTCTACCTGCATTATCATGAATTTATAAGAATATGCAGTGTGAGGGGTATCTCCTCCAGGAAGCCTTCCCTAACTCTCCTCCTTCCTATTCTGGGTCATGTGCCCATCTTCTGTCCTCTCACACTCCCTCCGTAAGCCTCTCAGAGCACATTTCTCCAGCAAGAAGATCATCTGTTTACTTGTCTGTTGCCCCAGTAAACGGCAGGCATCTGGAGGGTCATGACTGTGTCTTACTTAACTTGTATCTTCAGCACTTCCCAGGCATATTGTCTGGCACAGAAAATATTTAATAAATATTTGCTAAATGCATGAATGAATTTATAAATGAAGAAGTAAATGAATAACAAAAAATGGAAAATATTTAGTGAGTACTTATTATATTTCAGGAACTGCATATTATTAAATGGTACCTCATTAACTGTTTTAGCATTCTAATGAGGTAAATATTAGTATCTTTATATTGATAAGCAAGAAGCTAACTTACCCACAGTCATATTACTAGTAGCTGGTAAGCAAGAGTTCAAATGCAAATCTCCACTTCTATAGTCCTTACCTTCTTCTTATCATATTGTGCTTCACTGAAAAGAAAAGGTCTTCTTATTACAGGAAAGGTACAAGTTAGGGGAAGGGATACAGAGAGACAAACGAAAGCAGAGAATGCAAGGAGCCTTGGGATGAGTGAAAATAAGAAGAGTTTGGGGCCCTTATATAGGTAAGAGTATTCCCAGCTGGAAGGCCCTGCCTAGATCACTCTATCCTGCCCGACTTGGCAGAAGTAAGCAAAGAGCCTGTGAGAGCAGGAGCCAGAAGCTGGAGGAAGGGATGGCCCCAGGGCCAAGTGGTTAAGTTTCCGTGCTCCACTTTGGCGGCCCAGGGTTTCACTGGTTCAGATCCTGGCGGACCTAGCACCACTCATCAAGCCATGCAGAGGCAGCATCCCACATAGCACGACCAGAAGGACCTACAACTGAAATATACAACTATATACTGTGGGGCTTTGAGGAGAAGAAGAAGAAAAGAAAAAAGATTGGCAACAGTGTTAGCTCAGGGCCAATCTTTAAAAACAAAAAAGAACCCGGAGCAAGATTGCAGCCTGGTGCAAAGGTAACTGAGAACTGCTGTCCCGGGACTGTGAGTGTTAACGATGCCACTGTCATGCAACTCCAGGTGTCAGCAGAGGAACGCCCACTGGAGCTGGGGACTTCAGAGGATTCCCTACCCAGAGAGCATCTGGATTTCTGAGAAACAGTGTCCTTTCAAGGAATGAGAATAACAAATCTGGACTCTAATCTTCTCTTCTCTCTTTCCCTCCTCCCTTGCTCTGTGAAATTCCCTTCTGCCCTCAGGCCAGGGCAGGGCTTTTCCCAAACATCCTGGTGCCAGTTTGCTGACCACAGGTAGGATTTCTTCTCAGACCTCATTTGTCAGTCTTTGCGTCTTACCACATGTCAATCTGACATTTTTTTTCCTCTGTGTTACAATAACTTTTGTCACAGGCGGAAAGATATCTTTTCATTTGCCCCTCTAACAAATTCAGAAAACCAGACAAGGTGTGAAATCATGCTATGGAGATCTTGTCAGGTTCTAAGACAAATGTCTTCTCTATCTTCAAACCTCCCAGCGTGGCCCCAGCTGATGGGCATCTTGGGCTAGTCACTGCTCCCATGGAGGCCTCCCTGGAGCAGAGGCCTCTTTCCTGTCTCTTTAATAATGTCCATGAAAGGGTTTGTAAAACTGCTTTGATGTCTATAATATTGCTTCAGAAAGGCCAACCAAACTCAGTCTAAAGGCCACCGGGATTTCTCATTTATTGATGGTTGGGAAAAACAATTTGTCCACTCTCAAGGAAGGACACTTTGGAAATAGTATCAAAATTAAAAATGGACATGCCAAAATCAAATACCCAAACACATTTCAGTAGTAGAGAAATAGATAACTGAATTGTAGAGTATCATCTGCGGTGACAATGGATGGATTATATCTGCAAGCAATGATATGGATGCATATGCTAGAAACCTCCTGAATAAAAGACACAAGATCAAGGAAACTACATAAAGTGTGATACTCTTTATAAATCTTAAGACAAACAAAACTACATAGAGGTAAGCTACTTTACAGAGAGGTAAGCTACTTTGAAATTCAGAGTGTGTTCACTTTTTAACAGAAATGAAGCCCAATCTAAATGCTAATATGAGTTACTTGAAGAATTTCAACAGGGAATGAGGCACTTACGATCCCTCTGATATGATCTCATCTTGTCGTATTCAGAGTCTAAAGTTTAACTATAAGAACTTAATGTCTGGTAAAAGCAATTTTTTGAATGGCTCTAATGTATGATACCTTATCACTTTAGAGTGTATTCACTCTTAAATGTGTATTCACTCTATTAAAGATAAAGTAATGTTATGGTCTAAAACATAAATGTTCTATAAGGAAATAAATACAAGCAAAACTGAACAATACAGTGTTGAGGACCCACATAAGTAAGAAATAAAAGCGTTATAAAAATGTAAAAACCATGAGGGGCTGGCCCCGTGGCCGAGTGGTTAAGTTCGCGCGCTCTGCTGCAGGCGGCCCAGTGTTTCGTTAGTTCGAATCCTGGGCGCGGACATGGCACTGCTCATCAGACCACGCTGAGGCAGCGTCCCACATGCCACAACTAGAAGAACCCACAACGTAGAATACACAACTATGTACAGGGGGGCTTTGGGGAGAAAAAGGAAAAAATAAAATCTTTAAAAAAAAAAAAATGTAAAAACCATGAGTGTTCATTATGACACTATTATGCTTTAGAGTTTACATATGTTACATATATTCATTTGTGGTATCAAAGTTTGTAATAAAAATATAAATTAAAAAATTTTCATCTGCATATCCTCTAGTCCAACAATTCTGTTTCTAGGAATTTATCCTAGTAATGTACTCATATATGTAAGAAATAAGCTCTGTATAAGAATATTCATGTGGCATTATTTGTAATAAAATAATGAAAACACTTACCAGTAAGGAACTAAATAAATAAAGGTGTATACAAAGTTGCAAAGTGTATTTATAATGTTCTAGTATTTGGAAAAGAAGAAAATATACACGTGTGCTGAAATATGCATACAATATCACTGGGAGGAGATATTTCTTCTGGAGAGAGAAACTGAACTGACTGAAGAACAGAAATGGGAAAGAGACTTACTTTTCATTATGTGCCTTGTCCTATTTTTATTTTTTTAGTTCTGCATGCTTTTTATGTTCTATCTAGCCAATAGTTAGAGATAGATGATAGATAGAGAGATAGACAGATAGTGTGGGAAGGGGTATGTATCTTTTTTATGCTATTGTTGGCTCAGGACAGAATTGACTATAAGCTATGCACCAAAGGGAACCAGTTTCAGTGCTCATCATTAGTTGCCAGACAAATGGCCATGAAAAGCTGATGGCTATAATAGGTTAACTGCCATGAATTTGTGCCTTCCCTACTCCCACACATGTACCACCCACTAATATTTTACATACCACAAAAGTTGGAAAGATTGATAACATATCCTACAATATTATCTGAAAGCAAGGGAATCTAAAACTAGCTAAAATCAGTTGCCAAATTTAACCAAAATGAAAGAAAAAATGCAATTTGAGGACAATCAGTGAGCCTGGTTCTTGGGGCTGATGGCACTCTGTGAAAATTGACAAAACTGACGAGGTAACTAGAATAGCTAATGCACTTGTGGGTGTAGGATGGCATGTGGGCCAGTGCCTCGTATCCACTTGCAGCAGTCAGGCCATCCTGGAGTGAATCCAGGCTCTACGTTATACTCCCCATGCAAATTATTTAACCACCCTGAAGCTTAGTACTTTCTTCTTTAAGTTGAGGATTTCACTTAGAATTAGGCTCTGCTACCATTAACAGTCATCTAAAAATATGTGGCTTTAAAAAGGTAGAAATATATTTCACTCCACATCAAAATCCAGAGGTAAAAGATTCAGAGCCAGTATAATAGTTCTGCTCCACAAAAAACTCAGGGCCAGGCTCCTTGACTCTGCTATTTTTAAAATATGGCCTACATTTTTGTGGTCCAAAATAGTAGCTCGTGGCTCAGCCATTACATCATCATTTCAGGAAACAGGGTGACAGAAGTGATGAAAGAAGGTGCCAAAGAGAGAGCTTCAACTGTATTTTAAGAAAGGCTCCAGGAAACAGCCAGGAGATTTCTCTTACACCCAATTGCCTAGCATCTCATGACCACATGAAGCTGCAAGGCAGGTTGTGAAATAGTCTCTATTCTGAGCAAGTGTAACCTAACTGAAATAGTGTGGGAGGAGAAAGCACTACTACTGGGTAACAATGAGCAGTCTATGATACAACAGGAAAAACAGTATCTGCATCACACGACTGTTGTGATGATTAAATGAGATTTGATTTGTGGCTAGGCGTTTGCTAATTTACAGAAGTAAGACCAGAAAGTGGACATACAAGGGAGGCAAGTTTTAACACAGAATAACCTCAAAAAAAAACAAGATATGAAAAACACGGAATGGGAAAAAAGTGATCTGATATGATTCAAAAAGTTTTGAGTTATAAGGGGATTTTGATGCATCAAATGAAGATTAAACAATGCCCTGAGGGCTCTTCCAGCCATAGGATTCTAGAATTCACTGTTCCTACACTGTAGTCCAACACAGAGAGAATGATAAAAGAATCTGAAAATTTACAACAAAGAGAGTAGCCTGCATTGCACTAACTCTCCTGCCAGTAACAATTATAAATTCTGTAAAATAAAATATATATTAAAAAAAAAATCAACTGTTTGGGGGCCAGCCCCATGGCTGAGTGGTTAAGTTCTCATGCTCCACTTCAGGAGCCCAGGGTTTGCCGGTTGGGATCCTGGGCGTGGTCCTACACACTGCTCATCAAACCATGCTGTGGAGCCATCCCACATAGAAGAACTAGAAAGACCTCCAACTAGGATATACAACTATGTACTGGAGCTTTGGGGAGGGAAAAAAAAGAGGAAGATTAGCAACAGATGTTAGCTCAGGGCCAATCTTACTCAAAAATATAAATAAGTAGACAAATAAATAACTGTTTGAAGTCAGTGGAGAGTGATCAAAAGCAAGGAGAAACTAGAGGGCCCTCCACTCTTGAAAAAAGGGAACCATCCTTGCTGCCAAGACCAGCTAGGCAGCCAGCAGAAGGGGCGGACGGAATGAATGTACAGAACACGTCTATATAATAGACAAAACACACTCTATATTATTTAATGGGACAGGTGACCATCAGCCTCTAGGACTGAGGTGAGGTCCCTCTGATCATCACGTATTTATTTGCAGGCCAAAAAGTACAAGCATAGCAGGAACTCATGCCAGCAGGAACATGCAAGTCAAAGCTCAGCAGTTCTAACCTTCCCCCCTTCAATGTACCCCAGCCCTACACAAGGCCATTCTATGAGGAGTATCCTGGGAACAAACAATCTGGCAAGTTATGCAGAAGCCGTTCCGTTCCTGCAAGGGCCCAGCGTTCTTAAGCCCCTTGCCTTCATGTTTGATAAGATACTACCTTCCGGCCTTTGATTCCAAAGCACAATCAATCTAACACAGTAATTTACGAGAATCAGCAAGTTGCATATTTCTCAGTCACCCATTTTGTAATTTGTTCTTGCTAAGCTTAAAGCCTTGCAATAATGTTGCTATGCTCTCCTGCAACAATCCTCAGTAAGATCTACATTTATATAGCTTTTCTCTGAGGGCACTCCTCAGTGCATGCGTGGTAGACACAGCTCAAACAGAAAGCTGCTGTCTTATTAGCTAAAGGATGCCAGAGTATCTGGAAATTAAGGGAAAAAAAAAAAACAGAAAAGAGGGAGCTACAAAGGGACAAACCCCAAAATTAGATGAGAGTTCTCTCAAAACCCTGGCTGACCATTGACCTACAGATGTACAGGGCAAACTCTTAAAGAGTCCAGGAACAAAATAACATCTGGAAGGCTGAAAGAACCACGCAGAGATTTCTGCCACTTCCTACCACAAGGGAGATAGACAAGTTAGGGGGGCATGGTAAACATCTTGGGTTTTCCACTGAAACCCTAAAAGGACCAGAACTTACACATAATTCTCAAATACATACAGAATATTCATCAGTATATGCTAGGTAATAAAACAAGTCTCAAGGTATGTTCTCTCACCAAAATGGAAGTAAATTACATAAAGAAATGTGGGAAATCCACAAATGTTTAGAAATCATACAACATAATTTTAAATAGCCCAAGGATCAAAAAAGAAAACCTCAAACCAGTTAGCACATAATTAAAATAGAATGAAAACAAGACATATCAAAACTTATGAGCTGCACTTAAAAGAGTACTTAGGGGAAATTTTAGAGCCTTAAAGAAAAGCCTCAAGTCAACCATCTAAGCTTCCAGCCTAAGAATTTACAAAAAGAAGTGTAAACTTAATCCAACTCAAGCAGAAGGAGAATCAGAGCAGAAATCAGTGAACAGGAAAAAAAAAAAAAACCCACAACATAGTAAGTCAATAAAAACAAGAGTTAGTTCTTTAAAACAAAGCAATAAGAAGAAACTTCAGCTACACAGATCAAGAAAGAGATAGAGAAGAAAAAAATTAACAACATGGGGAAGGAAATAGGATACATCTCTACGAAACCTACAGAAATAAAAAAGATTATGAGGGAATGTTAGGAACAAATTAGACAACTTGGGTGAAATTTTAAAATTCCTGGAAAGCAGAAATTATCAAAATTGACTCACAAAGAAATAAAAAATCCGATGAGACCCATGACAAGTTTAAAAATGGAATTAATAATTTGAGATATTCCCATACAGAAAAAAAAAAGTTCAGGCTCAGAAAGTTTCACTGGTGGATTCTATCAAATATCTAAGGAAAAGATAATACCAATCCTACACAAACTTTTTCCAAAAATAGTGGAGGAGATAACATTTCCAAACTCATTCTATGACGCTAGTATTACCCTGATGCCAAAGCCAGGTTAAAAACATCATAAGAGGGGACCAGCCCAGTGGCACAGCAGTTAAGTTTGCATGTTCCACGTCGGCTGCGCAGTTTTTGTAGGTTCAGATCCCAGGTATGGACCTACATACTGCTTATCAAGCCATGCTGTGGCAGACGTCCCACATATAAAGTAGGAGAAGATGGGCACAGATGTTAGCTTAGGAACAGTCTTCCTCAGGAAAAAGAAGAGGATTGGTGGCAGAAGTTAGCTCAGGGCTAATCTTCCTCAAAAAAGAAAAATTATAAGAAAAATACAGAAAAATATCCCTCATGAACATACATGCAAAAAAAAAAAAAAAAAACACCTCTTAACATAGTATTAGTAAACCATATCCTTTAACATGGAAAAAGAATTCTATACAATGACCAAGTGGGATTTATGCCAAACATATAAAGTTGGCTTAATATCTAACAATTATTTAATATAACATACCATATTAATAAGATAAATGCCAAAAATCATGAGATCATCCCAAAATACATAGAGAAAGCATTTGAAAAAGTTCAGTAGCCACACGTCCCAAGAACTAGGAATAGAATGGAACTTCCTCAACCTGATAAAGGACATCTACCAAAGCCCTAAAACTAATATCATACTTAATTGTGAAAGTCTAAAAGATTTTCCCCTTACATTGGAAAAGGTAAGGGTATCTGTTCTTTCTACTTCTATTCAGCATCCTATTGGAGTTTCTATCCAATGCAATAAGGCAAGAAAAAGAAATTAGCAGTGTTAAAGACTGGAAAAGAAGAAGGAAAATTGTATTTACAAATGGCATGATACTGAATATAGAAAATCCAAAAAGTCCACAAAAAAAATCTACTAGAACTAATAAATAAGTTAGCAAGGTCATAGGATATAAGATCACTACTTAAAAAACAATTGTAATTCGGGGCTGGCCCCATGGCCGAGTGGTTAAGTTCACGCGCTCTGCTGCAGGCGGCCCAGTGTTTCGTTAGTTCGAATCCTGGGCGCAGACACGGCACTGCTCATCAAACCACGCTGAGGCAGCGTCCCACATGCCACAACTAGAAGGACCCACAACGAAGAATACACAACTATGTACCAGGGGGGCTTTGGGGAGAAAAAGGAAAAAATAAAATCTTAAAAAAAAAAAAAACAATTGTAATTCTACATACTAGCAATGAACAATCCAAAAGTGAAATTAAGAAAATAGTTCTATTCACAATTGCATAAAAATTCATAATAATAAATTTAACAAAACGTGTAAGACCTGAAAATTATTAAACATTGCTGAGAGAAATTAAAGTTCTAAATAACTGGAGAGTTAGTCCATGTTCATGTATTGGGAGATTCAATCTTATTGAAATAGATATTCTCCTCAAATTGTTCTATAGATACAATACCTAGCAAAGTAGAAGCAGAATTTTTTTATAAATTGACAACCTAATCTTAAAACTTACATGGAAGAACAAAGGACTGAACATAGCCAAAACAACTTTGTAAAAGAAGAACAAAGCTGGAGCAATTACACAATCTGATTTCAAAACTTATTATAAAGCTTGAGTAATAAAGACAGTGTGATATTGACATAGGATAGATATATAGGTCAATGAAACATAACAGAAAAATCCAGAAATAAACACTTACATTTATAGATAATTGATTTACAACAAAAATGCCAAGGCGATTCAATGAGGAAAAGATAGCTTTTTAAAAAATTGTTCTGGGACAATTGAATACCCATATGCAAAAAAAAATTTTGTATTTGGACCTTTACCTTATATCATACACAAATATTAACTCAAAAGAGATCATAGATCTAAACGTAACCACTAAACTGTAACACTTCTAGAAGAAAATCTTTGTGATCTTGGATAAGGCAAAATTTTCCTAGATATGACACCAAAAGTACAATACATAAAAGAAAAACTGGATAAATAGGACTTCATCAAAATGTAAAACTCTAGCTCTTTAAAACACAACATTGAGAAAATGAAAAAGCAAGCCACAGACTGGGAGAAAATACTTTAAAATCATACATCTGATAAAGAAGTTGTATCCAGAATATGTAAATAACTCTTACAACTCAAAAAATAAGACAAACTACCCAATTTAAAAATGGGCAAAGATATGGACAGACATTCACCAAAGAATATATGAAAATGATTAATAACATCAATATCTTTGGTTATTAGGAACATGCAAATTAAACACAGGACAACACTACAAATCCACTAGAAAGACTATAATGAAAAATACGATATAAGATATTGATTAGGATATGAAATGCTGGTACTAGTGTTGGCAAAGATATATCAAAATTGGTAGAGCCATTTTGGAAAAAAATTCAACAATTTCTTTAAAAGTTACATATAAATTTACCATACAATCTAGCAATTCCACTCTCAGGCACTACCCAAGAGAACTGAAATCAAATGTCTTCACAAAGACTATTACTGGCTCTTCACAGCAACATTATTCATAATACACAAAAGGTGGAAAAAATCCAAATGTCTATCAACTAGTGAGATCAGTGAAACTCCATAGAAAGTCTGAAAACAAAGTCATACATACAAGATCAACTGATTTTATACAAAGACATCAACATAATTCAATGGGGGAAATGATGGTCTTCTCAACAAATGGTGCTGAAACAACTGGAGATATATATATATATATATATATATATAAATGAACTCCTATCACTGCATACACAAAAACTAATTTTAAATGGGTAATGTAAATAACCATAAAAACTGTAAATAAAAAATTCTAAAAACAATCATGAGAGAAAATATTATAACCTTAGAATAGAAAAATATTTCTCAGGACCCAAAAGCACTAACTACAAAAAGGTAATTGATAAGTTTTCAGTTAATGAAATTTGAAAGCTTCTTCTCTTTGAAACACACTTTTTCAAATGAAACATGAAGCCACAGACTAAAGAAGATAAAATATATTCACCTGACAAAGGGCTTTTATCTAAAATATATAAAGAACTCATACAATTCCATCATAAAAAGACAAATACCTGCAATCCCTATCAAATTTCCAATGACATTTTTCATAGAAATAGAACAAAGAATCCTAAAATTTATATGGAACAACAAAAGAACACGAACAGTCAAAGGAATCCTAAGAAAAAAACGAAGCTGGAGGTATCACCCTCTCTGACTTCAAAATATGCTACGAAGCTATAGTAATCAAAACAGCATAGTATTGCCACAAAAACAGACACACAGATCAATGGAACGGGATTGAGAGTCCAGAAATAAACAAACACACACCTATGGAAGCTAATTTTCAACAAGGGAGTCAAGAACATACAATGGAGAAAGGAAAGTCTCTTCAATAAATGGTGTTGGGAAAACTGGACAGGCACATGCAAAAGATCAGTTTTTTACACCATACAAAAAAGTAGCCCATTATCTTACACCATACACAAAAATTGATTCAAAATGAATTAAAGACTTAAATGTGAAACCCGAAACCATGAAACTTCTAGAAGAAAATACAGGCAGTATGCTCTTCAACATTGGTCTTAGCAGCATATTTTCAAGTACCATGTCTGATTGGGCAAGTCAAACAATAGGAAAAATATACAAATGAGATTATATCAAACTAAAAAGCCACTGCACAGCAAAGACAACCATCAACAAAACAAAAAGATAACCTAACAATTGAGAGAATATATTTGCAAATCATATATCTGATGAGGGGTTAATATCCAAAATACGTACAGAACTCATACATCCCAACAACAAAAAAATTAACAACCCAATTAAAAATGGGCAAAAGACGTGAACAGATATTTCTCCAAAGAAGATATACAGATGGCCAACAGGCACATGAAAAGATGTCCAACATCCACTGATTATCAGGGAAATGCAAATCAAAACTACAATGAGATATCACCTCACACTCATTAGAATGGCTATAATTAGTAAAACAGGGAATAATAAGTGTTGGAGACGATGTGGAGAAAAAGGAACTCCATACACTGCTGGTGGGAGTACAAACTGGTGGACCCACTATGGAAAACAGTATTGAGATTCCTCAAAAAATTAAAAATAGGACTACCATGTGATCCAGCTGTTCCACTGCTGGGTATTTATGCAAAGAACATGAAAACACCAATGCATAAAGATCTATGCTCTCCTATGTTCATTGCAGTATTATTCACAATAGCCAAGACTTTGAAGCAACCTAGGTGCCCATCAAAGGATGAATGGAGAAGGAGATGTGGTATATATACGCAATGAAATACCACTCAGCCATAAAAAACGATGAAATCTGGTCATTTGTGACAACATGGATGGACTTTGAGTGATTATGCTAAGCAAAATAAGTCAGAGGGAGAAAGTCAAATACTGTATAATCTCACTCATAAATAGAAGATAAAAACAACAACAAACCAACACATAGAGACAGAGATTGGAGTGGTGGTTACCAGAGGAGAAGAGGGGAGGGAGGCGGATGAAAGGGGTGATTAGGCACATGTGTGTGGTAATGGATTGTAGTTAGTCTTTGGGTGGTGAATATGTAGTAATCTACACTGAAATCAAAATATAATTATGTACACCCAAAATTTATATAATACTATAAGTTAATATTACCACAATAAAAAAAAGACCAATGCAATAAAATATAGGCAAACTTGAACAGATGCTTCATGAAAGAAGATAATATAAGTAGCCAATAAAGAGATGCTCAACAACTTAGGCATCAGAGAAATGTAAGTTAAAACTGTAATGAGATATCACTTCATATCCACTAGTATGGCTAAATTCAAAAAATTAACAATACTAAGTGCTGACAAGAATGTAGAGAAATTGGAAATCTCAAAATTGCTGGTGGGAGTACAAACACTTTGCAATATAGTTTTAAGGTTTCTTATAAAGTTTAACATACCCTTATCACATGATCCAGAAATTCCACTTGTAGGTACTTACCCAAGAGAAATGAAAATATATTTCCAGAAAAGGCTTGTACGTGAAAATTCATAGCAGATTTATTCATAAAAGCAACACTGGAAACAATTATTTATTGCTGCATAACAATTACCCCAAAACTGAATGGCTTCAGACAACAAATATTTATTATCTCATAGTTTCTATGAGTCTGAACTCAAAAGCAACTTAGCCAATGGTTCTATCTTAGGGTGTCTCATGAGGCTGTAGACAAGATGTCAGCTGAATTGCAGTCTTTAGAAGATTTGGATGAAGCTGGAGGTTACAGTTATAACATGTCTCAATCATGCTGTTTATTGTTAGCAAGGAGCCTTAGTTCCTCCTCAAATGTGCCTCTCCACTGCTTGAATGCTTTCATGACATGGTGGATGACATGAACAATCCAAAAGAAAAAACAAGAAGGAAGTCACAATGTCACTTATGACCTAGTCTTGGATGTCACACACCGTCATTTCTGCCACTTTTTATTTGTTACAAGTGACTAAGTACAATTCACACTGAAGAGGAGAAGTAGGCTCTACCTTGTGAAGGGAGAAATATCAAAGAATTTGGGGACTAATTGAAAACCACCATAAACCCAAATATCTATTATTTGGGTTTACGAATGGATGAACAAATTGTGACATATTTATACAGTGGAATACAATGGAATAATAGTGATAAAAGAGGAATGGACTGTTTATACACAAAATAACATGGATGAATCTCAATGTTGTGCAGAGTATAAGAAGCCAAACACGAAAGGGTGTGCATTGAATCAATCTTGTATGTGAAGTTCTAGAACAAGCATAACAATCTAAAATGATAGAAATCAGATCAGTGATTACTTAAAGCATGGAGTGGAGAGAATTATCATAAACGGACATGAGGAATTTCTTAGGTGATAGAAATGTTCTATATCTTCACCAGGGTAATGTTTACCTGGATGTACACATTTACCAAAACTCAGTGAACTGTGCTTTAAAATCTGTGCATTCTATTATGTAAATTATACTTCTACTTAAAAGGAGGAAGGAAATAAACCAAAGTAAGGAGGTATTGATTAAGCACAGTAGAGGCTTGTGAGGAAAGACTGGAAATATGGGACACCCAGGAGATGGTGGCAAAAAGAAAACAATACCCCTGTACTCCTCAATTACACAGGGGAGCAGAGGTTGACCTTTTATTTACCAAGGGGAGCATCATTGCTGGCACATTTCCTCTAGATCCTCCCCTCTCTGTTTAACCATCATTAGTGGCAATGGCTGATTAATTGTGACTTATGAATGAGGCCCCTAGTCTTGGCAGAATTAATGAGCTGTTTCTCTCCACGGAATGGGAGTCCTGGGATCCCTCCCTCCATCACCTCATCATGCTTCCTTTTTTACCTCCAGGACCACTAAAAGAGAAGGTAATTTTCTGCATTGAGGAGGAGAGGTTAATAGCGAAAACCTCCATAGTAAGGAGCTCTCTCTGTCTTCACACCATAGCAAAGTGATGGTGAGATGTGGTTACTGTATAACCTCTTCAGTCAGCCGACCTGAGTTCAAATCTCAGCACTGGTGCTTACTAGCCACACTTTCCAGAACAAGAAATTTATCCTCTGTGTGTTTTCATTTCTTTCTCTGAAAAGGAAGCTAAGAGTACCTTCCTCTTAAAGTTGTTATAAGGAGCAATATACTGTGAAGTGCTTTGAAAAATGGCTGGGGAAGTAAGCACCAGCAATCATACTCTTACTTCAAATCTAAGCTCTAACCAATTTCACAGGTATAATTTTTCTCTATAGTTTTCCTTTAGTTCTCAATGTGAGAATCAAGTGGATGCTCCAACCAGTCCAGAAGCTCCTAGTCATAGGGAAGCTCTGGCAGCAAGGCACTGAGGAGATTCTGACTTTACTGTGGGTAAGTTACAAGCGTATTCTTCTCCCACAGCCCATCCATTTCCACACGTCCTCAGTAGTGTTTGAATCAAACAGGGTCTAGAATCCTGGCCCTGGCACTAATTGGATAAGTGAATAACCTTGGGCAAGTTACTTAACTTATTTGAGACTGTTTTGTCTGCAAAGAAGGAATAATGTTAACTATTTTTCAGGGTTGTTGTCAGATCAGGAAATTTTCAGGAAATTTTTCAGGATTTTCAGGAAGTTTTTTAACATAGTACCTGATACATAGGAAGCACTCAACAAATGGTAACTGCTAAGGCAATAGGTGGTTATCATTAGTGGGTTATAGAGCAGAATTTGTATCTCATAACCTTGTAGCACCTAGTAAGTGACTGGCTCTTTGGTGACCAACAAAGGAATGAACGTATACATGAATATGGAATTAATAGGAAGTTGGAAAAGTAGGGCTTGCCTTTTGTTGGAGTAAGACAAAAGCAGGATAAAGAGAAGGAGAGTAGAAAGATATGCTTTGAGTAAGAACAGGAGAGAACAGAGAGCTAAAGGAAGATAAACACTGCAGAGATTCAGAAACATACAAAATTGAGACAATACGTAGCCAAGAGAATAAAAATGTGAAAAATTCTAAAGTTGATGGATAAATAAAATATGGTGAGCAATTGCTGTGATATAAAAGGTATGATAACTGTAAAGTTTGAAAGGAATGATGATTTAAAATAATCAGAATAGCATTTACTTATTCAAGGAGAATAAAGGAAATGTGATCGGGGAGGGACACACGGAGGGCTGCTAAGATATTAGCAACATTCGTTCCATTCTTAAATTGGGGATAGGAGGGAAAGTACAACATGTGTTCATTTTATTATTCTGCAAAATCCATAGACATATTATATACACTCTTTTGTTCAAATAATTAACATTTTTTGAAAAAGGAAACAAATCCTCTCCTAAAGGGGAAAAGTAATGATGGAGAAAAGAACATGGAAGAAAACAAAAAAAGAGGGAGTCCCGACAGAAACAGAATAAGATGCATCTTTTAAGACAAAATGGAGCCCCTGAGATGGAGAGATGATCACACCATCCTGTAAACTCCCAGGGCACTTTCTGCCAACAAGGCCACCAAGTTGCTTGCCACCTCATCCCCTAAAAGACCTTCCTAAGATTGTCTGTTTTCAGAAGACCCCCAGTTCCTACCTCTTTACTGCCAGGGTGGCTGCCACATCCCACTCCCATCTTTGATCTCATGTTCTGTGTCCCAACACAGTCTTTCATAGCAAAGATCCAGGTCACCTTAAAAATCTTTAAAAAACTACCTCTGGAAGGTTTTCTTTGACTCACTCACTCAGATTCCTCCTTTGATCTTCAGACTTCCTTCTCTCACCTACCCATTATCTTTGTTTTATTTGCCTTCAGTTTCTGGGGGTCTTGACAATTTTCCATGTATTTCCCAGTGTTTATCATGTGCATGAGGCCACACTCCCTCCACCCTCTCAGCTTCTCCTGGTGAGGCCTGAACCCATCACTCTATACTTTAAGACGTTGTTTCAGTGGCTAAGGAAAGACTACTAAAAAGAACAAGGTCAGTCATAAGAAGTCTAGACTGGATCTTTTATGAGAAAAATTGCAATAAAGGTCATTATTAGAAAAATTATAAGTATGGACTACAGAGTCCATAATAATATTTTATCAGTGTTGGATTTCCTATATTTAGTAACTGTACTGTGTTTACACAAAAAAAATTTCCTTTTGCTTAGAAACAAGATGCTAAAATATGAAGGCATGAAGAGGCATTATGTATGTAACCCGCTACCCAGTAGCTCAGAATAAATATAATTCCATGTATAAAGAAAAAGGTGAAATAATAAAAAGTAGCAAATACTAACAATTTGTTAATATGGATAAAGTTTATACAGGAGCCTTTTAGACTACTCTTGGAAATTTTCTGCAAGTTTTAAATGTATATATAAATGTTTTTTTAAGATTCAACTAGTGAATAGAATTAAGGAAGCATTAAAAAATTCTAAATTCTACTTCAATATCTCAATCTCAACTCTGCGTATTTTGCTATTGATGTAATCTTGTCTGAAAAGGAAAATATTTAAAAATTATCTCACCTTTCTTGTTTCTAAGCTGCAATATTGGAGATTTTTGCAGTTACAGAACAAAGAACTGGCGGCATTTTTGGTCTTATTTTTGCCATATTGCACATAATGTTAAATTGAGGTTAGGGCTTTTCCTTTGTTGGGAATGCTCTTGTTAATAAACCATAACTTTTTTAAGGGGACAAAATCATCTAATTAATGTCTCTGTGGTGGGGTCACTTCACACAAAGGAGAAATCTCCTTAATTCATGATTTTACCTCTAGTGGCTCCCCTCCAAATAAGGGTAATATAGATAAAACATGAATGATTCCAGGAAATATATGCCCCAGAGTAGAAAATAACCCTGAGTAGATATTTATGAAAGTGAAATTCAGTCAAAAGGATTTCTTTGCTAATTCTTCCTGGATACACTTAGGAGAATATTGGGAACTATCACAGTACTCGGAACAAAATAAGTGCTCCATAATTGATTATTGAATTAATAAAAATTATTTCATTAATCCATATTTCACATCAGCTTTTTTTGCCTTCAACCAGTAAGTCTGAGGTACCAGTGTGAGGCTCCATCTGTTTTCCAGCATATTTGTGGTTTCCTCCTCCTCCTAGACAACATCTGACCAGGAGGAACAGGGGAAGAGAAGGAGCCACTGGACTGTGATGTGCCTGTAAAGAAACGCTGACTGAGAGGAAGGGAAGAGAAACATCCTCCTGCTATGACCCGACAAGTACGCAGAGACAGTTTTGCTAAGACAGGTTGGAACACACTGCTCTGACTTCTCTCATCCTTCTGGGTCTGGACAGGAGCAGGCCATGGTCAACCAAAGCTCCCCAGTGGACTTCCTCCTTCTGGGCTTCTCTGAATACCCAGGACTTGAAAGAACCCTCTTCATCATTGTCTTCACTTCCTACCTCCTGACTCTGATGGGCAACACACTCATCATCCTGCTGTCTGTGCTGGACCCCAGGCTCCACTCTCCTATGTACTTTTTCCTCTCCAACCTCTCCTTCTTGGACCTCTGCTTCACCACAACTTTTGTTCCCCAGATGCTGCTCAACCTCTGGGACCCAAAGAAGACCATCAGCTTCCTTGGCTGCTCTGTCCAACTCTTCATCTTCATGTCCTTGGGAACCACTGAGTGCATCCTCCTGACAGTGATGGCCTTTGACCGCTATGTGGCTGTCTGCCAGCCCCTGCACTATGCGACCGTCATCCACCCCCGCCTGTGCCGGCAGCTGGTGGCTGTAGCCTGGGTTATGGGTCTTGTCCAATCAATAGTACAGATACCACCCACGCTCCGCCTGCCCTTTTGCCCCCACCGGAAGATAGATGACTTTTTATGTGAAGTCCCTTCTCTAATTAGACTATCCTGTGGAGATACCACCTTTAATGAAATCCAGTTAGCTGTGTCCAGTGTCATTCTCGTGGTTGTGCCCCTAAGCCTCGTCCTTGTCTCTTACTGTGCCATTGCCCGTGCAGTACTAAGGATTAATTCTGCAAAAGGGAGGAAGAAGACTTTTGGGACCTGCTCCTCCCATCTCATGGTTGTCACTATCTTCTACAGTTCAGTCATTGCTGTCTACCTCCAGCCTAAAAATCGCTATGCCCAGAAGATAGGCAAGTTCTTTGGTCTCTTCTATGCAGTAGGAACTCCTTCACTTAACCCTCTGATATACACCCTGAGGAACAAGGAAGTAAAGAGGGCATTCAGGAGGTTGCTGGGGAAGGATGAGGACCCCAGAGAGAGCTGAAGGAGAAAGCTGCTTAATGTGCTTTCTAAATTATGAAGATTTTATTCATGATTTATTAGAGTGGTGAGTTCCTCAGTCCACTGTTTTTTCCACACACACCTGAGCCACTGCAGTGTGTCACTGTGTAACAACGTGGCATTTAAGAGAGAGAGACAGAAACTGAGTTAAGAGGAAGTAGGTATCTCTATAAGATACCTTAAATTCAAACGCTGTCAAGCCTGACCATTCTCATTATTTCTTCTGTTATCCTTCCTGTTTTTACTGTCTTGCCTTCTACAGATTCCCTAACTCTGTCATGCTCATTTTTGGCTATATAATCTCTGTTCAACTGTTATGTCAGTATAGGGAGATAGCTCCACCATGACACTCTGGAGTCCTTACACATATCTACATACATCACACAAGCAAAGGCTTGAAGCACAGCTAATCTGAGACTTGGCAGGACGCCTTTTGATCCTCCTGGAACATGACAGAATGGAAGACTTGTTAGGATCTGCCTCAAAGCCGTCTCTTACTCTCCTTCTTATATCCTCCAGGAGGCTGTCAGGAGACAATTCCTTATTACCTCCCAGATTTTGATGGGTTATGAGGCTTCTACTCTATACCCCTTAGGATATTAATACAGCATACCAAATCCAGGAACATAAAAAAAGAATTATACTATGACCAAGTAGGATTTATCCCAGGGATGCAAGGTTGGATTAACATCTGGAAATCAATTAATGTAATTCTTCTTATCGACAGATTGAAAAATAAAAATCACATGATTATCTCAATAGATGCAGAGAAAACATTTGACAACATCCAAAACCCTTTCGTGATAAAAACATTCAAAATAAAACTTGGAATAGAAGAGAACTTCAATTTGATAAAGGGTGTCTACAAAACCCCCCTAAACAGCTAACATCATACTTAATAGTGAAAGACTAGATGCTTGCCCCTAAGATCAGGAACAAGAGGAGGATGATGTCTATTTCACTACTTCTATTCAACATTGTACTGCAGGTTTTAGCCAAGAAAATTAGATAAGAAAAAGAAATAAAAAGCATCTAGGTTGGAAATGAAGAAGTTAAAATATCTCTATTTGCAGATGATATGATCTTGTATACAGAAAATCTTAAGGAATTATCTTAAAAACTACTAGAACTAATAACTTGAGTTCAGCGAGGTTGCCAGATACAAGATCAATATACAATTATCAATTGTGTTTCTATACATTTGCAATGAAAAATCCAAAAATAAAATTAAGAAAAAAACTTATTCACAATAGTATCAAAAAGAATAAAATAGTTAGTAATAAATTTAACAAAATAAGTACAAAACTTATACCCTGAAAATTAACAAATATTTTCAAAAGAATTAAAGATCTAAATAAATGGAAAAACATCCTATGTTGATGGATCAAAAGACTTACTATTGTTAAGATGACAGTATACCCCAAACTGATCTATAGATTCAACACAATCTATATCAGAAACCCAGCTGACTTTTTTGTGCAAATTGACAGGCTGATTCTAAACATCATATGGAATTGCAAGGGACCCAAAAGAAGAGTAATGTAAGATTCAGGCTTCCCAATTTTAACACATACTACAAACCAAAAGCAATCAAGACAAAGTGGTTCTGGCACAAAGATAGACACATAGGTCAGCAGAATAGAATTGAGAGTCCAAAATTAAACCCATATGTCTATGGTCAAGTGACAAGGTTGCTGACAAGGTTGCTAACAAGTTTGCCAATACCAAGGGAGCCAAGATCATTCAATGGGGAAAGAAAAGTGTCTTCAGTGAATGGTGCTGTGACAACTAGATAGCCACATGCAAAAAAATGAAGTTGGACCCTTACCTCACACGACATACAAAAATTACCAAAATGGATCAAAAATCTAAATATTAAAAAAACTATAAAATTTGTAGAATAAAACATAGGGGTAAATATTCATGACCTGAATTTGGCAAATGTTCATTAGATATGACACCAAAATCATGAGCAATAGTAGAAAAATAGATAAATAGCGCTTCATCAAACTTTAAAACTTTTGTACTTCAAAGGACACCATCAAGAAAGTGAAAAGAGGGGGCCAGCCCGGTGGCACAGCGGTTAAGTTTGCACCTTCCACTTTGGCAGCCTGGGGTTCACCAGTTCAGATCCCAGGTAGGGACCTGTGCGCTGCTTGTCAAGCCATGCTGTGGCAGGTGTCCCACATATAAAGTAGAGGCAGAAGGGCACAGATGTTAGCTCAGGGCCAGTCTTCCTCAGCAAAAAGAGGAGGATTGGCAGCAGACGTTAACTCAGGGCTAATCTTCCTCAAAAAAAAAAAGAAAGAAAGTGAAAAGTAAACACGGAATGAGAGAAAATATTTGCAAATCAAATATTTAATAAGGGACTTGTATCTAAAATGTATAAAGAACTCTTACAACCCAATAATAAAAAGACAACCCAATTTTTTAAAATGGTCAATAAGCATGAAAAAATGCTCAATATGATTAGCCATCAAGGAAGGGCAAATGAAAACCACGTGAGATGCCGCTCACACTCACTAATTTGAAAAAAGAAAGAAAGAAGGAAGGAAGGAAAAGAAAGTGCTGGCAAGGATGTGAGGAATTTAAAATGTTACAACTGCTTGGAAAACAGTTTGGCACTTCCTCAAAAGGTTAAATATAGAGTTACCATATGATCTAGCAATTTCACTCCTGGGTTTATATCCAAGAGAATTAAAAACATATGTTCATACAAAACTTGCCCATGAATATTCATAGCAGCATTATTCATAATAGTCAAAAAGTGGAAATAACCCAAAAGTCCATCAACTGATGAATCGATAAACAAAATGTGCTATATCCACAAAATGGAAGATTATTCAGCAATAAAAGGAATGAACTTCTGATTCATGCTACGACACGAATGAATCTTGAAAACATTATGCTAAGTGAAAGAAGCCAGACATGAAAGGCCACATATTGTATGATTCCATTTATATGAAATAGCCAGAATAGGTAAATCCATAGAGACAGAAAATAGATCAATGATTGTTAGGTACTGGAGGTTGGAAGATAAGGGGAGTGACTACTAATGACAATGACGTTTTTCTTTGGGCTAATAAAAATATTCTGGATTTATATAGTCATGTTGGTTGCACAACTTTGTAAATATGCAAAAACCAAAAAATTGTACACTTTAAATGGGTGAATTTTACAGTGTGCAAAATAAGAAAGTTTTAGAGATCTGTTGCACAACGAAGTGAATATAGTTATCACAACTGACCGAAATACTTAAAAATGCTTAAGATGGTAAATTTTGTTATGTGTTTTTTACCACAAAAATAAATAAATAAAGTTCAGGCTCAAATGATTTCACAGGCTAGTTCTACCAAATGTTTAAGGAAGAAATAACACCAATTCCACAACTCTCTTCCAGAAAATAGAAGAGGAAAGGAGCTGTCCAACTCATTTTATGAGGCCAGCATTGTCCTGATACCAAAACCAGAAAAACACAGTACAAGGAAAGAAAACTACATACCAATATTCTACGTGAAAAATAGACACAAAAATCTACAAAAAAATATTAGTAAATCAAATTCAGCAATATATTCTAAAAGGTAATACAGAATGACCAAGTAGGGTACAGGGAATGCAAGCTTAGTTCAATATTCAAAACTCAATCAATGTAATCCTTCATATAAATGATTAAAGAAGAAAAATCACATAAACATATCAATAGACGCAGAAAAAGCACTTAACAGAATTCAATATATATTCATAAGAAACAAAAAAAATCTCACTAAACTAGGAATAGAATGAAACTTCCTTCTCTTGATTAAAGGCATCTGTAAAACACCTACAGTTAACATCATACTTAATGGTGAAAACCTGAAAGCTCTTCCCCTAAGATCAGGAACAAGCAAAGATGTCCACTCTCACCAGTCCTATTCAACATCATACTGGAAGTTTTAGCTAGTGCAATAAGGCAAGAAAATGAAACAAAAGGCAGCAGCATTTGTATAGTTTTTTACAAGCTGATTCTAAAATTTATGTGGAAAGAGAAAGGAACTAGAATAGCCAAAAAGATAAAGCTGGAGGACTCGCACTACCTAATTTTTAAAATCACCATGAAGCTGCAGTAATCAAGATATTGTAAGTATTGGTTAAAAGTACGTACAAGACCAAAAGCCAACTGATTTTTGACAAGATTTTTAAGTTGATTCAATAGAAAAAAACAGTCCTTTGAAGAAATTGTATTGAAACAATTGGATATCCATATGAAAATAAATTAACCTCCACCTAACATTCATCTCTTATACCAAAAAAAACACAAAATGGATCATAGATTTAGACAAAAAAATGTAAAACTATAAAACTTTTAGAGGAAAATACAGGAGAAAAATCTTTGTGGTTTGCGATTAAGCAAAGAATTCTTAGACAAACTCCAAAACCATGACCCATAAAAGAAAATATTGGTAAATTCGACTTTATAAATTTAAAAACTTTTGCTCTGCAAACAACAGTTAGAAAATGAAAAGACGATTTATACCTGGGAGAAAATACTCAAAAGTCACATATCTGACTGTCATAAATTGAATGTTTGTGTCCTCCCCCACTTTTTTACAAGTTGAAGTTCTAACTCCCAATGTAGAAGCATTAGGAGATGAGGCCTTTAAGGAAGTAATTAAGGTTAAATGAGGTCACAGAATTAGTGTCCATACAAGAAGAGACATCAGAGAGCTCACTCTCTCTCCATGAACCAAGGAAAGGCCAGATGAGCACAGAGCAAGAAGGCAGCCATCTACAAGCCAGGAAGAGAACTCTCACCAGAAACCAACCATGTTGGCACTCTGATCTCATATTTCCAGCCTTCAGAACTGTGAGAAAATAAATTTCTGTTAACCTACTCAGTCTGTGGTATTCTATTATGACAGTTTCAGCTAAGACACTGACAAAGGACTTGTATTCAAAATTTACAAGGAACTCTCAAAACTCAATGGTAAGAAAACAAACTTCCCAATAAAAAAACTAGGCAAAATTTTTAACAGACAATTCATCAAAGAGGATACAGGGATGGCAAAAAGAACATGAAAAAAAACAGAAGAAAAACTTGAAAAGATGTTCCAGCATCATTAGCTATTAGGTAAATGCAAATTAAAACCAAGAGATACCACCCCACACCTATTACAACAGCTAATATTTTAAAATATAAAAAACTTGATATTGGCAAGGGTGAGCAAGGATGCAGAGCAACTGGAACTCTCACCCATTGCTGGTTGGAATGCACAATGGTGCAGCCATTCTGGAACACAATGTGGCAGTTTCTTAAAAGTTTAAACACATCCTTACAATATGTATTCAACCCTACACACTAGAGAAATGAAAACTTGAGTTCACACAAAAACTTATACGCAGATGTTTATGGTACCTCTATTCATAATCACCAAAAACTGAAACCCACCCAACTGTTTTTCAATAGGTAAATAGATCAACAAATTGTGGTATATCCAATACAGTCAAATACTGCTCAACAATAAAGAGAAACAAACTGCTGATACATTCATTGAGTATTCAATGAATACTCAATATCCATCGAATATAATACAGATGAGTCTCAAAAGCATTACGGTGAGTGAAAGTAGCCAGATGCAGAAAGCAACATACTGTGTGATCCCATTTATATGACATTCTGTAAAAGGCAATATTATAGTGATGGAGGACGGTTCTGTGATTGTCAAGAGTTAGTGGTGGAAGAAGGATATGACCACAAAGGGAGTGGTTGGGAACAGGATGGAAAGAATGAGGGAATGGGAACAAGGTGTTAGGGATGAAGGGGGGTAACATTTCCCTACATACACATTTTTGTATAGCTCTGACTCTTCAAACCATAGTAATGTTTTACATACTCAAAAAACAAACCAATTAATTAGTTAATTGATTAATTAAATCAGCGAGGGTGTGTGGAAATTCCTGGAGACAAAGATGAACCTAACTGTATTACAAATGAACATAGCCACACTGAATAGGATAAAGGAATGAATGAACCTAAGTAACTTTAGAAAACAGTATTTTGACTGGATACTAGGAGGTCAAAGACAAAAAGTACTGTTCGCAAACATTGCAATCTAATTAGAAAACCTGGTTTTCACAAAATATGGGTTAGCAATTCTAAAATTACTTTATTTGCAACCTAGGATTTATCAAATAATTAAATATATTGTGAATACTGAGATCCATGTTTCTCACTGTGAGAGAAAACAGCTGTGAGTATAAATTGATAAGACTACAGTGAAGCTTGTGATGTTAAACTGGAATTGGAGGCATCAGTATGAACTCATAGTTTTTAGTACATATATAGATGGACATAGACATAGATATAGTGATAATATATATACAAACGGATAAAATATATATACATATGATGTATTGTATGTATACATTCTAGCTGTCCACTGAAAAACCTGGAAGCAATGACACCCCAGTAACAGTGAGCATACCGAGCCCCCAGATCTTGCTTTCTAAATACCATTCTCCAAGAAAAGGAACCAAGAGTCCTTGGAGAGATAGTTGATCTCGGAGATAGGAAAGGGACAATAAAAAATAAGTCTGAAATATGGTATGGTGCCAGAAAGTAAGTCAGTCCTCAAAAAATGATGGAGATATGTCCAAAATTCACAGAAATCAACTTAAAGGAGTTCCCAATCATCAAATATCAGACTACGTGTGTAACAAAATAAATGAGAATGGTGAAGACAGAATAAATGAATATCCAGGAGTCAGTACCGATAACGCATTAGCAAAATAAGCAACAGTGAATAAGAGGAAAGGAAAAATTTTCCCCTACAGTAGAATTGACAATAATAAATATAGAAAGAATGGTGTAAATACAAATTTATCATTAGGCAAATATACCAGAAATAATTGTTGCAGTCAAGAATCACCTGCAGATGCTACAATGAGTGGGCAAAAGTAAACTGAGAATAAGATTTGCATAATCTCAATGTATCTCCTACAGGATACTTATTTATTACAAATAATAACTTTACAGTGGAGAACTGTGACAGGAACCACCTTAACTCAGTGACCAAAGTGATCATCTTCAGTTATAAGATGTATAAAAATCATGTATGTCCTGATTTGATATACTGAGAAGGGCAGAACTAGTAATAGAAAGGACCTTTCTCAATCTGATACAATGTATCTACAAAAAAACCCACAAGCCAGCATCACATGTAATGGAGAAATATTCCAAAACTCCCCATAAGATCAGGAAGAATCAAGGTCTTAGCCAGTGAAATAAACAAAGCAGAAATAAGACGCATAAAGATTTGAAAGAAAAAAAGCAAAAGTGTCTTATTCACAGATGAAATGACTGTTTATATAGAAAATCATAATTGTTTGAGAAAACACCCTAATGAATCTATAAACACCTATTAGCATAATAAGTACATTTAGCAAGATTGCAAGATATGAGGTCAAAATAGAAAAAAATCCATTGTATTTTATATACCAGTGACAAACAACTGGAAAATGAAACATTTCAATGCAATATGCAATAATATCAAAAATAAAGCTTAAGAATAAATTTAAACAAGACGTGCAAGCCCATTACACTGAAAACTATAAAACATTGGTGAGAGAATTTAAAGAAGCAGTTTTAAAAAATGGAAAGATAACTTTGTTCACGATTAGAAGTCTTAATATTAAGATGTCAAATTGATATTTGCAAATTGATACCTGCAAATTGATCTACAGATTCATTGCCATACTTATAAAATTACAGCAGGCTTTTTGCAGAAATGTGTAGGGTGATTCTAAAATTTATATGGAAATTCAAAAGTCTAAAAGGAGGGGCTGGCCCCGTGGCCGAGTGGTTAAGTTCGCGCACTCTGCTGCAGGTGGCCCAGTGTTTCGTTGGTTCGAATCCTGCGTGCGGACATGGCACTGCTCATCCAGCCATGCTGAGGCAGCGTCCCACATGCCACAACTAGAAAGACCCACAACGAAGAATATACAACTATGTACCGGGGGGCTTTGGGGAGAAAAAGGAAAAAAAATTTTAAAAAATCTTTAAAAGAAAAAACAAAAAAACAAAAAGTCTAAAAGGAGCCTAACAACCCTGAAAAGGAAGAACAAAGAACTCAGACTACTGCATTTCAAGACTTCCTATAAGGCTATTGCTTTCAAGACAGTGGTACTGGCCCGTGAATAGACAAAAACAACAGCAAAGAGAAGACTAGGACTTGGGTGAGGTGAGTGAGACACTTGCCTCAGGTGCAAAATTTAGAGGCATGTCAAAAAACAGTAATCAAGATAAATAATAATTTAATGCAATATCTTAAAAAAAGGAAATCAATGCAAAAAAATCCATGATTAACAAGATAGCAAAATTTTAAATAAAAACAGAATCTTGCATTTACACAATCCTACTTCACATGCCTCACCCTAACCTCGCTACTATGGGAACAGAATAAAGATTCCAAAAATAGATCCACACATTCAATAGTCAATTGAATTTCATTAAAAATGTTAAGGTAATTTAACAAGAAAATTAGTCTTTTCAACAAATGCTGCTGCAGCTACTAGATACATGTATGAAACAAAAAATAAACCTTAACTCCTATCTTACAACATACACAAAAATTAATTTGACATAGATTATAGAAGTAAACGTAAAATAGATAAATATGAAACTTCCAAAAGAAAACACAAGAATATCTTGTGACCATAAGGTAGGTAAAGATTTCTTAGATAAGACAAGAAAAGCATTACCCCTTGATAAACCGGAGTTTATCAAAATTGAAAAAGTCTTCTCTTTAAAAGACACTGTTAAGAAAACGAAAATGCAAGGCACAGTGTGAGAGAAAATTTTACATGTTTATATATGTGCAGGTATATGCATATCTGCATTTATACATATATCCCACAAATTAATACCTACAACTTATAATAAGACAAATATCAGTGAAAAATGACAAAAGACTTGAATTAAAAACATCTAAGACTGCTAGTGGAAATGCAAACTCATGCAGCCACTGTGGAAAACAGTATAGAGAGTTTTCAAGAAATTAAAAATAGAAATACCGTTTGATCTAGCTATCTCACTACTGGGTATTTATCAAAAGAATGTGAAATCAATAGTTCAAAGAGATTTATGCACCCCTATGTTCATTACAACATTATTCACACTAGCCAAGACATGGAAACAACCCAAGTGCCCATCAACAGATGAATGGATAAAAATGATGTGGTATATATATATATGTACATACATACATACATACATACATACACAATGGAATACTACTCAGCCAGAAAAAAGACAAAATCATCCCATTTACAACAACATGAAGGGACCTTGAGAGTATTATGCTAAGCAAAATAAGTCAGACAGAGAAAGACAAATACTGTATGATTTCACTCATATGTGGAAGATAAACAAACACATAGATAAGGACAACAGATTAGTGGCCACCAAAGAAGAACAGGGTGGGGGGAGGATGAATGGCATAAAGGGGCACATCTGTATGGTGATGGATAAAAACTAGACTATTGGTGGTGAGCACGATGCAATCTATACAGAAACTGAAACGTAATAATGTACACCTGAAATTTACACAATGTTATAAGCCAATATGACCTCAAAAAAATAAATGAAATGAAATAAAAAATTTTTTAAATGTTTTCAAGATCCTCAAAAAAAAAACCATGTAAGGACCAATAGACATGTGACAAGATGCTCAACATTATTAATCATCACAGAGCAAATCAAAACTACCATGAGAGAGAACTTCATATCCAACAGAAGGCCTAAAGCCAAAATACTTGGTGTTACGTAATACCGTGTATTACTGAGGACCTGGAACAAGTGGAACTCTCATACATTACTGAGAGTTCAAATGGCACAACCACTTTGGGAAACAGTTCAGCGGTTTCTTATGACCATACACTTATCATCTAACCCTAAAATCCCACTCCTAAGTGTCCACATAAAGAGCTGTGTGCAAATGTTATAGCAGCTTTTTTCATAGCAGCCAAAAACTGGAAACAACCTGAATGTCCATCAACAGGCGAACAAGATAAACAAATTGTGGTATATTCATACAATGGAACACTGTTAGCAATAAAAAGGAGCAGACTACTAATATATGACACACCATGAATAAATTTCAACAACATGCTGAGCAAAAGAAGCCAGAAACAAAGAGTACATATTATCTGATTACATTTACATAAAGTTTCCACGACAGGAAACACTAACCTAGCATGCCAGAGATCAGATAATTGGTTGCCTGGGAGAGGGCATGGGAGAAATTCCTAGAGTAATGGAAATGCCCTATATCTTCAATGGAGTGGTGGTTATCCAGGCATAGACACTCGTCAGAACTTATTGAACTATGTACTCAAACTGTGCGCATTTTATTATATGTTAATTGTACTTCAATTAAGTTGCTTTATAAAAAGAAATGAGCTACTGATACATGAAAGACATGGATGAATCTCAAAAGAATTATGCTGAGGGAAAGAAGCCTAACAGGAGGGAGTACATATTATATTATTCCATTTGTATGAAGTTCTAGAAAAGGCAAAACTGGACTATGGTGATAGAAATCATAATAGCAGTTACCTCTGGGCAGCAGTGGCTGGGCAAGCATCAAAGAAATAGGCAAGGAGAAGGTCGTAGGGTGATAGAAATATTCTGCATCTTGATTGAGGTCATCAAGATTCATCACACTATAGGGGCTGGCCCTGTGGCCCGGTGGTTAAGCTCGTGCGCTCTGCTGCAGGTGGCCCAGTGTTTCATCGGTTCGAATCCTGGGCGTGGACATGGCGCTGCTCATCAAACCATGCTGAGGTGGCATCTCACATGCCACAACTAGAAGGACCCACAACTAAGAATATACAACTATGTACCCGGGGGAGCGGGGAGAAAAAGGAAAAACATAAAATCTTTAAAAAAATCATCACACTATACATTTAAAATTTGTGCATTATATTTTATGTAAATTATCTCTCCATTTCAACAAAGAGAGAAGAAACAAAAAATAATGGAGTATCAAATGGGTTCAAAAGAGGCTTGAGAGGAAAGGATGGAACCTTCATGAGGTGGTAACAAGAAGAAAACAATACCCTCATGCTCCCCAATGACACAGGGGACCTTGCATTTAACACAAGGGGCACTGTCGCTGTCCCGTTTCCTCAGGATCCTCCCCTCCCTTCTTAACCATCAGGAGTGCCAGTGGCTAATTAATTGTCTGTGGCTGTGCGGCCCCAGAGTCTTGGCAGAATTAATGAGCTGTTTCTCTCTATGGGATGGGAGCCTTGGGATCCCTCCCTCCGTCACCTCACCACAACCCCGTTTCTACATCCAGTGCCACTAATAGAGAGGCTAACTTCCTGGACGGAGGAGGAGAGGTTGTTGGCAAAGAGCTACCTCTGGCCTCACATGTCCAGCACAGTGATAGAGGTGGGATATGGTTAGTGCACAGCGCTAGAGCCAGCCCACCTGGGCTCAAGTCTCAGCTCTGGCTACATTATTCTAAGCAAGTTATTCAACCTGCTTGTGTTTCAGAGTCTTCATCTGAAAACAAAGATAGAATATAGTAATAGTATCCAGCTCATGTGGTTGTTGTGAAGTGCTTTGAAAAGTGTGGCAGCAGCATTAGCAATCACCACTGTTACCACAGACCTGACCTCCAGTGCCTTCAGGAGGGCCATCTCTCCTCAATGAACTTTGAGTTCTCAGTGTGAGGATCAAGTGGAGAACCAGTCCAGAAGCTCCTAGTCATGCAGAAGCTCTGGCAGCAAGGCAATGAGGAGATTCTGACTTGATTGTGGGTAAGTTACAAGTTTATTCTTCTCCCACAGCCCATCCATTTAAACATATCGTCAATAGTGGAGCACAAGATTTGGAATCAAACAGGATCTAGAATCCTGCCCTTGATCCTTATTAGCTGTGCAGCCTTGGACAAGTTACATAACCTCTCTGAGATTGTTTCTTCTTCTGTAAAGGAAGAATAATACAAACTACTTTGAAGGTGGTGAAAATATCCATGAGAATCAGCCATTCAGGAAATGTTTAGCACAGTGCCTGGTATAGAGGAAGCACTCAATAGATGATAACTGCTAAAAGAATAACTTGGTTATCATTACTGGATTGGAAAGCAGAATTGATATCTCTTTCCCCTGTAGCACCTAGTACACAACTAGCTCTTTGGTGATCAATAAAGAAATAAATGCATCCAGGAATATGGAATGAATGGGAAGGGAGTAAAGTAGTGCTTGAATTTTGTTAGTGTCAGAGGAAAAAAACAGACAAGAGAAAAAAGGTGAGAGAAAAGATGTTCTCAAACACTGAGAACAAGAGAGAACAAAAACAGAGTTAGAGGACAATGTACATTCAAGAGACTGAGAAACAACATAGACAGATGGAAATTTACCCAGAGAATAAGAGAGGAAGGAATGCAGAAAGGGTGTTAGGATGACAGCTGACACATGAATAAGAAGCAGTTGACTATTTTTTAGCGACACAAAGGATGTGATGTTGTAAGACAACATAGGAATGAGTTATGCAAAATAATAATAATCAGAATAATAGTGATCGCCTCTTCAAGGGAAAGAAGTGGGTGTGATCAGGCAGAGGCATAGAGAAGCCTTCTAAGATTTAAATAGTCTTTTGTTCAAATACTTGGTATAAAAAATAGTTATCCCTCAGAACAAAAAGGAGCAATGAGAGGAAGTAAAGGAAAAGAGAGAGACAAAAAGAGGTAGTCTGGACAAATAAAGAGACACGATGGGCTTTTAAACACAAAGAAGAGACTCTGTAATGGCGAGATACTGCCGTCTTAGTGTCTCTCCAGTCATCTCCCCGTCAACTCGCCTAGTTCCTATCTCTCAATTGCCAGAGTGGCTGCCACCACTGAACAGGCCTCCTGTGCTCCACCTCTTCTCTCTTTCACAACAATAGTCACCTCCTTCAGGAAGCATTCCTTGGTTCACCCACCCACAGTGCTCCTTTTCTCTACAGATCTCTGTCTCTCACCCACCCAATATTTTGCTTTATTTGCCTTCGATTCTTAGGATCTTCTGATAACGTTCGTGTACTCTCCAGGGTTTTTTAAGAACATGAACCCATTTTCCCTTCTAGCCTATGAGCTTCTCAGGCATGGACTGATCACATTGTCTAATATTTTGAGCAGATTCTTGAGTTCAGTGGCTTAAACAGGCTGCTGAAGAGACCAGAGCTAGACGTGAAATCTAAGTACAATATGTGAATCTTGACTGGATCCTATATGAAAAAAATATTCTTACAAAAGACATTATTGGGACGGCTGACAAAATTAGAATATGGACTGTACGTTAGAGAATAGTATTGTATCAATGTTAAGTTTCCTGAATTTGATTACCATAGAGAATTATTTAAGAGATCATCTTTCTCAGGAAATACATACTGAAATATTGAAGGATTTAAGAGGCATGACGTATACAACCCACCTTGAAATGTCTCTGAATAAAAATTATTATATACTGGGGCCAGCCCTGGTGGTCTTGTGGTTAAGTCTGGCCCTCTCTGCTTTGGCGGCCGGGGTTTGGTTCCCGGGTGCAGACCTACACTACTCATCTGTCAGTGGCAATGCTGGGGTGGCAGCTCACACACAAAAAGAAGAGGAAGATTGACAACAGATGTTAGCTCAGGGCAAATCTTCCTCAGCAAGAATATATATATATATATATATATATATATATTTATATTATTATATGTGAACATGTTGAAGGAAACTGATGATGCAAACGAATAAAAATACTGAAAATTGGTGACTATTGATAAAGTTTATATAGGAGTCCTTAAAACGACTCCTGCAATTTTTCTGTAAGTTTAAACTTATTTTAAAATAAAAAATGTTTCTAGACTTTTGGTGGTGAATGTGATGCAGCCTATTCAGAAGTTGAAGTATGATAATGTACACCTTAAATTTATATAATTCTATAAACCAATGTGACCTCAATAAAATTTTAAGAAGTTCCCCAATATATATATATATAAATAAACAAAAAAGGAAAAGAAACTAGGGTGTGGTGGTTCCCAACCTCTGCCTGGTGGCCACTCCCCTCTTTCCTTTCTGGAATTCAATTCCTGTAAATGATAAAATCTTATTTAAAAAAATAAACAAATAAAAAGTTTTTAATCACATAGGAGTGAAGTTAACCAAGCATTGTGCAAAATCAAAACTCCATTTAAACGTCCCAAACTCAAATGTATTTCAGCCTTTCATTTCGAAGCCTCAATTCTTCAGGAATTTTTGCTGTATAGAACCAGATAAAAATCGTTTTTTGACTGACACTATATTTTTTCTTATTTTCCACATTACACGAAATGGAAAGTTGAGGTTAGGGATTTTCTTTTTTCAAATTTTTTTTTTCTCCTCAAGTCCCCCCATTGCATAGTTGTATATTTTAGCTGTGGGTCCTTTCAGTTGTGGCATGTGGGATGCCGCCTCAGTGGTGCCATGTCCTCACCCAGGATCCGAACCTGCGAATCCTGGGCCATGGAAGCCCAGCACGTGAACTTAACCACTCGGCCATGGGGGCCAGACCCTGAGGTTCGGGATTTTCATTTGCAGGTTTCTTTTAAGTTTAATAAATCATAATCATTTTTTTACAGACCACGATCTGTCAGTCGATCTCTCTGAGGACTGGGTCACTACATATAGGAAAGAAATCTCCGCAGTCTACAATTCTGTCTCTAGGTGAATCCCCTGCAAAAGTGTAAAGTAGGCGGAACGTGAATGATTCTAGGAAAGTCATGCCCACCACTAGAAAGTAAGATCAGTTCTACAGAAATGTTTATGATAAAGAAGTTCACTCAACACACATTTCTTTGTAATTCCTCCACACATAACAAAGGGAAAATTCAATAGTAGCACAGTGCTCAAAATATAATAGGTACTCAGTAAATGTTTGCTGAATAATCAAAATTAATTAGTTAATCCATGTTCTACATCAGCCTCCTTTACACTCAACCAGTAAGCAGGGAGTACCAGTGTGAGGCTCCATCTGTTTTCCAGCACACCCATGGTTTCCTCACACCCACTATACAACGTCTGACCAGCAGGAACGGGGTGAGAGAAGGAGCTGCTGGATGGTGATGTGCCTGGAGAGAGAGGTTGAGTGAGAGGAAGGGGACGGGAAACATCCACGTGCTATAACCTGACAAGTCCCAGGGTGAGTTTTGATAAGACAGGTTGGAACACACTGCTCTGACATCGCTTATCCTTCTGGGTCTGGACAGGAGCAGGCCATGGTCAACCAAAGCTCCCCAGTGGGCTTCCTCCTTCTGGGCTTCTCTGAATACCCAGGACTTGAAAGAATCCTCTTCATCATTGTCTTGATTTCTTACCTCCTGACTCTGGTGGGCAACACACTCATCATCCTGCTGTCTGTGCTGGACCCCAGGCTCCACTCTCCTATGTACTTTTTCCTCTCCAACCTCTCCTTCCTGGATCTCTGCATCACTACCAGTTTTGTCCCCCAGATGCTGGTCAATCTCTGGGGCCCAAAGAAGACCATCAGCTTCCTTGGCTGCTCTGTCCAGCTCTTCACCTTCCTGTTCCTGGGGACCACAGAGTGCATCCTCCTGACAGTGATGGCCTTTGACCGCTACGTGGCTGTCTGCCAGCCCCTCCACTATCCTGTCATCATCCACTCCCGCCTGTGTTGGCAGCTGGCATCTGTGGCCTGGGTAATGGGTCTGGTCCAATCAGTAGTCCAGACACCACCCACCCTCAGCCTGCCCTTCTGCCCCCACCGGCAGATAGATGACTTTGTATGTGAGGTCCCTTCTCTAATTCGACTCTCTTGTGGAGACACCAGCTTTAATGAGATCCAGTTAGCTGTGTCCAGTGTCGTCTTCCTGGTCATGCCACTCACCCTCATTCTTATCTCTTATGGTGCCATTGCACAGGCAGTGCTGAGGATTAACTCTGCCATAGCATGGAGAAAGGCTTCTGGGACCTGCTCCTCCCATCTCCTTGTGGTCACTCTCTTCTATAGCTTAGTCATTTCTGTCTACCTCCAGCCCAAAAATCCCTATGCTCAGAAGAGGGGCAAGTTCTTTGGTCTCTTCTATGCAGTGGGCACTCCTTCACTTAACCCTCTCATATACACCCTGAGGAACAAGGAGGTCAAGAGGGCGTTCAGGAGGTTGCTGGGGAAGGACAGGGACTCCAGGGAGAGCCGAGGGAGAGCTGCTTGATGTGCTTTCCCACTGAGAGAAGGTTCTTCAAGCTTTCATGCACAAGTTTGAGCTCCCTAGTCCACTGCATTTCCCTACACCCATCTAAGCCACTACAATAGGTCACAGTGTGTATGTGTGTGTGTGTGTGTGTGTGTGTGTGTAAGAGAGAGAAAGAGAGACAGGCACACAGAAACAGAGAGACTAAGACTCAGGTAAGAGGAGGTAAGTATCTAATTTACAGCTGACATTCAAAAACAGTATTATAACTGATAATTTTCAGTATTTAATCTCCATATGTATATTTTCTTTTCCATTCTGTTTTTAACTATCTTAACCTCTATAATAGATTCTCCAACTCCACTATGCTCTTTTCTGGTTATATAATCTCTCTCCAACTGGCCACATGATCACTACCTCTTTATCATTATTTTTGGTTCCTACCATGTCTTCTTTTTTTCTTCATCAGGGTGCTTTCTCTCCACTTGCTTGAGGAGGGTTGAGAGGGAGCTGATGTTCAGAGAATTTAATGTCACCCAAGAACACACAGCAATGTGTTAGATCAAACCTGAGATGATTAATCTGGCAACTCCTGAAGTGCACACTGTTGCTTTCACACCATCATCAAATATACATCCTTGGGATTTATATCCAAATGGTTAGCAGGCAGAAAGCTTTACTACTTCAGTCTTAGTAGTTCCCTACCATGCAGCTTTCTAGGGATCACAGCACTCATCCCTTCTCAATTCCTGAAGACCTCTTACCATGTACGGAGTTGATTTTCCTCTCCCCGCTCTCAACCTCTTCATAGACAGTGACCATTAGGAATCACAAGTCCGCTCTTCAGCTGCTACACAGTGGATAACAGCTATCCTGCATCCATCTTCCAATGAGATTCTGGGATCTGACCCACCTCCAATGGCCAGGCACAAAAATGAAATCAGGTTGCAGGTGACAAAGCGCTGCAGTGGAGTGTGGATGAAAGAAGAGCCTAGAAAGGAATAATGGAGCATAAGTACAAGCTTCAGCTTCTACGAACTCTTATTCCCTTCTCAACATTTATCTACACCCATTACCTTCTTAGATCCTCACATGAATGGAATGGAGAATTAATGGGGGATAGAAAGGAAACCTGCTCAAATTGAACTGTTGTCTCCTCTTTCCATAACCCTCTCCCCTCAATAGCCCACCGAGTCTTGATAACAATGCCGGCTTCACAGGGGGAGAGCAGAGAATCTTGACCTTGAGGCTCACTGGAAGAGGAATCAGGAATGATGTTTATCTACCGACGCTTCTCTAATCTTTATCTCTACCTGCACTTCTCCTGCATTCCGGTCACCACATCTGGTCAATTTATCTTATTAACAGCTTTTACATTCGTCCATTTCTCTCCATTCCCACTGCTTCTACTTTACTTGGGTACTGAATGTTACTCATTTTTACTGTAATAGCCTCATCATTGGTGTATCAGTCAGGATAGAGTAGCTTATGCTACAATAACAATATCAAAATCTCAGTGACTTAAACAACATAAGTTTATTTCCTGCTGGTGCTATATGCCACATTCCCAGACACCCAAGTGGCTCTGCCATTTCTTTCTCACTCCAGTATGCAGACCGACAGAACAGCCACCATTTTTAACACTGCTAGTTGCTGGGACAGAAGGAAAGAATAAGTGTGACAAATGGCAAACCAGCCTTAAAGCTTCCATCCAGAAGTGACATGACACCTCGCTTCACCTTTCATTTACCAAAGCTAGTCTTATGGCAACATTTAACTTTAACAGGAAAAAGAAACCTACAATGAGCCAAGACAGAGAACCAGAAATATTTGATGGATGATATGAATGACTACTAACCACATACCTGCCTCCAGTCTTGCCCAGTTCCAATTGCTTCTCCATACTGACACCAGAGTAATTGTTCTAAAATACAAATTTGACCATATTAGTTCCTTAGCTAAAAATAATAAATGGATCTCCCTGTTATTAAACATAGATCCCAAACTCCTAGATCAGGCCGCTACTTTCCTGACTTGACCAGCCCCATCTCCCATGACTCAGCCACCTGGAATCATGAAAGTTCACTGAACCACCTGCAAGTCCTTGAACCACATCAAGCCTTGAATCACCTCTAGCCTTTGAACACACTATTTCCTCTGCTTGGGAGATTCTTCCCACCAACTCTCCACCACCACCAAAACAAGAAACATGGATTTGTAAGAACTCATTCTGAACATCACCTCCTCCAAGGAGCCGTACCTAACCCTCTTCCACCCAGCTGTAGGGTAGGTGCTCCTCTCTCTTCTCCCAAGAGCTCCCTTGCAAGCACTTCTCATGAAGTAAGAGAATCCTTTTTTTTTTTTTTTTTTTTTTGGTGAGGAAGATTGGCCCTGAGCTAACATCTGTTGCAAATCTTCCTCTTTTTGCTTGAGGAAGATTGTAGGTGAGCTAACATCTGTGCCGGTCTTCCTCTATTTTGTATGTGGTATGCTGCCACAGCATGGCTTGACGAGTGGTGTGTAGGTCCATGCCTAGGATCCAAACCCATGAAACCCAGGCCACCAAAGCAGAGAGCATGAACTTAACCACTATGCCACCTGACTGGCCCCTAGAATCATCTTTTAATTATATACCTCCCCAGCAGCCAATAAGATCTTAAGTGTTGGGATTTTGTTAAACTTATCTTTATATTCTCAATGCCTGGCACAGTATCTGGTATAGCAAGTACTTAATGAATATTTATTGTATGTATAAATGAATCCATGAGTGAATAAACAACTAAATGAAGCCAGAAAAATGAAAGTAACAATTAGTGAGCATCTGTTCCATCCTACTGTAGAAGATATTTTCAAGTATGTTGCCTCATTTAGTCCTCCCAATATTCTTATGGGGTAAGTATCAATATCCATGTCATGTGTGTGTGTGTGTGTGTGTGTTACAGGAGAGATGTATGTTGGAAGAAGGTAGGCAGACAGGCAAAGAAAAGTAGAGAAGAGGGAACTTCAAGGAAGCTTTATATAAGTGAGAGCAAGAGAGGTTTCGGGTCTAAATGTAGGCAGGAGTATCCCTGGATGGCAGGCCTTGCCTGGATCCCTCCACCATATGCTTTTCCCCTACTTTGCAGAGGTGAGAAAACAGCCCAATAGTGCAGGAGTCAGAGCCTGAAAGAAGATTGCAGCCTGATGGAAAGGTACACCAGGGCCGTCCTCCCAGGAGTGTGCGTGTTCCAGGGCTCCATCATCATGTACCTGTAGATGATACTAACACCCATCAGCTGATGCCCACCAAATCCTACAGCCACTCTCTGGACTTCCAGGGTCTCAACAGTTGGGCAAAGCAAAGACCAAAGCAGTGAGAGCTCTACTCCCAGGCAGAATGCATTCACTCTTTTGTTTTCTGTATTCTGATGCTTGGACATTTGGGGTCTTGCTGACCTGGAGAGACTGCCCCCTCACCCAGGGCTAGCTCATTCCTAAAGATAGTAAAAAGATCACCCTGAGCACACTTTCCAAATGCAAACCAACCAATTCAGAGCTCATACTTCCAACTACCTCCTTCTTCAAGCTGTCACACTCCAGGCTACTGTCCACCTACTCTAATTTCTTTGGAGTCAAGTGCCAGGCAACTAGTGACAGTCCCTATGCCTCAGAGTCCACTGAAACTATTCAAACCAGACAGTCTTAAACCTGCTTACCCTGCCTCGCCCATTGCTTCCCGCTGAAACCATAATAAAAGGTCTAGCCCATAGTTCCTTCCTCCTCTCTCTGCCTGTGAAAAACTTTGGTGCTTCATCCTATGGCCTTGCATGGCATGGTATACCACTTCCCCTGAGGATCTGTGGGTAGTAAACTACCTTTTCAATGGCAATCATTTTCTGATCTATTACCCTTACTGAGGCTCAAATTTTTTTCTATTATTAATACACTATACTTTAAAACAGAGTCTTAGAGGTTGGTCAATTACCACTTCCAGTCAGTTAAAGTAAGCTTCCTTCTCCCTTACGAGCTTCACAGATCAGAAATAGAAATCCTCACCCCCAAACTCACTGAACATCATGTTGTTCCTGACTGGTCAGACATGGGGGTGGCAACAGAGAATCCACCCACGGGAGTTGGGGATTTTCAGCAGGCAGCTACTGCAGTAGGAAGCCTGGCATCCTTCCAGGAAAAAATTCACTCAGGATTTCCCTTCCAGTGAAGACCTAAGTTCAGAGAAATGGTGCCCTTTAAAGAACATGAACAACAAATCAGGACTCTGGTCATTCCTATCTTTTCTGCCCCCCTTCCTATGGGAAATAACCTCCTTGTCCAAGGCAAGGGAAAGAATTGTCCCACACTCCCTGGGTATCCTCATTCCTGATCAAAAAAAGGATTTTTTTCTTGGGAGTTTCACTTTCTCGCCTCTGAATATAATATCAGAATGGATTCTCTTGCTCTGTGTCATAACAAATTTTCTCAGAGACAGAATAGTCTCACCTTATTTGTCCTCTGGCAAAATCGGTAAATCAGACTAGGAGCAGAATTAGGCTGTGGTAATTCTGATAGGTTGAGGAGATGGAGTAAGTGGCACAGAAGTCCATGAACCTCCCATCTTGCCCCAGGCTGCTGGGGTGGCCCTGATCAAGTCAGTCCACCTGATGAGGATTTTTAGGCTGCTTAATTTTAAAACTTCAGATGAGAAGCAGGCTCCGAGGATTGGAATTTTGCTTGCCCTTTTGAGAGACATTTGCACTTGTGAAGGAAGGGGGGATGACCTTGTAGGGACCTGAAACTGGCCACCCCAGGATATGTCTCTTTGGCATCAGGATTGTTTTGGGCTGATTGCTTTCGATGGGCTGGGACAGGGATGGAGGCTCTGGGGAATGGAACTTGCCCTTGTTGGGACACATTTACATTTGTAAGGTAAATCTCTATCTGTAAAAGGTGCCTCCCTCTCTGTACCAGGAAGAAGAGGAGAGATGACCTTGTCCCTAGAAACTCTTAATGGGGAAGGCAAGAACTTAAGTTGGTTGCTGTCTGGCAATCTCATGTAACTGGTTTAGGGTGGTGGCGTCTAACCTTTCTAACCTTTACTTAATCCGATTTGATTCTTGTCTAAAAGTCATGGGATCACCCAATGAACAGACCCCACCTGCACTGATGCCATTTTAACTTCTTTTTCATGTTCTTTCCTTTGTCTTGTAAAGAGATGACTCACATACCTATGCCTTAAATTTAGTCCTAACCCTCAACTCGGGGCAGCAGCAGGAGCTCTGACTGCCCGTGGGTCCTGTCCCCACGCACCAGCTCTGCCTGCCCATGGGTCCTGTCCCCATGCCAGCGGGGGCAGCAGCAGCAGCAGCAGCAGCAGCAGCAGCAGCAGCAGCAGCAGGAGCTCTGACTGCCCGTGGGTCCTGTCCCCACACACCAGCTCTGCCTGCCCATGGGCCCTGTCCCCATGCCAGCGGGGGCAGCAGAAGCGGCAGCAGCGGAAGATCTGACTGCCCATGGGTCCTGTCCCCATGCTACACTATTCTCTAAATAAAAGAGCACTACTGCCAGATCTTAAGAGTCTAAGAAATCTTTCTTTCGACTCCTCGGCTCACCGACCCCGCATCACACCCATCGAGTCCTGCCTGGTGAAGAGGCCTCCTTCCCTCTAGGATTAAAGTCTCATGAGAGAATGTGTGAAAGTGCTTTGAGAATGAATAACACTTTGGAAATGCAAGCCAAGCTCAATCCAAAACCTACTTTGGATTCCTATTTACCGATGGTTAGAGTAGAAATTCAACGGAGGCGGAATGGCTGAGTGAGAGGTTTGGCAAATCCTCTCTGCAAAAGTGATCAATGTATCTGGACAAAACTAAAACAGGGGCCAGACAAGTGGCTGAGTGGTTAAGTTTGCATGCTGCGCTTTGGTGGCCCAGGGTTTCACAGGTTCGGATCCTGGGCGTGGACATGGCACTGCTCATCAGGCCAGGCTGAGGCAGCATCCCACATAGCACAACTAGAAGGACCTGCAACTAGAATATACAACTATGTACTGGCAGGCTTTGGGGAGAAGGAAAAAAAGAAAAAGTGGGCAACAGATGTTAGCTCAGGTGTCAATCTTTAAAAAGAAAAAAATTAAAACAACCATTTCAGAATACTAGGAACTAACAAAAGGCATATAAAAAATTGAGAAGAGTTCATTCAAGGTAATCTACTGAACCTCAGTAGCAACGTGGAATCTGAGACATTTTAGCCTGAGGCTGTTCCCACCCACTCTCCAGTTCCTTGGGATGGGAGTAGGAACAGCTCAGGGCAAGCGAGAAGGATCAGTAGCTCTGCTGAGGGCGGGGCTGGCTTTATTTGGAGTAGAGCACAGAAAATTCCATAGCTGGAGCATTATCAAAAACAATAACAATCTCAGTGGCAAAATGTTAGGAAAGGCCAACATCACAGTTGGTCTGAGGTTGCAACATTGATTGGGGCAAGCAATAGACCAGCAGACCAGTCAGAAATTTAATTGGGAGGTCCAAGTAACAACACAACCAAAGTGAGCCTGGATAAGACTCTCCCTATCTATTGTGGTCTGGAATGCCATGAACACGTGCAACACTGCACATATGCAGAAGGCCCTAGTGTGTTATTTGTCCCTGAATAAATATGAGGCCTTGAAAATGCAGAAAATAAAAGCCAGTGCAAACTTGTAAACTGCTTGAACTTTAAAAGAATTTCCCAAGTCACACACAGATCCATCAACAAAGGGTGGAAACCTTACTAGCTCAAAATGTTTAAGCATAATCTCTTACCAATCACTGGCTGACCAGTAAGCTAGCTTTCCCAGGGGATATCTGTAGGAAGTCAAGCTCAAAGATAAAAACAAGAACTAAGACGATAGTGGTCCCACACAGCAAGGAAAATAGATTGCACAGAATTTGTCCATGAAAATAACTAAACAAGTAAATAAACAAATAAAAACAGCAATAATCACACCACTTAAGGGGTGATCAAAATTGGGAGTTGCTACAATATGTTTTTAACAAATTATCTTTTTGAAAAATGATTATGAAATATGCAAAGAAACGGAAAAGTGTGACCCATACACAATGGGGGGTGGGGTGAGGAGAAGCTGTCAATAAAAACTGTCTCTGGAGGGGCCGAGACGTCAGATTTGGCAGAAAAGACTTCAATCTAAAGCTCAACGATAAGAACCTAAAGGTTAGTACGAAACAAGTTATTGTATGAAACTGAGTTCTATTACTCAGTACTTTGTTACCACAAAGACCATTACCTCATTACTTAGTAAAGATAAAATTTGGCATACTATTACTCACCTGCAACACATTGATTATAAAGGATAGAAAAAAGCTGAATAACATGCTTTTTATATATCTCTATATATGTGATAAAACTGTTAAAACAAAAACCAAGAGGGCCAACCCCATGGCCGAGAGGTTAATTTCACGTGCTCCAGCTTTGGCCGCCCAGGGTTTCCCTGGTTCAGATCCTGGGCACGGACCTAGCACTGCTCATCAAGCCATGCTGAGGAGGCATCTCATACAGCAGAACTAGAAGGACCTACAACTAGCATATACAACTATGTACTGGGGGGCTTGGGGGAGAAGGAAAAAAAAAAGATTGGAAACAGATGTTGGCTCAGCTGCCAATCTTTAAAAAGAATTAAAAAGCTCTTTGGAAAAAAAAAAAAAACAAGAAAATGATAAACCCAAGATTCAGGGTAGTGAATATCTCTAGCAGGGAAGCAGTTGAGTGGGATGGAGACAAGGACATAGGAAGATGTAAGTTAGTGGTAGTGTTCTAATTCTTGGGTTAGGTGGTGGGTCAATGAGTATCTATTGGGTTATTAATGTTATAACCTACATCTATGTAACATTTATCCTTTTTATGTATCAAATTTTGTCTGAAGTATAATTTAAAAAATATTCATGCACGTATCACTGACCCAGAAATTACACTTGGAGAATTTTATCTCAATAAATTCATGTGGATGTAAAATAATATATATACAAGGGCCCAGTGGTTACACTCTCAGTCCATGGAGGAGGTATGAGGACATCCGGTGGTGCTCTGCCCTAGTCATATGCCCAGAATACATGGTCCCCCGGCAATCTCACAGACCCAACCCAGCCTGGTGATGGCCATCTCTCACAGCCTTCCCAACACGGATACTCCACACTCCAGATCTCCCACCAACACTGACACCCTGACTCCCTCTGGTCAACAGCCCTCCTGAAAGTTTTTCTTCTGCAGCTCTCCCAACTCAGACACTGGGCCCACGAGCCCTCCTGCCTATGTGACGTCCAACTCCCTCTGAACACCCACACATCCATTCACCAACTGTGCCTTGCCTGTGCACCAAAGAGTTGCTTCAGCAATTGTGGACTAGCTCTGAATGAGGCAAACCAGTGAACTTCTCTGCCATCCAGTGGGCTGCAATCACCCTTTCTCCAGTGAAGCTGGAATCCCAAAGTTGGGGAAGAAGCCCAACTTCATTCTTCCTTGGGTACCCTACAGAACTCTCTTTACATCTTACAGTTACTCTTTTATCATAGCTTAATAATGCTTTACATTGAACTTCCCATGTTTGAATCACTGTGTAGTTTCTGTCTCCTGATTGAACTCACATCAATATTGTATGCATATAATATTGCTGGAAAGACACATAAGAAACTGGTCACAACTGTTACCTCTGGGAAGAGGAAAGAGGCAGCTTGAAGAAGAACAGACATGGCAGGGAAATCTGATTTTTACTGTCTTTGCCTGTCTTTTGAATGTTACAGCTATGCCTGCTTCACCTATTCAAACAAACTGTGGATTATTATTATTGTTGTTGTGCTTGTAAATGTGTATTTTAAGGTGATATGGGCTCAGGACAGACGTAGCTACAAATTTATGCCCCTGTAGGAATTAGTTCCAGCGCTCATCATTAGTTGCCAGGCAAAATGGCCATAATAAAGTGGCAGCTGGAATGAAAACTAAACCGGGTTAATTATAAACATCCTGCTCCTTATCCACTTCCAAGCTGACTCATCCATGAAGTGTTTATATGCCAGAACACTATCAGAGGTTGCTAATATATCCCACCATATAATCTGAAACCAAAAGAATTTCAGAAAGCTAAACTTGGGAGTGAATCATAGGTAAAGGACATATAATTCTGAGATTATCACTGAGCTTTGTACTCGGGTCTGTGGCCACATGTGAAAAACATCTGAGTATAATCAGAAAAGATAATCCAGCCATGGGCGGCAGGATATTGTGGTGGTCAAGGGCCCTTATCCATTTTGCACAGTCAGATTGTCTTGGATTTGAATCGTGGATCTGCAAACTCATAGCCAGAGCATGGTGCCATATCAGGGACACCACATCTGTGTATTTCTGGCAGGGTGAACATTCAGCAGCAACAGTAGTTACATGGCTCTTGGTGAGTGGAAGCCCACGCTATTGGACCCATGCATACCTCCATCCTACGACCATAGCTAATGCTTTTATAACCCATTGTGCCAGCACTAGGCTGGCCTATGCCAGAGACTGATTGATGTGAACTGCCCACTAGTCATTCTGTTAACTTGGTTGTTCTGTTCCTCTCCTATTTTTGGCGCTCTCCGGTAGGTGTTAACATGCAGTACAAAGATATTCACACTTCTTTCCCATTCCCATAGACCCATCCACCTGCCTTTTCCCCAGATTTCATTGTCTTTGCTCTTCCAACCTTCTCCTTCCAGGCCCTTAACCAACCAGCCAAGTAAGCTGCCACTGCCTGTGTGTTTATATGTATTCTTCCATTGGGCCACTTTTCTTTTCACACAAAATGGATGACCAGGTACAACACCCAAAGCTCTGCCCATTGGGAGGATTTACTATCAGTACTGTTCTCTCGGGCCACCCTTGGGAGGAACGATAGTGGAGCAGCAGTCCATTTTCATCTCTCACTCACATATTGAATTGATCCATCACGGACCAAGGTCAGTCTTTTCTTTCCTCCATCAGCTTATCATAAGGTATCCCTCCTCTCAAATCCCTCCCAGATTAAAGATGACTATAAACTCTTCAATAATTCTCCCACCGGAAGGGGCTCTATTTCCCTTCCCCTTGAATCTGGGTTTGTCTATGACTGTGTTGACCAAAACAGTGTGTCAGAAGTGGCACCATGCCATCTCTGGGCCTAGACTGTAGGAGAACTGGCTGTTCCACATCCCTTATAGCCCTGAGTCACCAATGTAAGAAGTTTGACTACCATGTTGGATAGACCGTGTAGAGAGGCCCTAAGATAGAATGTAGAAGGAAAAAGGTCCAGAAGGACCTAGACTTATAGTTGAAAAAAGCAAAGAGCAGAGCATGGGCGTAAAGCTGTCTTTGACTTTTTGGAGCAGTCCATTTACCAGCTGAAGGCTCCAGGTGATCCCAGCCGGTGCTCCCTGGAACATAAGAATCACCGAGCCAAGCTCTTCTCGAATTCCTGGCTCACAACATTGTGAGAGACAATTAAATGATGATTGGTTTAAGCCACCAAGTTTGAGGTATTTGGTTACACAGCAATACCCAACACAGCCACTGGTATGAGCAAGGGGAGAGGCACTGAGCCACAATGTGGATGATATGGATGATATGAGCCACCTATTCATGCACCTTGCTTCTGCACTCTAGTTCCGCTCGTGCTCCATCCAGGATGTACTGCTTCTATCTCACAATTGATTCATGGTGTAACCTGACCTTATCACTTTATTGGTTGACAAAACCAGTCATGATGGGAAGTTCTCCCCTCATGCTCATTTGATGTCCCATGTCAGGAGCTCTTTCTCTAATAAGGCCCAGTAGCAGGCAAGGGGCTGTGTCCTAAGAGGGCATACTTCTCTGCAGCAGATGGCAAGGCCCTGATCAAAAACCCCAGGGGGCTCTAAGCTGTCATTCTCCTTTTTTGCTTTACACTGTATCTTTTCCCACCACCCATACCTCCGTTGCCCGAGGGTCTGTCTGTTGGGTCAGATGGCCAAAGCAGCAAAGTTGCTGGTACAACAGCCTGGAACTGATGCAAAGCCCTTTTCCTCTCCGGGCTCCAGTTAGTCACTAAAAAAATGGTTCCGTGCAGTATTCCCATGAGTGTGGAATATGCTGCCTCTAGAACTGAAAGGGAACTGCCAAGCATTAGTGGTGTTACCAGTAGTGGTATTAAATGTGAAATGCAATAATTTGTCCTTTACTTTAGAGAGATGTCCTGGCATGACACAGAATACTGGACCTCTAAAAAATTCAATGATGTGGAGGGCCCTGAATCTTCAGAGTTTATCTCCCACCCTCTGGAGTGCATTTGTCTTACCAATGTGACCTGTTTGATAAATAGGCAGTACATCCTGTTTGATTAATAAGATATCATTAATATAGTGGGACAATGTGATGTTTGTGGAATGTCCAGAAGGTCCATGTCCAGTGATGTGCTGGAGCTAGCTCATGCTATTTCATGAGAGCTGATTGTTAAATCTTTAGGAATTTTACAAACCAGTTGCGACACAGCCATTATTAAAAAGTAAGTTATATAAACTTATAATATAATAAAATACATTATACCATTATATCAAAAGCAAAGGTAATAAATAGTTGAAACTGATCTTTCCTAGTTATTTTACCATATTTTAGTATTATCTCTGCTCTTGTTTACATCTATTGTGTCGGTATGAGAAAAATACCACAAAATGTATTGCATAATAGTATGTTATTGTGCATCTCTTACCAAGGCTGCATTTCAACGATGTCACATTGGCAGCTTAAAATTGGCTGTGGTGGGAATATGTACACTATGGAAATCGGCAAGTGCTACAAATCAAGGCTTTTTTGTCCATGTCCTTTTGGACCATATTATGACATGAATTAAAACACAGTCCTGGGGCAAAGCTGTATATGTATACTTGTAACCCTTCCATGGAAATGCAAACTCCTTCTTGTCCTCTTTCTTAATAGTATTGGCAAAGAACACACTTACCTGAAGCCAATAGCCACGTAACATGGACCTGAAGCCATGTTAATCAGGCACAACAGCTGCAATTTGTCTACCACATGGTTGAGTTTGTGGTAGTCCACTGTCGTCTTCCAAGATCCATCTGGTTTTTGTAGTGACCAGACTGGTGAATTAAGTGGGGGATATTATAGGGACGACCACCTCTGCATCCTTTAAAGTGGCATCAATCTCCGCCATTTCCTTTGTGATATTGTTCTTGACTTCCTGTCTTTCTTGGGAACAGGGGTGCAGATTTAAGGATTCTGCTGGGCCTCCGCCTACCATCTCTTAGTCCACAGACCAAAAAACCAAAGAGGGGATTCTGCCAACTACCAAGTATTTGCATTCCAATTATACATTTGAGGACTGCGGAAATGACTAGCGGATGGGTCCATGGACTCAGTGGATTCACTGCGATCTGGCCCTGGGCTAGGATGCCATTTATTAGCTGACCCCTTGTGCCCTCACTCTGATGAGGGAGGGGCATGGTAATGGTTCAGCTACATCATATGAGGGTTAGACTAAATGCCCTAAATGCTCTTCCTAGGGTTTTATAATTCTGTGTTACTACAGTGTAGGCCAACTCAGAGAGAAAAATTAAACGGAAAAGGAGGAAGTTGAGAATTTTTAAAAGTGAGACCCTGGGGGGGGTGGGAGGTGGGCAAAACGGATGAAAGAGGTCGAAAGAATAAACTTTCCACTAGAGAATAAATAAGTCCTAGGGCTGTAATGTACAGCATGGTGACTATAATTAACAACACCCTATTGCATACTTGAAAGTTGCTCAGACAGTAGACCTCAAAAGTTCTCACCACAAGAAAAAATTTGTAACCATGTGTGGTGACGGATGCTAACTAGACTCATTGTGGTGATCCTCCCACACATACATCAAATCATTACGTTGTACACTTGAAACTACTATAACATTATATGTCGATTATCTGCTAGTTTTTAAAAATGAAATGAATAAATAAAAGTAAGTGTTAGAAATGTCTTCACTCTTAAGAAAACAGTTTGAAGACAAAATCCAGACTCTGGGGCCCCCAATGTCTCGGAATTCCAACATGTAAACCTGAAAGCGCCCTCTGCTGGCAGCCAGTATTAAGCACCACTCGTCAATAACTACAAAATAATGCAGACCTCATTGGTACATATTAAGTTTTAATCTGGTGATCACACGTAGTGAGTTATATTTATATTTACTATTAGGTTCCCCAACTGTAAAAATGCAATTGAAACACCATAAGTTACAATCACTTTAAATTATACAGAATCTACAGATAAAAGACGTTCTTTGTTTTACAAGATTTCAAGTATTATAAACAAATTTAAATACTATTTGAAAATGAAATGGACTAGTTATTGAGGATAACTGTTATATTAAATAACTTTTTGGACATTTCATATTATAATAGTGTCAATATTTCTGGGATAAACATATGTCAAAAGTCTATGCTTCTAACTACTTTTTCCCCTGATCAAGACCAAACAAATCCATGACTATCCTATTTCAGTCATTATGTAAAATTTTGAACTGCCTAAAAAAAGATGGCCATAAGAAAGAATAAAAAACAAGTTTTATAGAATTATGACCTTTGGGGGCGGGTCACCAGGAAGATTGGCCCTGAGCTAACATCTATCGCCAATCTTCCTCTTTTTGCTTGAGGAAGATTGTCGCTGGGCTAACACCTGTGCCAGTCTTCCTCTATTTTATGTGGGACTCCACCACAGCACTTAATGAGCAGTGCTAGGTCCACACCTGAGACCTGAACCTGCAAACCTGGGCCGCTGAAGCAGAGCACGCAAAATTAACCACTATGCCAGCAGGCCAGCCCCATGACTTTTTTAAAAATAATAATGAAAATTATAAGTGGGGTCCTGAATGGATGAATCAGAGGCTTGAAAGGAATATCTGGAAGCCTGGGGGGACTCTCTGGCGGTGGGGGGAGGAGAGACCACCTTATTCTTCCTATTGACAGAAAGAAGCAGTGGGTGACCTTTTTACCCACCACAGTGATGACTGTTGCTGGCATGTTTCCTCTAGATGCTCCCCTGGCCCCTTGCCACAATGATTCATGCCTAATTAATTGTCTATGGGCTGTATGACCCCAGGGCCTTAACAGAATTAATGAGCTCTTCCTCTCCATGGGATGGGAGCCCTGGGATCCCTCCTTCTACCACCGCATCATGTCAACCTTTCCACCTCCAGTGCCACTAAAACAGGCTAAGTTCTCTCCAGACTAAGGGGAAAGGTTGTTCGCAATGAGCGCCATTCCAAAAAGGTGACTCTGACTTCCTTTGGCCTCATCTTACCTGCAGAGATTTCGTGGGCCATGGTTGGTGTGCAGCCTCTGCAGCCAGTCCACTTAGGTTCAAGTATCAGCTCGGCTGCTTACTAACTATACTGTCTTGAGAAAGTTATTTAAACTTTCTTTGCTTCAATTTCTTAACATTAAAAGGAAGATAACACGTGGAATTGTTGTGAGGGATAATCAGAGATGTGCTGATAAATGCTTAACAACCAGCTTGGTTGGAGGGAGGCAGAGCTCTAATCCGAAGGGTTTGCCAATTTCTATAGTGTAAATAGTCCTGCCATGGCTGATTCAAGCTACCAATGGTTTAATACTTGTCTCAGAAAATTCCTGAAAATTAGACAGTTAAGAGCTAATATGAGCCAGCTCCAGCACGTCACATGTATGTGTGCCTAGAAAAGTACCTGGTAGGAAGTATTAGCAATCCTTATTATGACTAGAAACATAACTGCCCATTCTTCTTGATTTTGTTGTTTTCCTCTTGATGTCCAAATGGAGGCTAGGCACTAGTTGGGTTTCATCATCACTGGGAGCAGAAGAGATTTTTATTTGATTGAGGGTAAGTAGAAACTCATTCTTCTCCAATGAGACATCAGTTTCCACATGTCCTCAATAGTGGAACACCAGATTTGGAGTTAAACAGGGTCTAGAATCCTGACCCTGGCACCTACTGGCTAGGTGACCTTAGCCAAGTTACTTAACCTCTCTGAGACTGTTCCTTTCTTGGTAAAATTGATGTAACAATATTTTTTTTTGCAGGGTTGCGATGAGAACCAGTTGATCAGGGAGATGATGGGCACGACGTTTGGCACATAAGAAGCACCCAACAAATGGTAGCTACTGAGAGCAATAGGAGGTAAAGATCACTGGATTATCATAAACGACTTTAAGTATCATAAACACTCGCCCAACCCCTGCCCCCTCTCCTAGCACAATGCTGGCACTTTTGAGCCTCAAAAAATTAATAAATGCGTAAACCAATGAATGAATGTGTCAGAGGGCAAAGGACTAGGAGAAAAATGGTAAATGAAAGAAAGAGTGGAAAAGACAGAGAGTAAAAGAGAGAAAAGGGGGAGAGTCATTAAGGAAGACGGAATCTAAAGAGATTCAAAAATAAGGCAGAGAAAGAGAAAGCGAAATGTCAAGAGAACGAGAAAGTTAGAAATGCAAAAAATTGATTAGGATGACAGTTGGCGGAAGAATAAGAAACAGCTGGCTGTTGTTTAGAGTTACAAAGAATTTTATATTAAAGAAAAAAAAGAAGTGGTAACTGCTAATGAGCACGAGGTTTCTTTTTGGGGTGATGAAATGTCCTGAAAGTTGATAGCACTGGTTGCACAACTTGTGAATACAGTAAAAACTACTAAATTATACACTTTAAAAAAGTGAATTAAAAAAAGAGTGAATGTTATGGTATGTGAAATATATCACAAAAAAAGAAGAGAAAGGAATAATTAATTAAAAATTCAGAACGGTGAGAGGGGTGGGAAATTGAGCAGTCAGGGAGGGGCGCCCAAAGATTCTAAGCTACTTGAAACGTTTGCTCAGTTCCTTAACCTGGTTGGTGGGCATACCAGGGGGTGACTTTATTATTCATTAAACTATAGAGATTTGCTTTACTCACACTTTTTTTGAATATATAAAAATATGAAAAATTTCTTTAAATATATCCCATAAGGGAGAAAAAAAAAACAATGGGAGAAAAATAAAGAACAAACCAAGACACAAAAGCCGAAATCTCTGGCACAAAGGAGACGTGGGAGAGCTTAAACACAAAATGGGAACCCTGCGATGGGAGATGCTCATGCCGCCCTATAAGCTCCCAGGGCACTGTGGTCAGCTGTCCCACCCTCTCGCCTATCACCACCCCCCCAATGGCCTTCCTAAGATCTCCTGGGACCACAGAACCCAAGTCCTTATCTCCCAACTGCCAGAGAGGCTGCAGCCTCTCACCCTATCTCTGAGTTGGCCTTCTATGCCCCAATACCGCTCTCCTTTATAGAAAAAAATCCAGCCACCTCCTCTAGGAAGCTTTCCCTGATATATCCACCTAAATTGGTCCTTCATCTGACAGACCCTTTTCTCTCATTCCCTCAGTATGTTGAAATTACTGACCTTTAAATCTCAGAGTCTTTGATAATGTTCCTGTGAGTTTCTCAGTGATTTTAATGTGCATGGGGCCACACTTACCTCTTGCCTGTAAACTTCTCATGGCAGGAAATGAGCATGTGGACCAATTCCCCCAACCAGGACACCTGGTTCAGAGACTTAGGCAACCAAACTGATCTGTGTGGGAACAGAGTCGCTAGACATCAAGGGAAAATCTCTCTCAGAGATATAACAAGTGTCTCTGATAAGCTCCCTTGCAAATAAAGAAGCATAAATAAATGGAATAAAAATAGCTCTACAAAATTCGTATGACCAATAGAAAAATGATCAATGCTATAGAGATAATTCATAGTCAGAAAATCCATTCAAAATATATTGCTTTCCTGGGCCGGCCCAGTGGCGCAGCGGTTAAGTTCGCACGTTCCGCTTCTCGGCGGCCCGGGGTTCGCTGGTTCGGATCCCGGGTGCGGACATGGCACTGCTTGGCAGCCATGCTGTGGTAGGCGTCCCACGTATAAACTAGGGGAAGATGGGCACGGATGTTAGCTCAGAGCCAGGCTTCCTCAGCAAAAAGAGGAGGACTGGCAGTAGTTAGCTGAGGGCTAATCTTCCTCCAAAAAAAAATATATTGCTTTGCTAGTTCTTCCACAAACACACAGGGACAATGCAACACATAGAACAGTGCTCAAAACATAGTGGCACTCAATAAAGGTGTGCTGAATTAGTTAAAGTTAATTAATCTATGTTTTACATCACCTCCTTTACTCTAAACCAGTAAGTCTGAGGTGCCAGTGTGAGGCTCCATCTGTTTTCCAGCACATCCACGATTTCCTTACTCGCACTAGTCAACGTCTGACCGGGAGGAACTGGGCGGGAGAAGGAGCTGCTGGATGGTGGCTTGCCTAGAGAGAGAGGAAGGGAAGAGAAACGTCCACCTGCTACAACCTGACAAGTACCCACGGTGATTTGATAAGACAGGTTGGAACACACTGCTCTGACATCGCTTATCCTTCTGGGTCTGGACAGGAGCAGGCCATGGTCAACCAAAGCTCCCCAGTGGGCTTCCTCCTTCTGGGCTTCTCTGAATACCCAGGACTTGAAAGAATCCTCTTCATCATTGTCTTAACTTCCTACCTCCTGTCTCTGGTGGGCAACACACTCATCATCCTGCTGTCTGTGCTGGACCCCAGGCTCCACTCTCCTATGTACTTTTTCCTCTCCAACCTCTCCTTCTTGGACCTCTGCTTCACCACAAGTTGTGTCCCCCAGATGCTGGTCAATCTCTGGGGCCCAAAGAAGACCATCAGCTTCCTTGGCTGCTCTGTCCAGCTCTTCACCTTTCTGTTCCTGGGGACCACTGAGTGCATCCTCCTGACAGTGATGGCCTTTGACCGCTACGTGGCTGTCTGCCAGCCCCTCCACTATGCGACCGTCATCCACCCCCGCCTATGCTGGCAGCTGGCAGCTGTGGCCTGGGTCATTGGGTTGGTGGAGTCAGTGATCCAGACACCACCCACCCTCCGCCTGCCCTTCTGCCCCCACCAGCAGGTGGATGATTTTGTGTGTGAGGTCCCAGCTTTAATTAGACTCTCCTGTGGGGACACCACATACAATGAGATCCAGATGGCTGTTGCCAGTGTATTCATCTTGGTTGTGCCCCTCAGCCTCATCCTTGCTTCTTACAGTGCTATTGCGCAGGCAGTGCTGAGGATTAACTCTGCCATAGCATGGAGAAAGGCTTTGGGGACCTGCTCCTCCCATCTCATTGTGGTCACTCTTTTCTACAGCTCAGCCATTGTTGTCTACCTCCAGCCCAAAGATCCGTATGCTCAGAAGAGGGGCAAGTTCTTTGGTCTCTTCTATGCAGTGGGCACTCCTTCACTTAACCCTCTCATATACACCCTGAGGAACAAGGAAGTCAAGAGGGCGTTCAGGAGGTTGCTGGGGAAGGACAGGGACTCCAGAGAGAGCCGAGGGAGAGCTGCTTGATGTGCTTTCCCACCGACAGGAGATTCTTCGTGCTTTTGTCAGGAAGTTTGTGTTCCCCACACTCTTGCCCTTCCACATCCGTCAAGCCACAGTAATTGGTGATAGCCACGTGTGTGTGCATATGTGTGAGTGTGTGTACGCACGTGTAAGAGACAGAAGCTGAAAATGTGGTAAGAGGAGGCACGTATCTCCATATGAAACCTTATACGAATCAAATTTAATATTTTCTCTTTTCTCTATTTCATTATTAACAGTCTTCGCCTCCATGAGGTCCCTAATTTTATCATTTCCATTTTTAATTCATCTTCCTGGTCATACATCATTATTTCTTCACCTCCATTTCTAATTCCTACCATATCTTCTTTGCTTCTCCCTCAAGTTTTTTCCATTTCCTTATGTGTCTGTTTTGCATGCTTATTCTATTTTACCCCCCAAATGACAGCAAGGGAGAGGGGAAGCTGAAACCCAGGTAGGTTCAGAAACTCACCCAAGAACCCACAGTATTAGAACTAAAATCCAGGCCCCCCTGCTTTCAGTCAACCTCTCAAATACATACTGTTGCTTTTATACTGTAATCAAACATCCGAGTGTCTTCAGGCTGGAAGCCAGAACAGAGCCTTAGGGAGAAAGCTTAACTTTCCAGTCCTAGTATTTCTTGTTTTACAGCGCCTGCAAATCACAGGCAAACAGCTCAGAGCGGAAACATCTTAATGTTTAGGCTGGCAGGACAATTCTGACAATGCAGACTTTGTTGTCATCTACTGGCAAAATGTGGAATTGCATGTGGCATCCCAGACTCCTGACCTAAGACCTCTCTAAAGGTCATCAGTTCTGTACTCTGCTCAGAAAGATCATAATTATGGAATTGTTATTATTAAGTATTTACATATTGATTATGATATTCCAGGTACCATTTAAAGCGATTGACACATATTGACTCATGTAATCCCTATAACAACACTAGGAAGCAGATATTATTATCCTTTTTCAGATGCAGAAACTAAGACACTGTGTTTAAGTAGCAGATTTAAAATGCAGAGATTTGGACCCAGGAGGGCTGACTCAAGTCTCCGTGCTCTTTTGGTACAAACGGTGCCTCCCCAGCCCAGGTGAGAAGCTTCCATCTCTCGGTAAACTTTGAGGAAATCATCCCAACCTAAAAATACATCTAACTCAATCCCCCAGCTGGAGGTTTGCTTCCCTGGAATAAGAGTTTTATCAAGTGCCTCATAGCATCTCATGGGAACAAGAAACAAAGCATGCTTGGGAAGTTTTTTTACAGCTCATGGTGTGTGTTCCTGGCTTAGGTCCCCCACTCGAATTCAGACTGCAGGAAGGCAAGGACCAGAATATTGCAGAAAATTGGCACTCGTTTAATTCTATAAATCAATGAATGGGTGAATGAAGGAATGAATGAATCTCTCCAAATAACGTGTAAAGGGCTCTGCAGGTACCTTATCTCATAGATGCTGTTTCCAAGCTTTTCCACGGTCATAGCAACAGTACCAAGTTCTCTTTGGGTACATGCTGATAAAATAAGAAAAAGGGAAATCCTACCTTTTTTCTAGTTCCAACACAAAATGGCTTTGACTCAACATTTACCCTGGCATCAGCACAGAACAGCAGCATTAACCTATTTTAATCCTAATCTTCATTTTAGCCATTTGTGTACTAATCTTATTGTCTCCTCAGCCTCATTATTAAACTGTGTCCTAATCTTAATGTAGATCCCTCATTTATATTTAATAATCCTAATCTCAGCCCTACAAGAAATGTTAACGTTAATTCCACTTTTCAAATCACTTACGTAATTTTTTTTCTCATGACCACCTCCATCCTCTTTCTCTCACTGGCACTTGGAAACCTCTATTCTTTTTTGCCTGTTTATCAACTCTCTATGCTCAGAGGCACTGATATTCATGAACAGTAAAATCCTCTTTAGACAAACTCTAGAGAAAATACAACAGAGAATTAAATGAAGCAATCTAAAAGAATCTGTTTTAATGAAACCTCATTTGTTCAATAAATGGTTTAACATAGGCTTTAGAACCAACATCTTATTCTGAATTAATTCTACATGGACAGCTATCTATCAGATACTCCAGAAGAAAATCCAACATAAGTTTACTCAGTCACAACCCTCAAAGTGTCCAGAGAAGATAGAGGTGGTCAGAGACATATTTCCAGCATAAGTAACCGAGACACAACTGAGTTGGAGGCAAATTAGAGGCCAAAGGAATACAAAATAAAAGGATGAAGTGTATGAGTGCTTAGGTGGTGTGGGGAGCAGAGAATTCTTCCTAGAGGTTTGAACCACAGCAGAGGGAACAAAATTAATACGAAATATTTGCTGATTTACAATATGGAAAGAGTTAAGCAAGTTGCGCATTAAGCTGGGAAGATATGAGGGAAGGAGTTACACCAGGGAGATAAATGATTAAGGAGAAAGGTATGGATTATTTTAGAAATTTATAGAAACTACTGAATTGGATAGAACTGGAAAAAGGGATCTCTTAAAGACACTGTAAGATGACAAGATTTAGGTCCCAAGATGGCGGCCACTTACCTAACCACCTAATACAATACGGTCCTGAGTTGGAAGCATTTAATGGACATTATTCAAAAACCTCAGGGTTTTAGTTGCCTATTCAAGTATGGTCACCATCTGAAGCTCTCACTGAATCAAGGATAAGTACTGATGCGTGGGGCCCAGCTCCTGTTGCATCCCTCCAGCCCTCAGTGAAGCCAGCCTTCCTGGTTTCCCTTAGGCGGAATTAATCACTCAGCCTTGAAGGGTACCAGAATATGCCACCCCAAAATAGGCCTCTTCGGAATATGAATTATTTTGAGCTAAAGGCTATTGAGAACCAGCAGGTGCAGAAAAAGCTCTAAAAACAGGACACAAGTTTTCCATTTGTAAAGGAAATTTACATTTATAAAGGTGCCTCCCTCTCCTGTAGCAGGAAGAGGACTCAGCAATTTTTATGAAGAAGGCGAGACTTAAATCTGCATAACAAACCTCACTAAACAACCCTTGTTTACACTTTTCCTGAGTAGCTTCCCATAACCTTCCTCCCCCACCCAGAAGCCCAAACCCCTTTTCCTTTGCTTAGCCAATGATGGAATACAAGCCCCAGTTCTAACCACCCCTGGGTTACCCATCACTAGGTGCCCACATGTATATAAGCGATGCACATATTAATAAACTTGTTTGTTTTTCTCTTGTTCATCTGGTTTTTTGCCAGTCTAATTTACAGGGCCCCAGATGAAGAACCTAAGATGAATAGAGGAAAAAGATTATTTTTCCTGCCCTCCACCCCTCTACACACACCTGGAGGGGGCACTCTGCATGCTGTATTACTTCCACATATGTCTCCTCTCTACACTATCGGTCCCCAGCACAGTGTCTGGCCTATGTAGACCTCAATGTATTCCGCCGCTATGGCCACTTGTGCTGGTTATCTTCGTGAGAGAGTCTCTAGCATTTCCTTCTGTGCTCCAGAGCACCATATAAGTGGATACCATATTGATAAAGTATTTTGAATATCACCACTTTTGGGGAATAAGCCATCAGTAAGTCCATACTCTGATTTCCCTCAAGTCCATGGACCATGAAGTGCAAAGGAACAGAACTCTCTGCTTCAAAAGCCTGAGTGAATAAACAAAAAGGTGCCTGTCCAGAGTGACTAAAATTACGGTGGACCGTGGGAGGAGCCACAATTGGCAGAAAGGGCTAGGTATGGGACTACTGCTGGCCCTGAGGCGTCCAGCAAGAACCAAAGGCTGGTCAGAGGCAGAAAGCTAGCAAATAGACAGGACTGGGTGATCAGCTTGGGAGAGTAGACGGTGTGTGAAGTGGAGTGAACACTGGCTTTGAAGTCTGTAGACCAGATGTGACATATTGTTCTTTCCAAAGAAGTCTGCAACAGCATATTGATCCCATCCCACATGCTTTTTACAGTGTGTCTGATACTCATCCCACCAAGAGTTGGGGACTATGTTTGCTCCCCTTGAATCTGGGCAAGGCCTTGTCTGCCTGGACGATTGGGATACAGCAGAGGTGATGCTATGTGACTTCAAAGGCTACACCAGAAAAATGATACAGCTTCAACCTAGCTGGATTTCTCGTTCTGTCTGTCTGTCTCTCTCTCGACTCACCTTTGGAACATAGTCACCACATCATGAGGAATCCCACGCCACATGGAAAGGCCATGTGTAGGGGTTCCAGCTCTCAGCCCACACCCACTTTAGACCCTTTAGATAACTCCAGGCCCCAGCCTTCAAATCTCCCCAGTCCTCTGAGTTCCTGACCCACAAAAACCATGAGATAATAAATGATTATTCTTTTAAGCCACTGTTTTAGGGTAACAAGTTATGCAACAATAGTAATAATAATACAAGCAGCTTGAATGCTTGCTCTACTCCTTGCTAGCTCTGTGACCCTGGACAAATCTTCCTCTCGCAGAGTTGTAGTCTCCTTGCCAGACAGCAGATATGAGCACAAAACACCTTCCCCACAGGGCTGGCTGTCCTGAGCATCAGAGCTAATAACTGAGATGTCTATCACTCCTGGTTGCTCTCTCAATCTGTCTTATTTATTTCCCCTGCTTACTTACTAACTTCATCTTCCCACTTTTGAGAATGTACATCCCATTAAAGCTCATCTTGCTCACGGCTCTACCCCGAGTGCCTAGAGAAACACCTGCCGCAACTTTCCCAATCAGAACTTGTTGAATGATTGAAAAGATAACAAAACTAACATAGCAGCAAACTGCTCACAAAATGTTCTGTGTTAGTAAGTGACTAAGGCAGGGACGCAAGAGGCCGTCAGGGCAGAGCAGGGGCCACCGAGGTCTGGCAGGCAGTCTAGCCCAGGGTACTCCAAAGTCAGAGAGATCTGTGAAGCCCATCCTGACCAGGGCAGGGCTGGAGATGCCAAGGGAGCTACTCCTCCCAGAACTGCTGAGTGGTGGTCTCATCACCTGGCAACACATCCCCCTTTCCACCAGCAGCCTCTGCTAGCCCTATCATTGGCTTGTTTCCTGCAGTCCTGCTAGCAAAGGATGGCCTGCTCACCCTTGGCCACAGCAGAACTTCTGACCCCTTTGTTTGTAATTGACCACCCACCTAAGTGCAAAGAAAGTGTGAGGTGGTAATTCTCGTCTTTTACGTTCTACCTGGGGCTGGTACATGGATCCTGCTGCTGCTTCTAAAGCCAACTGCTCATTTTCCACACTCCGGGCTTACCTATTCCATAGGCTTCTTCCCCCTTCCTTGAGAATAGTCCACAGTGGGAAGAGGGGAGACTCAAATTAAGTCCAATTGGTCCAAGGTGGATAATCACAGTGGACTGGTTTCCAAGTACTGGTCTCAGGTTTAACCCACCCAAGTTCTCGTGGAATTTCATAAACTGGTTCTTACACAGGATGGTGAAATAACAGGGCCCAGCCAACCCTTGCTGTTCTTTGGCAAAAATGTGAGAATTGCTTAAAAAATCAGTGCCAAAGGGAAAGAGAAAAGTCGAGCTTCAAAAGAGCACTTCTCCAAGAGGACACAAAAGCACTGGGCAAGTTTTTTTTGTTTCCTCTTGGCCATTCAATACTTTCTTTCATTTGGATAGCAATTTCCTTCCAAGATGCTCAGGGTTCTTAGACAAAGCCTTTTAAAGGTGTAAGCACTCAGGGGCCATCTCATCCACTATCTTCGTGCAGTCATCTTTTTGCTGTTCTTAGTTCCTAGGAAGGACCCTGCTCACATCAGCTGTTCAGCCACATGCTCCAGACTCCCAGTATGTGCCCATCACTGTCAGAGAACCCATTAAACAGCAGTGACGGTGGCTAGCATTTACCCAACAGACTCCATTGGCCAAGAACCATCCTAAGCACTAGTCTCTGTATTCACTCTATGGAGGACTAGATGATGATGATGATGATCTTCACAAATGAGGGCATGGAGAATAGAGATTAAGGAACATTTTTGCCTGTGGTGGAAACTGACGCTCTGATAGTCTGACTCCAGAACCCATATTTTTAATGGATAATGTCATCACTCACTAATCTCAACCCTAATCGTGTCCTGCTTTGCTCTGCTAAGCCCTCAGTGGATCAATAAAACACCTCTTTCCACCCTTCCACTTCAATGCCTTTTCATTAACAGGGAGCCCTCTGAACCTCCCTCCTTGGACTGAAGCCCACTCTGTTCACAATAAGGGACAAGGTGCTGAGTCACACTGTTCACTGCTTTATTGAGATTCGGGAAGATCCTTCCCTAAGAGACACCACAGTGTGAATGGGACACCACCTCCCACCCCATAAGTCCATCTGTCCATCTCAACAGTGAAGGGTGCCTTCCTTTGGTCAGGATTCTTACCAACTATCCACTAGAAGCAGCTCCCCAAACCTGCCCCTATTTCTTCTCCCTTAATCATCCTCCCAGATAAACACAAAGCCAAAGGGAGCAATCTTGGGAGAAGATGATTGTGAATGTGGACTGAGGGTGGTACATGAGCACAAAGGAGAGGGCGGAAAGTTCTAGCAGAAGCCAAGTGTGATGAGGAGAGGGTGTGCATGGCCCCACCAAACATGAATTGGGGAAAAGTGCATAACGATGTGCAGGGTGGGCACATATGGCTCTGTTGGAAGAATACAATGATTTTAAGGTGCAAAGGGTAAGGGTACACAAGGTACCGTGAGTACACACAGGGAAAATGTGTAGATGAATGTGGATGTGTGAAAGTACGCAAGACACAACTCAGCATGCCAGACAAATGGCATACACCTACCCACACACTCACAAGGGCACACCCATGACCACGAGAGGGGCATGCGGTAACTACGAGTAAAGGGAATACAGAGGAGCACATGTGACCACAAGAAGGGGGAAGAAACCACATGTGAGAAGCATGTGTGCACATGAGCATGTCCAATTGGAACAAACAGGGGAGGGGAGGATACACGTATGTTGGGAAGCATGAGCACACACAGGGCAGAGGCGAAGAGCATGTGAGCCTTGGCAAGAAGAATGAGTGCCCTTAAGAAGCGAAATTCCGGAGGGACAAAACTTGTGGATGTTGTGGATGGAAGGAGATTATGATGGCGAGAGAAATGGAGAGGCCCCTGTTGAGGCAGAAAGGGCACTTTGGGGAGACCTCTGCTGGATGGGAGCAGAGCACAAAAGCAAGGGAGATAGCTGCAGGGTTGCTGTGGCAACGAGACAGAGGGTGTTGTAGAGAACAGAAAGGTGTATGTGGTGAGGCTGCCAATGAGCCAGTGAGTGAGAAGCTTCAAGCGAGGTACAAACTAAATTATGAAGTAGTAATATAAAATTGTATGAATAAATAAGAGAGAAAAGGGTCTGATTCCCAGAGTATTGGAGACCCAGATAACCCCAGCCTCACAGAGGGGCCCATATTTACAAGAGATGGGATGGGGTGGCATGTTCTTCCCATCTAGGGGTAGAGATCCCCTGCCTCCTCCCAAGCGCCCCCTTCCCCTGCTCCCTTTCCCTCCCCCTCCTGGCCTGTCCTCCCTCAAACTCCCTCACTTGTAAAGCAAATGGACTCGACTCCCATCACAGCTAAGCCGGTCAGGGGGCTCAGCAGGCCCCCTGGGTAGGCCCCCAGAGGGGTCTGGGGGTGTCGGAGGGTGGCGCCGCGAGCGGAGCTGCTGCCGAGACTGGAGCTGATGGCGCAGTTCAGAGACACGTTCCTCTTTCTGGAGGAAGAAAAATAATGGGAGAGTGGGTGGGGAGGAGGGAAAGGGAGGAACGGCAGAGAAAAATGCGGGGGGATTAAAATGAGGACTCAGGGAAAGAACAAGGGGAGCCAAAAGGGCATAGTGGGGCACCAGTGGAAAAAGAGAGATCAGGGAAACAAAGAACGGGGGAGGGGGAGAAGTCAGTGCACATAGCTTCCAATATCTCACACACAGATGTATCAACCCAGTTTTCATATCCCCTACTCTGGCTCCCCACCAGCCCCTAACTACAGCCTGGGGCTCAAAGGGCACCGTGGGTACCTGCCTAGATTCCCTTCACTGGGGGTATGTTCAAAATCCAGCTGCCCCTACAACCTGGCCCCGACAGCCCATGGCCGCCTCCATCTCCTATTGTGGGGGCAGGGGGGTCAAGTCCACAGTGCAGTTCATGCCCCACAGCTCCCTCCACCTGATGAGTCCAACCATCAGATGGAATCCTTGATCAACCTTTCCCCTTCCCTACCCTCCTCCACTCACTCCCTGCAGCTTTTCTCCTGAGACCTTCCCTCAATAGACCACACACACCCCAACCCCTATCTCAGGCTCTGGTTCAGAAAACTCGACCTGAGACTTGGGCCTCCTGGACCCCGCCACCAGCCCTGCCACCACCACACACCTCAGCAATGATCTTCTCCAGTTCGCGGTTCTCCTTCTCCAACAGCCGGGACTTCTCCTCCTCGTTGTTGTTGGTAGATGACCCTGTCTTCATGGTGTCCTGTGCCTCCGACTGCCACTCCCCTCGGGTGATCAGCCTGCGCATCTGCGGGGAACATTTGGGGCATGGGATGCCGAGCAGGGACTGCGTCAGCGATTAGCTGACGGTAACTTGGAATTGGAAAGGAATGAAAATAAGAAGGAAGCTGGGCCCCAAACAAGGGAAGAGTTGGGAGGAGGGGGCAGGGAAAGGCAGGGGAGAGGTCTGGGAAGAAGGGCTGGAGGGCATGGGGTAGGCAGGGCGAAAGAAGACCCCGAACCTCACCTTGGGCACGAAGAGCACAACCAGAGTGATATAGGAGGAGAAAACTATGGCAAGAGAGGCAAAGGCGAAGGCTGCATCCTGTTGGCTGGACAGGATCATGGTGACAGGCGCAGTGATGAGGCACAGGACCTGGGGGCAGAGCATTTTGGGGAGGGTCTTAGATCTGCAGGCTCAGACAACACCCAGGGTTTTCTTCCCCCCAGGAGAGAGTCTATGAGGATAGGTTCCTGGTGAACTTTCCATTTGAAAAAGATCATCCTCAACTCTAGAGTGAGAAGGATCCCAAATAAACTGTCCCAAACTAGTTTCAGCTCTAGGTCAACCCCTCCCTCAAGGCAGGAACTCCCATGATCTCTGTACACACATTCAGGGTCCTCGAGAGCCAGTCCCTGGGCAAATCTGGCAGGAAATCTTGATTCAGACTCCAGCCTGTAAACCACACACAAGTAATTTAACCTCTCTCTTTCTGCCTCCTCATCTTTATAGTGGAGATATTAATATCCACTTCATTGGGTGGTTGCATGAAGATTAATAAGATAGTGTCTGCAGTGTGCTTTATAAACTGTAAAGTGCTTTACATATCTGAGGCATTAAAAACTTTTTAAGACTTCCACCCAACTGATCCCAGATCTAGCGCCTGATTCTTCCCAGACCTCCCCATCAATGCCAGGTGTCCAGGGAACTCACCGCCACATTGTAGATGGCCATGCCCACAGCCCGGTGGTCATTGATCTTCTCAGTGGATACACTCTTGGTCTCATAAGCAAGAAAAATGCCCAGTAGCAGCAGCAGCCCCTTATAACCATAGAAAATGCCTAGGGTGGCAGGAAACGGTCACCTGGGCAACAAGATCTCCATGCTCCCATGCATCCCCATCCTCTCTATGCACTACACCTACCACTGCTCCTTCTTACAGCTCCACAGTAAGAAGGGGGCCTCCTCTCCAATCCAGCCCCTCTGACCTAGCACACCCCTCCCCGTCCACTCCTCTCAATGTCCACCCAACTCGGCCAGATTTCAGCTCTTCCTCCTTGGACTAGAAGCCACATCACACAGGAAGGTGAGGGTCATGAGCAGCTGTCAGTCAGGCAAAGGCCTGGGTCACACACAGTAGCTCACCCTCTTACCTCCAGGTAGGAAGACAGCTTTCCAGGCTCAGGGTAGGTTTGCCATTTATGGTCATAGATCAATAGATAGATTATAACAATAGACAGATTGTTAAAAAGGCCAAAGGGGACCTAAACCCTCACAGCCCTGGTCTTACTTTAGGGAGCTGACCAGACACAGATGGCATCAGGTCTAGAGATGAGGATGAGGCCATCCCCACCGGTCCTTCTGCTGAACACAAGTATTGCCTCATCCCTGCTTTAGACCCTAAGCTCCTCACAGCAAAAAGAATCTCCTTCATTCTCAGAGAAGAGTAGCGCAATGACAAAGAGGAGAACATTTAAACTGTGTTGACATTAGCTCTCTGTCTCTTTTTCCAAAGACCCTTCTCCCTCCAAACCTGCTGTCCTTTCTCCATCCCCCTGCCTTTGCTGCATCATTCCCCTCCTTCCCCCACATCCCACACACCAAGCCACGTATTCATCTTCCTGGAGCTGCAGTGCTCCAGCTGGGGCAGAATCGACACGTCAATATCTTCCTTCGGTTCCTCCTTGGCAAAAGTCTAAGGGGGAAATAGGGCCACAGGAAAGATGGTTGCCATTCTCCCCTCCCCTCCCTACCCCTGCTCAGTTCCTGACACCAACTCTGCCCCCTCTTTCCTATGAGATCCTCAATAGTGAGGCCAAATTCCACTCAGGCCTGGGGATGTTTGCCTAAACACCTTGGAAATGCTTGTTCCCCTTCCCTCCATGATGCCTCGAAAGTCTACACATTTCCCGGATCCCCACCACGTCCTTTCTTCAGATGAACCCAGAGGCCTCTGATGGGGCTCCTTCTAGGAAGGAGAGGAAAAGCTACTGATATGCAGAGGGCTAGAAAGCACTCTCCTACTGGGTGGCTTTGCTCCTCAGGACCACATGCAGCCCCGGAGGTCCTGAGCACTAGTGAGCCCTGCTCAGCCTCCTGACCGCAGTGCCTCCTCTTATGCGGTACCTCAATGGTCCGGTGCAAGGGGTCTACAATCTGCCAGATGGCAAGAGTGAGGACATCCATGCCCACCAGCAGGCCCACCGTGGCATACAGCTTCCAGGGCTCCAGGGTCTGGGTAAACATGGAGCACAGGCATGTTGGGGAAAGTCCTCTAGGCCCCAAGAGCCAAGGAGCTAGGGGCTGAGGGACAGGAAGCAGCTCACCTTCCTCCACTCCTTCTTTTCCTCCTTCTTTGTAAAGACTGTGTGGACCCACCAGATCTTGGTGAACATGGAGCCATAGCCCAGACTAAAGCCCAGACCCAGGAGCCAGAGGCGGGCCTAGGAAAGGAAAGAGGGCAGGGCAGAATACATTGGGGCAGTAGGTGGGACTGTGGTGAGGATGGGGCAGGGCTGTAGGAGGGAACAGATGACAAGGCAGGCAGGATGCAGCCCGTAGGGGACAGTGAGGGGGAGGGGAGAGACAGCAGGGCATGGTCTCCCTACCTTTAACAAATTCCTCCCATCCATTTTCTATTTTGCCTCCAAGGTGATCTTGCTAAAACCTCCTGGTTTTAATGGCCAATCACTTCTGACTGCTCCCCAGTGCCTACAGGTTGCAGCCTGAACACCAGATGTGGCACAAAGCACTTCACAAAACAATCCCAGCCACCTTTCCAGGCTCATCTCCCAGGAGCTCACCTACTCCAAGCTCCAGCCATGCTGAACTGCTCGCTCTCCCTTGATCTACCTTCTTTTGTGTCTTCGCTAGCCACATGACATTCCCTCTGCCCCAGTGCAACCACCCTTTATTTCTCCAGCTGACAAAATCCCATGCATCCTTCAATATTCAAATGCCACCTCTTGTGAGGTCCACCCAGCTACTCTATGAGCTGCTTTCTCTTCTTTGCTCCCACAGCACTTTGCACAGATCCCTACTCTGATACCTCTCATACTGCACTGCAGATAACCGTCTGCCTCTCCCACTGCATTGTGGTCTCCCTGGGAACAGACATCTCCTGATGAATTGTATGTGCATGTATGTGCAAATGCCATGTGCACAGATGCATGATCAGAGCAGGCACAGTGCAGATGAAAGAGAAGGAGTGAGGAGGAGCAGGAAGAAGGGTGAGTGTTTCCCATCAGCATTACAGAGAACTACACAAATATCACTGTTGAAGCCAGTCTTTCCCCACAGCCCCAGAACTTTCCACGTACCAAAAGTCCCGTAGGCCCTCCCCCTGAGTAACAGTGATCCCTTCCCCCTAACTCTTCCTGCTGTCAGTTCAGATCTCTGCCTCCGTCCTTCCAAACCCCAACTAAGGCTCCCACGGGAAGTCCACAGTTTTTGTTCTCAGCCCCCACACCACACACAAGCCGCCATTGTTCAGAGTTCTTTGTACAGACCCCCTTCCTTTGCCTTCACTGCCCCCCTCCTTTTGTCTGCAAGGCCTGCCATGGCAACCTCGGAACTGACAAGTGAACTACGGAGTGAAAAGGCTGGAGGCACAGAAAGAAGGGACAGGGTCAGACAGACACCAGAGGGGTGATGTTAGGAGAAGGAACAGGGACAAGAGTCGGGGAAAGACAAGAAGAAGGAAAGGCAGGAAACTATATACATCGCAGAAGGTGCTCCTGAGTAGGTGAGAGAGCCACATCCTGCAGGGGATCTGCCCCCCACTCCTCACCTGGCAGACGAAGGGGAACTGGTTTCTCCCGATGTGGTACCCATCCAGCCCCAGAGGGAAGACGGCAGCTAACGCCAGCGAGCAGCCCACAGCAGTCAGGTTATTCAGGTTGGGCTGTGAGTTCTGGATGTAACTAGGGCAGAGGTGGGAAGGGTGGGAGAGGAAGAGCAGGATTACCCCTCTACTCCAGGGAGACTCAGCTCTCCAAATGCCACACGACAGCCTGACCCAACCTCTGGGCCACAGGACAAAGGGAGACAAGCTCGGAGCTGGCAGCAGAGCCTTGAGAGACAAAGCCGATGGGTCATAGGGCTAGAGACAGGGCTGCATGGGTTTCCCCCACGGGATCCCCTGGCACACACTCCATTTAGAGCCCTGCACCATGTTACCTGGCCCCAAAGCTCTTTTACGTTCAGTTAGCTGCTTTGGGGCAGAGATGGGAGTTATATCTGGCTCCCCACTTTCTTTCTCAGTGGCCACTGGGAAGCAGGAAGTCCGAGTGGAAACCTTGATGAATCGTGGCCTCAGGAGTCACACAGCTTTTATTCATACTCCCCTCAAGGGACAAGATTGATCATTATCTTGAAAGGCAGACAGGACAAGGAAAATGTCAGAAGAGAAACTTACCGGACATGGGAGTTGTAGATGTTAAAGGACAGACAGACAACAGCTAGGACAATGCCCAGGCTGGAGAGAACCGAGACGGAGATAAAGAGTTTCTGTGACAGGAAGCGGAACGTCTTGATGACCAGAGTCTGGTCAGCTGGGGGGGACCCTCCTGCATGACACAGGGGAGGGTGAGGAGAGGGGGAAGAGAAAGGAAGGAGGACAAAGGATGAAGGTGGGACAGGAGAAGGGGTGAAGAACAAGGGTGCTGACGGACAGTCAGTCTTTGGCTCTGAGGACATGAGGCCCTAACTGCCCTGAATAGGGGTTGTTGCAGTTGGAGTCCTCACTGACGCTGGGGCTTTGGAAACAACTGGAAATGAGATGAGAGAATGGAGCGAATGTCCTGTCTAGAGGTTGAGAAAGGCTGAGGTCTATCACCAAAGTTGCAGAGTCTTTTTTTGTGTTGTTTGTTTTCTGTGTTTTTCTGTCTTTCTTCCAGCAAAGGAAAATGGGAGGAGAAAGATGGGGACAGCTAGAAATAATTTTTATGAGGTGTCTCAAAATTCAGATCAAAAACTGCAAAAGACAGTTGTAGAATCATAAAGCTAAAGAGCCTCAAAATATCTAGTCTGGCCTCCTAACCTTAGGGAGAAAAAAAAAAAAACTAATCTGTGAGTTTAACACTGGAAGGGTGATAGTCCCAAAGGGAAGCTCAAATTTGTCAGAGTTCACAAAAAAAAAAATTAATTTCAATTTGCTTAGTTTAAAAAAAAACAAGTGTAATTTAGGCCATGCAGCATTTATAGCAGTACAGAACGCTGTCCTAAATTCAAATCAAAAAAAAATTTCAAAACTCCAGCATTTCTGGGAACTACTAGATTTCAGCTGGGCAGGGCAGATGGCAGCTATCATCAGTCAATGACTGTGCCTCCTCTCCACCCTTAAGATGCCAAGCCTTTATTTTATCAGTAGGTCCTTCCTTTTGCCCACCTTTAGTATCTTTCCTATTTCCTATTATTTAGCCCACCAAGTACATGAAGAAATAATTGCTTCCTTTCCCTCTTTTTAAGCACATTTTAGCAGAAGACAGTTATATGAGCTTTGTATCCTCTCCTATAGTTTAAGCAACGGTTTTCTTGGCAGAGATGAAGAAGCAACTCTAGGCTTGAAGTAGCTGGTTCAGATACATCAAGGCACCAGAACATCTGGGAAACCCAAATGGAGTTTCCATTTCCACTCCCTGCCCACCTCCTGCCTCTAACCCCCAGTTACCCCAGCAATGTACTGTTTTTAATAGTGCATTGCTACCAACTGCCTATTCCCTCTCCAAATACACCAGTCTCTCCTACCTACGTATTGGAGGTATTATTCCCTTTCTCTTAATCCCGACCCTTGGCCCATCTCCCCGGCACATTTCAACCTAATGGCGCCTACCATCCCACCCTCATTCAAATGCATGACCCTTTTCCTTGATCCTTTGGAGGGGCTGAAGGAAAATATAAACAGAATCCACTTACCAATCCACTTATCTGTTTTGGACCAGGAGAGATCATCCTTGGTGCTGTCATAGTAGCCAATCTTCTTGTAGCTGCCACCTGGGGAGATGACAATAGAAGGAGTGACCGTGGGTAGGTGAAAAGCCCATCCTAGGCATTTTCAACTTCCCACTTCCCTAAAGTAGCTTTCTAAGGTTGTATCTGATTTTCCCTTCACCTGAGCCCCTGAAGGATACATGGAAGGACCTGAGGAGTCGTTTGAATCAGCAATCTGACTTAAAAACAATATAAGGTGGATCCCAAGGCAATTCCTATAAGAATATCTTATATGTTTAAAGCCCTTCAGTGAAGAAGGCTCGACAGTCTGTCTGCCACCCATTCCACAGCCTCACACCTCTCTCGGCAAGATGTCTCTCACTTTGATTCTGGCTTCTAAAACTTTAACATATTTCTGCTTATTCTTCCCCTCATGATAGAAAGAATCACAAGATCTATTTTCCCAGTGGCTTTTATTTTAATTTTAGAAATTTCTCTTCCGTTGGCTTGGGTTCTAATTCCTTAGACCAGTTGCATCTGCCTCTTAAAGAGCCACCAAGTGAAATTCAGTCCCTTCTAAGATTTCTGTCCTAGAACTGCCCTAGTTACCATAACTTTTCTTTCAAAAGCCAACTCACACCCCTTTGACCATGGCTGAAGTCCACTTCTCTTGTCCCGGTTACAAAGAAGATCTGAGAGGATGTGGGAGGTGGGGAGAAGGAAAGAAAGAAACTTTTCACGGAAGGCCAAGAAATGGCTCTCTTGGCCATGCTGTAAGAGGCTGAGAGTGGGGTGGGTTGAAAAATTAACTCATAAAAGTTTTGCACATATATAAGTATGCTAAGTTATAAGGAAATACAATCTAGGAAAGCCAAACTACACATACTACAGAAAAATTAGGAACGCTTGTTTACATAGCAAGGAAATTCAATGGATTCCCTTTAAAAATAGCAGATTTCCCAGATTCAGCTTTCCTTGAGGCCATGGGTATGCAAGCAGTAGGTCATTAACCCCTCAATCCAAGCTACCCAAAGGAAATTTCTGAAACTAAAATGGGAAGCCAGTGGGAAAGAGAGTAGCTGTTTTCAATTGCCCCTTTTCAAGAACACAACCACTGCAACCCAAGGAAACCCACCCACACGTAAGCTTTTTGTTATTACTGCTGGTATTTAACAGCTTGATGAACACAGTTAAATGAGAAGGGCAGGAAGTGGGGAGGCACCAAGGCAATCTTGTGATGTCTCCCAGTATTCTTCTCCCAGATGGCATCCTAGCTCAGCCCCTGCCTGGTCCCCCTGACATCCTCGTCCCCTCCTGCCCCTGCGCTCACCCTGTAGCTGCTCGATCAGTGTCCATGCCATCCGAGAGCCGCTGGCATCAAACACCACATGGCCCTGAGGGAGAGGAACATGTGGAGAAAGGCAAAGGGGATGAAAGCAAGAGTGAAAAGAGAACATTAGGGCCTCTTTGAATCCTTATGTTTTTGATGTAACTGAGCTTCTGAATGAATTCTATTTATGGCATTTGCCTGCATATAGGACATACCCCAGATGCCCATACCCTAGATTCTAGAAACATTATTCCTTTGAGAAGAAGCTTCACCCATGAGACTTGAATGGGAAAAATCCCCAGATAGAGCACCAGGAGACCTTGCTTCTGGCTGTGCGACCTGAGCAAGTCACCAAATCCCTCTGGACACTAATTTCTCCACTTTAAAAAGAATAAGGAGAACGACCTTTCACACTGTTTCCTCTTTTAAAATTCTATGATTCTCGTCTGACTCACAAATATCGAACTGAAAAGAAATGAGGGGAAGGGTTGAAAGAAATGGAATATACCGTTTTTCTCTTCTAGTCTCTGGTGGGTTTTTCTGCTTTGGGGTCCCTACTTCCCCGATCTGAGACTGATTATTGCAGAGGTAACCGGGAGAGGGAGAATGAATGTTCCCAGGAGAAGGAGCCTCTGAGAGATCTCTCTCTCGATGGGAGGACAGGGGAGTATGAAGGAGGCTGCCGTAACTCACGGAGACACCCTCGAAGGATGAGGAGTTCATCGCCCGGTAGATTTGGTCAGTAATCGTCTGGTTGTTGTAGTTGAAGTCTTCCAGACGCACACCCGAACGGCCGCCCCCTCCAGATGTCTTGTTCAGGGCCAATGCCAAGGCCCAGATGGCATCATAGGCCAGGGGTGCCTCCTGGAAGCCACCTGTCTCCTCAGGGTGTCTTTTTAGTCTCTTGGTCAGTTTCTCCACAAACTCCTGGGATGTCTGGGGAGGGAGAACAGGAGGAAAGGATTGGAGTAGAGGAAAAGGGGGGACAGGCATCTGATTCTGACTCTGACACTTCAACTTGAATGGATGGTTTGTGTTCATGTTGTCAGATTGAACATATGTACATTCAAAATCTGTAACTATACCCATATGTCTGTCTTAGATCAGAAGCTACCAGACTAGAACAGGGATTAACTGGGTCCCATGGCCTTAGAGTGTACAGCTGCTAGCTCAGAACTACAAACAGAGAACTTTAATGAATAAACACTGCATAATGAATGGCAAAGGACAGAAAACAGAGAGAGAGCAAAGCAAGAGACATGGATATTCCAATGAAGAGCTGCAATGTTGATGTTCTCTCATCCTTCAGACTTTCTTAACAGAATTCACCCAGGACCTAACAGCTCCTCCAATTCTGAAAGATCCTAGAAAAGGTGACACCACAGCCTTCCTCACTCTGCTTGTCAATCAGGAAGAATTTTTTTTGAGGAAGACTAGCTCTGAGCTAACTGCTGCCAATCCTCCTTTTTGCTGAGGAAGATCGGCCCTGAGCTAACACCCATGCCTATCTTCCTCTACTTTCTATGTGCGATGCCTACCACAGCATGGTGTGTCAAGCGGTGCCATGTCCGCACCCGGGATCCGAACTGGTGAACCCCAGGCCACAGAAGTGGAATGTGCGCACTTAGCTGCTGCGCCACCGGGCCGGCCCCAGGAAGATTTTTCTTTAGTGTGCTAACTTCTTGCCATCCTCCTCTGCTTTCAGTTCACTCTTAGAGGGGTTTCAGAAGACTGAGGATAGCAGAAATAGCTTTCACATTTTTTTTTTAAGATTTTATTTTTTTTTTCCTTTTTCTCCCCAAAGCCCCCCAGTACACAGTTGTATATTCTTAGTTGTGGGTCCTTCTAGTTGTGGCATGTGGGATGCCACCTCAGCATGGCTGGATGAGCAGTGCCATGTCCGCGCCCAGGATTCAAACCAACGAAACACTGGCCACCTGCAGCGGAGCCCACGAACTTAACCACTCGGCCACGGGGCTGGCCCTCACCTTTCACATTTTTGAAGTCCATTATTCAATTCCTACCCAAAGCCCTCCCAAACCTCAATTTTCTTTTTCCAAGAAAGCTGAGAAAATGATAGTTTCTTTGACTCAGTCATGAAACGGGTCGAGAGACCTGAATTTCTACAGCTGGCAGTAACTTTGTTTGGCTAATTGCTTCAGTTTTGGGAAATGTTTTCCATATTATGGAGAAAATCACATCTGCCCTTCCTTCCCTCCCAGAAACCATACAAAGGAAGGCTCAGTGGCCATCTCCTGGCAAGGCACAAATAATAGACAGGGGCACTACATATCTCTGTTTAGATTTGCAATGTATTAACATATACACACTCTAACAAAGGAATGAATAGGTGAATGAAGAAGAAAGAATCTTTGTTCCCCATGCCCTGCCCACTTTTCTTTATATTTAACTTTCTGGAGGTGGGGGGAGTGGGGAATGGAAACGATGTATGCAGTGTGGTGCAGGGGAAACAGCCTGAGCTTTAAAGACAGACAGGCCTCTGCCCTACTACACTTGAGGTCAGAACCAAGTTCCATTCTGCTCTTAATCTTCAGTATCCAGCACTGCACCCATCCCATGATGGACAAAGAATAAACATCCATTGGATTAGAGCAGTGAAAATGCTTTGTATGATAGTATAATGGTGGATACATGTCATTATACATTTGTCCAAAACTATAGAATGTACACCACCAACAGTGAGCCCTCATGTAAACTATGGACTTTGGGTGATAATGATGTGTCAATGTAGGTTTATCAATTGTAACTGCTCTGGTGGGGGATGTTGACAATGGGAGAGGTTATGCATATGTGAGGGCAGGGGGCATATGGGAAATCTTCGTATCTTCCTCTCAATTTTGTTGTGAACCTAAAACTGCTCTAAAAAGAAAAGTATTTTTAAAAAACGTCCATTGAGGGGCTGGCCCCGTGGCCGAGTGGTTAAGTTCGCGCACTCCCCTGCAGGTGGCCCAGTGTTTCGTTGGTTCGAATCCTGGGCGCGGACATGGCACTGCTCATCAAACCACGCTGAGGCAGCGTCCCACATGCCACAACTAGAAGGACTCACAACAAAGAATATACAACTATGTACCAGGGGGCTTTGGGGAGAAAAAGGACAAAAATAAAATCTTTAAAAAAAAAAAAAATGCCCATTGAATGAATAAACAGATGGATGGATGGATGGATTCCAATTCTAACTAATCCATCTCAGCTTCTTGTAATCTCAAACAAGTTATTAAACCTCACTAATTTGTTGCTCAGCTTTAAAATGGGAATAATACTAACTTCCTTGAAGAGTTATTATAAGGATGAATAATAACATGTATAAAATGCTGGTTTTAAAGTAAGCTACATTTTCTCTTTGGGAATTTCTCTGTCTCTCAACCTCATCTTTGTTACTGATACTCGGCTCTATAATATTTCAAGTCCTATATCTCCAACTGTCTCTAAGTTATTTGTAACTATATGATCAGTGATCTCAAATTCAAAATATCTAAGACTAAGCTTGGTCTTTCCTCCTCCCCAACACTCCCCAATACATGAGACTGAAACTGGAATCACCTTAGACTCTTTCAAATCACCAAGTCCTCTTAACTCTTTTGTTGAAATGTTTCATTAATATTATCCCTCACTACACAGAATAATGTTAATAATAATAATAATAATACCCAACATTTATATTGTCCTTACTATCTACTGGGCTCTTTCATAAGATACATATATCAATTTATTTAATCTTCAGATAACCCAATGAGGTAGATCCTATTTTTATACCCATTTTAGAGATAAGAAAACTGAGGCACAGAAAGACTTAACTTTCCTGAAGTTATACTGCTAGTGCACGGCAGAGCTGGGATTCAAACCCAGGCAGCCTGGCCTCAAGTCCATACTCTTCCTAACGATCCTACACTGCCTCTGTAAGTACAAATGCCCCTCTCCAAGAGCACCTGCTCGACAGACAGCTAGGCTGACATTTTCTGAACAGTCCTTCAGCCTCCAAGTCTACCCAATCTTCAGTTCAAAGTAAATACTGCATCATAAAATCACCCAAATGGGGAGGGAATCATCTGCTCTGCATGATGCCGCCTCCTGCCCAGAGCCTCATCCTCTCTGCTGGCTCCAGGTCACTACCACTAACACGCTTGGCCACTGGGAGCACCACTGCCCCTCCATGACTAAAGTTACAAAACACATCTTTCCCCCTTGACTCAGCAAAGATATGGTTATAAATTTTCTAATGGAAATGTTACTAGGCAACTTAAGGAAAACTGAACAACAACAAAAATTCTACAACCCATGGAAATCAGTGACATAACCTAGTACAAATTCATGATCCTAATTTTTTAATAGCGTTATATGGCTGTCTCTATATGTGAGAGTGGATGCTCAACAGTGACCTAAAATGTGTATCCTCAGGTAGCTTTTTATTTTGTATTGTACCCAGGGCTGATGGGGCCTCTATCCCGACCGGAATTTACTCACAATCTTTTCCCCAGGTATGCCATCTCCATCTTCCCCTCTAGCCCAGAGCTGTAATGTTTCTCCAAAACCACGATAGCCCCCTCTCCTATAATTGGCTCCTAAAGACTCTCTAAACCAGAGTTTCTCAATCTCTGTGCTACTGACATTGTGAGCAGGATAATTCTTTGTTGTGGGGAACTGTCCTGTGTACTGTAGGATGTTTAGAAGCATCCCTGGCCTACCCACTAGATACCAGAAACAAGAATGAAAATTGTCCCTAGACATTGCAACCTCTGGTTGAAAACCACTTGCTGTAAAAGGAGGTCCACAGACCAGCAGCATCAACATTCCCAGGAAACTTGTTAGAAATGTAAATTCCCAGCCCCCTCCCGCCCCCAGACCTACTAAATCAGAACTTCCAAGAGAAGAGCCCAGAAATCTGTGCACTAACTAACCTTCCAGGTGGTTCTGAAGGAAGGTAAAGTCTGAGAACCACTGATCTAAACTCAAGGCCTTCCTTACAGAGTGAAGGCCACTCTGTTTCTTTTCTAAATCTCCACGGCTCTGGGCCCTAGGCCCAACCCTTGCTTCTGATCCGCTTCTCTTGGTCCTGGTTGAGTCTGCTATAATCCCTTCCCTAGTCAGTTGTAGAGACTGCTTCTACCCTCTGGAAAATCTTGGCTTCTCCACCAGGCATTTTAAGGCTACCAAATGGGCCTAGTGACACCTCTAAGCCTGGAAGGCGCGCACCATCTTTCTCTAGAGACCAAGAGCCAGAAAGAGACTCTCCAACTCATCCTGCTCCAGAGCCCAGACATCCGTCTATACCCCAGCCAAATCCCCGCTTCCTGGCAGGGGCTCCTCCAGCTCCCTGCTGTGGAGCAGAAGCCACGATTGGCAGCTCCTGGGCTCAGGGCCTCACAAGCCTTTCTGGCTTCAGTTACCAGCTCTGCTACTTCCCCAGGTTCTCAAGGACGACTCACCTCTCAGGTGCTCTACAGGGAAGTGACATTGCAGAATTTTTCCATCATATTTTTCAACCAAGATACCTTAAACACAGAATCTCAGAATGTCCCAGGACAGTGTCCATGACCAGAATCCACATGGCAACGGACTCTTCCATAACAATCCACTGCCAGAATAAATGTCCTGAATCTTCTTTCTCCCTTGCTCAAAAATTTCCATCAGCTAAACAGTGTCAGCCAATTAAAGTACAAACTTTTTAGCCAGATTTTATGATTTTCCATGGTAGGTGATAGAACAGAGTGGTTTGAAGTTAGATTAAACTCGGATTCAGATCCAGTGTGACCACTCAGTAGCTGCACGACCTGGAACAAGTCACTTAAGCTCTCTGAGTCTCAATTTCCTGGTCTATAAAATGAAAATGATAAATGTACATCAGAGTATTGCCATGAGGATCACTGAAATCATGTATCTAAGCTCCCAGTTTACTGCAAAAAACAATTTTTTACTACAACTTTTATTTTAATAAGATATTTGGGGGCTTTACCTTCAAAGCAAGTATTCCAGACCTGGGGCTACCCTTGGTGTGATAAGCAGACATATAGGTTGCCCAAGATTCTTGCACTCGTTAAGATGTAGTGCTGAGCAAGAAGCAGCCTCTCCCCACCACGCCCTGCTCACTTGTGCGCCTCACCTGCAGGGCTGCCCCAGGCTTCCCAAATCAGAGAATGTGTCTTCTAGCTCCAGGTCTGTCACTAACCAGCTATCTGGGGCCAACTGATTTCAAAAGTCCCTTTTACATCTAAAATTCTAAAAGAGAATCATAAAAAAGCCTCAGGAGCCAAGCTAATCGTGTATCAATCAGGAGTGAATATTAAACAACTCTAAAGTGTTCTGAAGTCACCAAGAAAATAAAATGCATTTCTGCCCATGAACAGCGTTCTCAGAAAGGTATGCTTGCGTATACAGCACCTATATTATCATTAACGCCTCACTCTTATTTGACTTCTTGCCAACTGCTCCTCGTTTCCATGGTAACAGCCCTTCTACTCATCAGGGGCCTACTAAACATACCACTCTCATTTCTTTCTTCTTCCTGGCCAAGGAAGTCACAGCAGAGGTGGACTCCACAGGAAACACGATGCAAACAAGTTCAGGGTGGGCAGAGGCCCCCGTCCTCCTGCACCTCCAAACTCTACACTTGCTCCCCTCCCCTGAGAGGCTGCCTCAGTCCCCTTCAACTGCCCAGATGCCAGCCTCTAAGTCCTCACACTCTCACCATGTTGGAAATGCTGCGGGTGTTGGCAGGGTTCAGCATGACAATCTCAGTGGTGATGTGGCCCTCCACCGCCTCAGTCATCTCGTCCACTGTGCAGTTGATGGACGGGTCATAGATCTTGAACCAATTGTCGGCATACCACCCAATGAGGAACCAGACATACTTCTTCCCGAAGAGCCGCTCCTTGTACACCTAAAAGCAGAGGAGGAGGAGGGATGGGTCTTTGTTTTGTCTTTTGTCTTATCTTACTTGACACTATCCAGTCTCTTGGGAATCAGAGAGCAGAGAATTAAAAAGAGAATTCTTTAAGTCTTGGGAGTAGTAGGAAAGGCTCAACTACTCCTCATTCAAATTTCCTCCCCAGGTCTGTCTCTGAGTGGCCTTTTCCAGCCAGTTAGAAAAGATGGGCTTCATGAGCCCCTCCAGAAACACAAAATGATAGGAAAATGAGATCTAGAGAAAGTGTCATGTGCGTGAGAAGCCAAGAGACGGAGTCGGAGCCAACAGACAGGGACATGGTATTAATTATCACCTCGGATCGTTTGCTATCAATTTGAGCAGAGGTACAGAGATGAGATCCCATGAGACACCCAAGGCAAAGAGCCCACCCAGTCCCCCTCCCTCTACAGATTCCAACTCCACCTCACAGAAAACTTTCCGGGCTTCGGTCTCATAGAAAAGTCCCACGATGATTCGGGCATCCTGGCGCTACAGAATAGAGAGAAACAGAGCTCCTGAGGGAGGCATGGAAACACTGGAGGGGCTAAGCCAGCACTTTCACAGCTTTGATTTCCTGTCCCAAAGAGCTTCGTGCAGGCTTCTGTTCAACGGGTAATGGATAAATGTCAACTGGAAGATGGAGCTAACCTTCCCCAGGAGATGCCACTGCTTCACAGAATCAAAATTATATGACGTGATAGGGGTGTTAGCTAATGCTATAGTGATAATCATATTGCAATATATAAACGTATCAAATTAACGCATTGTACAGCTTAAACTTACACAATGTTAAACGTCAATTATACCTCAATACCAAAAAAAACAACCTGCCCCTGCCTGACTCTCTTCTCCAACCCACCGCTGTTCCCCTACCCAGTCCTTCTGCAGGCTGAGCCCACCACTCCAGGCCATCCCACCTTAAGGTTTTTGACAGGCACTGCTGGATCTGAGAAGAAACTCTGGCGGAAAGTAATTTCGATTCCAGCCTCCTTCACTCGTTCCTCTAGGTCATCCAGAGTCTTGGTTGGCAATGAGAAACAAATAGAAAAAACATGGAGTGTACAAGGGGGTAAACACTGGAGATGTTACCTGGGGACTGCATACTCAGAGCAAGAGAACAGTAGTTCTGAACCTCCCTTCAACGGCTTCTGTCCCAGGGGAGGGGAGAGTCCAAAGGAAAGCATCTGGAGTATTAGGATGTAGCTTCCAACTGGGAAGGTGCATGGTGAGCCCCTCCCAAGGATCTGTGTCTGGGAAAGTCACCCCATTCACCCTGCTCCTACCAGACAGCAAAAATGGAGGAAAAGGAAACAGGAAACAGGAAAAGAACAGGAAAGGTCTGGCATAGACAGGATGATGTCAACCTCAAGAAACAAGGGGGTAAATAGACGAAAGGATCAGAGAAGAATGTCCTGAGTCACTGAGAGAAAGTAAGGGGAGGATTAAAGGGCCACTGAAGATAAGAGTGGATAGAGGATCCAAAGAATAGAACAAAAGTGAGGAGGCAGACCGTCTTCTTCAGGTACGGAGCCTGTATTTCCTCTCCACCTCCACAAATCGCCTCTTCTACCTCTCCTTGTTTGTCCACATCTCTCTCTCAGAGTCAACTACCAGACCCATGTACCTACACTTGTCTGTCTGCCTCGGTCTCTTCTCTCTTTCTCTATTTCCATCTCCATCTCTTTCTCTCCCTCTCTCTTTCCCTGTCTCCTTCCCCTCTGTCCCTGTGTCCATTTCTGCAGCTCCATTCCCTCTGTTCCTATTCACATCCATCACCACTTGCCTTGAGCGCCTCTGAGATCTGCTACTTTCCTGGGTTCCTATCCCATATGCTCTCTTACCTTGTCTCAACTTTGGCGTGAACCTGCTTTAATAGAACTGGGTTATTTTGGGTCTGTCTGACAAACAGAGTATTAAAGGGGGAGAAAAAGTCCTAAAACCAAAAAGTTGGACAGGATCCTAAAAACTCAACAGTTCATTCCTCTGGCTACAGAAAGAACATGCACTTAACCCACTCGGAATGTGTTCTCTTTTGATAAAGAAACAAGATCTTCCGCCCAAATGAACCCCGACTCACATCTCTCCGCACTGGAGTTTGAGCGAATGCCCCTTCCACCCCACCCCTCCTCACCGAAGTGAAGACCTCAGTGGTCTGCTGGATGGTGGCGATCTTCTTCCAGCCCCACTTTTCAAAGAGTTTCACACGAGTAGGATTGTGGAGTGTGGCTGATGGATGAGTTCGAAAGAATGTAGGAAAACGCTGCCGGTTTGACAGGGCCGGTGAGCTCGAGCCATAGGAAAGCTAAAAGGGACAGGGGTAGTGCAAAGGGTATGTTCATCCTGGACTCACTAAGAGCTGTAAGAGTTCCTTCAACCCGTCTCCCACCATGGGCTTCTCTCCCTAACTCTCTCCAAACCTCCCTATTTCTGCCTGAGGCAAGTGATTCTCAAAGGCCCACACACCCCCTCACAATCAGAATGCTCTTCCACCGATCTAAATTCCATTCCTTCAAAGAAGAACGAGGTCAGCTGCAGCACTGTCAGGCCACTGTTGCTAGGAGGCCGACTAGCTCAGGTCTGCAAAGAACTCCGAAGCTTGGAAGCAGGTCCTCCGCAGTCCTCTTAAATACAAACCCTCAATACACACCCTCTTTAGTACAGCCCAAAAGGGAACGGCTCCACCTTCTGACCCTCACAGCCCTGCTTACCACAATGAGGTTCCACATCCTGGCAGCCTCAGCCACAAGCGTGGAGACGGAGCTGCAGCCAGGCATGAGGATGATCTTGATAGGGTCATTGTAGAGCAGCTCGTACAGGTACTTGGTGGCTTGGCCTGGGTCACACTGAATGAGGAGGAGGTGATGAGGGCAGGCTCTCCTGGGGCTCATCCCCTCCCTGCAATGCCTACTCTTTTATTTTTTCCAACAGCCTAGTTACTTCCCCAATTACCCATCCCTCTGCTGAAACCCTTTTATCATTATTACCATTGTCTTCTCCTTCTTGAAATTTCTCCCTGTCGAGTCTCTTGTTTTCCTTCATTCGTTAGACACCCTTTTCTGTCTTCCACGTGGCGTCTTACCCGCACTGTCTCCTGCACACCCCTCCGGCAGTATTAATGCATATACCACCTTCCCTCCTTTCAGCTCATCCTCAGACATCCCCCACCCACCTTCTCTCTATCACCCCTGTCGCTTACCCCATGTTTCTATGCTCCAAACATCTGCCAGATGAGTCTGCGGGAATATGAATAAACTCCCCCCAAGTCCCCAGACAGCCTCCTCAAAGCCATATTATGAAAATTCCTCCCTCACCTCTGGCAAATTCCCTTTCCCCACCTTCCATTTTTTGCTCCCTCTTCTCTTTTCAGGGCTAGTGATAAACAAACAAGAGAGCAGGAACAAGACCACCAGGGGGTCCCAGCCCAGCAGATTCATCCCCACCTGCTGGGCCCTGACATTTGATGGGTCCATTAGAAAAAGAGACACTCGGTAAAAGCAGGGAAGAAACAAGGATGAGGGAAGAACTAGGGAAAATAAATAGAATGGGACTCTCAAGAAACCAGATGCTTTTTGGGGTGCCTGAAAGAGAGGCATGGAGATGGGGAAAGTAAACAATGCAGAAAGCTAGAGAGGAAAGGAATGATGGGAGGAGGGGGAAGAAGAGCCAGCCTCGGGTCTCCCACTGCCTGGTCCCCTCCTGCTGAAATATGACATTTCAGAAGCTGCTGGAGCCCTAAAGGAAGTGGAGAAGAAATGGAAGCCAGCGGGGAGCCAGAGCAGAGGGGACACAGCCAGGAGGCATAGGGGACTGGGGAGGGTGAAAGGGGGGGGGCAAGTAGCAAGGAAATAATGAAAGTGCCTTGGAGTCTGCTTGCTTCCCACTGAGGCCTGACATTTGGGACACTGTGGGAAGATGGAGAAGGGGGAGCAGGGGAGGCTGGTGGAATCTAAAGGACCAACACTCATCTGGAACTCTCTGCTGCCCACCTACCCCACCCCCTGCTAAGGCAGTTGAACACTCAAGCTTATTCATCCCCTTTTTACCATTCTCAGGTCCCACCTTCCCGCACTCTCCCAGCATCTATTACTCCAGATCCTGGTACCCCCACCCCACCTTCTCCTAAGGCCCCTCAGGGCCCCTTCCTTTCTTGTCTGAAGAAAAGATTGATAGGAACAATGAGGACATATGAAAACATGTAAGATAGATAATACAGGGCAATGTATGCCACCCTACTGTCTCTTCTTTGGTTTTCTCTTCCTTCCCTAGCTTTTCTAACATCCCTTTCCCCCTTCCACACCCTATTCATCACTGCAGATTCCCTCTACCATGTGATTCTCACCCCCTCCCCAATAGACTTCCTGTGTTCTCCTCCCTCTCTTCTGCTCTTGCAAGGATCCGGATTTGCAGGCAGGAAACGACATATTCCAGTTGACACATTCCAGTTTGTCTGCCTTTCCATCTCCCCCTTGCCGCCTCTGCTATTTTTCTCCTCCATCTCCCTTCTCTCAGGTTCCCCATCTGCTCCCCAACACCTCCAGGGAATCACCTGTCATGGTGGATGAGTTTGAGCTCACACACAGGGCTCCCCTAGCTCCCTGTGATCCCTTATCCTAAAGCCTGCACCCATCTCTCCCTGTCTCTCTCCCATACTCCCATCCCCCATAGCCAATTATCTCTCTTGCTCTCCTAAGTTTGACCCCTCCATCAGATCTCACCCTCTATTTCTCTTCCTGCCTCTCCTACTCTTATACCCAAATCTTTTCCTGTGCCCTGCTGCTCTTCCTAAAGGCATCCTGGAGTTAGCTAACATAGGCATTCACCAGGGCAGGATTTTTACTGGTAAAAATGCAGATCCTTGGGACTCACCCCAACCAAGGAGTTAGAATATATATTTTTAGCAAACTCCTCTGGTGATTCTTACGTACACTGAAGTTTGAGAATCACTGTGATGGTGTCAGAAGGGATCTGAAGTTCCCTCTCTAAGCTCCTAACAGTCCCGTGCTCTCTTCTCCCCAAGCACCCTACCTTCAACCCCACTTCTGCCCCCTCCTCTCTTCACATAGCTATTTCTAGGTATAGATTTCTGTTCTAAAGAATGAATATAAATCCTCAGTCCATCGCAGGGATAAGATCACCAAATCCTCACCTCTGTACTCTCTTTCACTCTCCCTCAATCCCTTAAGTCTCTGGGGCCACATATCAGAGAAGATAAATTTGAGGTCCCAAATCTCCCTCCTTCCCTGTGTCACACCCTTCCCCATACTCCCCATACAAGTATACATGTAAGGATGGGGTGGAAAAGGAATCTTATAAGACCATCCCCTACTACCCCAGACCCAAATTTTCTTACCTTCCCCCTCTCCTTGCCCACCTCCCTAACCCTACATCCTATTTCCCCTCTCACAGCTTAGAGGCCACAATGCTGTAGGGAAGATAAACTCAGGGCACGGGTTCCACAGGATGCCCCAGGACCTCTCACTGCCCCCTCCCCTCCTCCTTGCCCCCCTCCCCCACTGCCATTCTTTCCTGTTCTCTTTCTCCTCCCTGTATGCTGACTCCTCTCCATCCCCATGCTATTGTGGGGACTCCTTTGTGACCCCCTAATCCAATTCATTTTCCCAATGCCTCTGCCCACCTCCTGACCATTAGCCATCACCAACCACAATATGCCATCTATTCCCACAGTCTAGGAACCCTCCACAGGGCTGGGATGGAGGGATGAGGAGTCAGGTAGAGCTCACAGTTACCTTGCTGTTTGTTGTGATAAATAAACTAGAGCACTCAAGTCCCTCAAAATTTTCCTCATTCTGTCCCTATTCCTTCCAGCTCCAACCTGCTGCCAAGATTTACCTCGTTACTATGGTAAATATAAACCTCTGATCCAGCTCCCCACCTCTGACATTCCCTCCATCCCCTAACCCACCCCAGGGTTAGTTTACTCCCCAGAGAATCAGGATCAGCTCAGTTCCTACCCTAAATCCATCAGTTTCCCCAAAGCCGGGCACCTCCATGGGCCTCGGAACAGAAGGGTCTGCCTTGCACCGTGATTAACCATCTTGAACCCCAGACCCTCATCTTGACCCTCCAGCCCCTGTGACTCCCCTCAAGCTCCCGCACTCCCAGCCCATCTCCTGCTAGTCACACATGGGAGGAATCTGCCTCGCAATCCCAGAAGCGACTCAGACAAGCGCGTGCAGCTGGCCCCCTGCCCCCCAAGCCCCCACTTCCCACCCACTCCCATGTCCCGGGCTACCTTGCTGTCGTGGTGGATGAGCTTAAGCTCATAGTCCGGCAGGATGTCCCTGCGGCTATTCACGTCCTCCAGCGCCATCTCCACCGCGGGCTGGCAGGCCTGGCCCCCTGGCCAGCCCCCGCTCATGGGAAACAGCGCCCCGATGTACACTGCGCGCCGTTCTGAGGAGGGGTGTGGGGGGACCCGCGGGTGAGGCCGCGGGAGATGAGGGGAGTGGGAGGCCCACATCGGAGCCACCTCTGCCGCCATCACCACTAGGAACGGCAGTGGCCACCCTACCCGGGGAGAGGGGGCCCCCGGACCCATGGCGGGGGGCGGGGGTAGCTGCTTGGGGATGGGGAGGAGCTCAGGGGGGACACTTTTCCTGGGGAGGGCTGCTGAGGGGGTGTCGAGGAGGCGCGTCCATCCCTGGTTTTGTGGGGAGGAGGGGGCTAGGGCCTCAGGGAAGCAGGGAAGGTTGGCTTCCTATGGCCCTCACAGCTCTAGCTCCCGCCAGCGCCACCGCCACCGCGGACTCTCCTCGCGGACTGACTGACCGACCGAGGGGAGGAGGAGGAGGAGGAGGGAGATGTAGGGCTGGGAGGGGGCTCTGACGTCACGGGCGGCGCGCGGCAGCGGTGGGGGGCGGGCAGGAGTTGGGGAGGGAGGAAGGGGGCGGGGATGGAGGCGAGCGCCGCTGTGGGAACGACAGTCAGAGGGGAGGGGTGGGGAAGAGAGGCAGGACGCGACCCCCAGGAGGAAAGGAATGGGCAAGGAAGGGAGGGGTCCCACCTAAGCGGACACGAGGGAAGGAGAAAAGAGGGGAAGGGGCGTGCCGGGAGGGCGGGGTGGGCGGAGGGAGCCGCGGGAGGCTGAAGCACAGAGGGGCGGGGGACAGAGAAGGGAAGGACGAGAGTGGGACGCGAAGGAAAAGGGGCTGGCCCCTGAGTGTCTTAATGGGGGTGTGAATAGCTGGGGTGAAGGACTGAGGGTTGTGAGGGAAAGGGCGACAGCAACGGTTTTGGAGAGAGTGTTGGTGGGGAAAAGGACGGTTGGTGTAAAGGGGTGTGATGGGGATCGAGGAAGGGAACTTGAGGCTGGGTAGACAGAAGGCTGAGAAAGGGTGATGGGAGAAGGAACTGAGAGAAAAGAGAAGGGAAAGGGTACAGAGAAGGAAAGGATACGGGGAGTAGCGAAGGAGGGAGAGTGATCCAGGCGGGGGTGAGACAGGAGGGCCGGGCTGATGGAGGCGTCAGGTGAAATCCTAGGAAGGGGGCAGGTAGGAAAAGGTTCCAGAGAAGGTCGGAAGGAACCCCACAGGGGCAGACAAGGTGGTAGCTCAGGGTCTCCCAGCACCCTGCCGCCCCCTGCTGGGGCTCTGCCATTTGGAAGAAGCAGAGTCTGGGAGGAGGCGGAGCCCAGGGATGTGCTGCCAAGCAGGGAGATGGGAGGGACGGCAGCCTCGCAGAAAACCGGGACTGGAGGCAGGAAACAGGTAGGGAAAGAAGGGGCCGGCCGCATACTGGGGTGGGTGGGGGGAGGTGGGAGAAGGAGTGAGACCCCGTAGCCTACAGCAGAATCCCTGGGGGTGAAGGGTGAAGAGTGAGGGGTAAGGAGATCGCAGTGCACACGATAAGGGTTTATGATCTCACCTGAGTGTGGCGTTCGATTCACTGGCAGCAGGAAAGACGGGGATCAGAGAAGAGTTACCACTGGCGCCCAGCTTCCCTGGCCTGATCCCCAGCCCCCTCCCACACCTGTCCATGCCGAAGACCGGGGAGAGCAGAAGCCTGCGTTTCTGAGGGGAGGGTGCCTGGGGATAAGAGCAAGGTGGGGCTCTGGGTCAGGACATGCTGGTTTTCTTCTTTTATTTTTCATAGGACAACAGAATTTGAGACAGGAGTGCCAACAGCTAAGACATGGGCAGATCCTGGTTTTGTGGAGCCTAAATATTATAAAATTTGGGGGTCTCTCTTTAAGAGAAAAAAATTACAAATTACAAATACAATTAGTTTTAAGCTATTGCTGTTAAAATATCTTACTTTTGACATTTTTACAAAAACCTATGATCATGTGAACCCATTATTAGAGCCCTCTACATTATTAGAGTACAAGAGGCCTGTGTAAACGAATTTAAATCCACCCCAGGATGGGGCTCCCAATTTCCAGAATGCAATGGTACACTACAAGCAGAATAATTAAGTTAAGTGAGGAAAGCCAGGTCCAAGCATCTTGAAAGAGTCTACACGGGTAGAGGAAGCATGAGATATGCCTGCATCCCGGGAGAGAAGACAGCAAAGGGAGAATCTAGGTGCCCAGGAAAGGGAGAAGTTTGCAGAACTAGATGGCAAAAAAGGAGGTGGGCACAAGACCAATTCCCTTGAGGAATGATGGAGATTGTCTGGGAGGTATGGAAAAGGACTATCCTCTTCCCACCCCATCCCTGGGTTGTCCTTAATGCTTTGACAGTTCCACCGCCAATTTTAAGTCTTTTTATTTTCACCCTGGTAATTTTCCACCCCAGATATTCTTTCCAATCTTATTAATTTTTCCAAATACGACACATGATTTATTTCTGAGTCTTTACAATAATTCAGTTATATAATAAATGGAGAGGGATCAATTCTAGAAGAGGGTTATACATAGAAAGTTCTAAGTTTAGAGACAGGGATGGAGGGTAGGGGAAACTAGAGTATTTAAACCCTAAGAAGGGTGATGGTGGGCAAGATTCATAAAGAAAAAGAGAAAATGTGAGACCCAAGAATTGGGAGCAGGGAGGAGATATAAAAAGAAAAAGATAAAGGAAGGAAGCCCCCAACGTAGGTAAAGAGGAAACTGGAGACTGCAGGAGGAGGTTTGAGGCAGGCAGATGGAGGAAAGAGTTGGGCTCTCACCTCTGCCTCCCCAAAGTCCCCTACTATGTATAGCGCCCCATCCTTTCCCACCATCCATTCCCACCCCACTCCCATCCTCTCACAAGCGTCCTCATCAGCTGCATGCAGGCAGCTGTTCCCCTCACCCTGGCAGTGGGGCTTGGGGGTGCTCCACTGGCCCTGACTACAGATGCTCCGGGAGCTGCCCACCAGATGGAAGTCGGGGTCACACCGGAAATCCACCCGGGCTCCGTCCAGAGCTGGGAGGTCCCCACCCGTCAGGAAAACCTTCCCATTTTCCAGGGTCAAATAAGACTTGGAGCAGATTCGGACTGTGGAGAGACAGGAAAATAAAGAGAGAGGAGAGTTGAAGAAGGCTCCTTCCCCTTGGGGGTGCAGGGTGGGGGGGCTCAGATTTGGGTCTGGGTCCACAAGCATCCTACTCTGCAGGAACTCAGGTGTAAAAGGATTCCTCCTAGCTTCCACTCCTCCCTTAACCCTGTAAGCATCCACACATTCCTAAAAGAAAAAAGGGAAAAGCATTTCCATTGTTGGAACCCAAGATGGAGCTATAAGCACATAAAATGGGATGTCTTCAAAGTCAGCTACAGTGGGCGGTTCTCTGGCTTTGAGATGTGTGGATGTATGTAACTTTAGATGCACAATCAGATTTGCCTTTCTTATTATAGTTGGCTTATATTAATGTTAAACTGGGTTTTGTTTCTTGGATATATGATCTCTGCATTGGAGAAAGAGTATTTGAAAATGTGATGAACTATCTTAGAAGGTTTTTGCATACTCTGCCACTAATAATCCTCAAAGAGAACAACTCACAAGATGAAAATCAAGTTATTTTATCAAATGGTCAATGGCCTAGTGAAGGGAGGATGAAATGAAATGTGCAGACTGCTAACTTTACTGCCTCCAACTGTGCACAGCAAAGTCCCTCTTACACAGTAGTCGTTCAATAAATGTATTTGTGAATTTAATTACACTGGATTTAAAGTGCTGACTTGCAAGTAATGATGCTAAGTTTGAGGCAGGAAGAGGAATGGTCTTGAAGAGGGTAAGGGCTTTGCAGGCTACTCACCACAGCGGCTGGGTGTGTCCATATCTGTCCAGGAGCCATTAGCCAGGCACTTGCGGACCTTGGGCCCCACCACTTCGCGCTCCCCCCGGCACACATACTCAATCTCATAGTCCACTGGCAGGAAGTTGATAGCCTTCACCTGATCCCGAGTCAGGCCCCTGTACCTGATGCCCCCTTCCCAGGGCGGGTGTATGATCTGGCAACCTGAGGGGTGAGTCCCGGAGGCATAAAGAGAGGAATGGTGGGAAAAAAGGAAAAGGCAGAGTCAGCAGTGGGCGACAGGGGAGCGTAGGGTGTGGTCAATGGGCAGGTGGAGGACAGAGGGGTTGGGATGGGATGCTAAAGGTTGGGTGTGGGGATGGGGACAGAACCCTGGGCTAAAAGATGGAAAGCAATGAGCCAGGGTTAAGGCTAACGAGAGAGCCTACAAATCGGAGGGAAGGGTGCTGGCTGGGGGTAACGGAGAAAAGTAATTAAGAAATCGGTGTAGGGGTATGATATGCAAGTGAGATTGGTAAGAAAGGCTAAAGGAGGATATTTGAGTTGAATGAGGATGAGAAGAGCGTGGGTTCTTATAAGGCCACCTGGGCAGCAACGTGAGACCAAGGAAAGGGCAGAACTGAGGTAGTAATGTGGGGCCAGGAAAGGGGTGGGGTGGAGGAAATAATGCAGGGCCACAGGAAGGTGGCCTAGTATAGTAATGTGGGGCAGGGGAAAAGGGGTGCTAGGTAATAACGTGGGGTGACAGAAAGGAGGTCAGGAGTGGTAAAGTGGGTCCAAGCAGACGGGGTTGCCAGGCCGGGATGCTTTGTCGGGCTGAAGGGTCAGTAATGAGGACCGGAAAAGAGCGGGTGCAAGGAAATGGGGAGTGGGGTGGAGGGGTGCCCGAGGTCGCCGGAGAAGGATGCACCTTCTGAGGTGGCGTTGGGGGTCTGTGCCCCGCCCGCGCCGGGGGGGCGGAGGAAGAGCGGCGCCAGCAGCAGCAGCAGCAGCATCTGAGTGAGAGGCGGCCGTGAGGACCGGACCGATCCCCGCCGGCGCGGCCCGGACCGGGAGGCGGCCGGGCCTCGCTCCCGTTACCTCCCAGGCTCCGACCCGACTCAGCCCGGGGACGAGGAGTACGCCCCGCGGAGGAGGCGGGGGCGGAGCCCGGCGCGGGGTGGGGGGAGAGGAGGAGAGAAAGCCTGTCCCCACCCTCCTCCTGCCTCCCTCGGCCCCCCCACCCTCCCGGGACTCCACCTCTCACCACCTCCTCTCCCCCGGCCCCCGCGGCTCGCCGGAGCCCGGCTTACCCACGCTCTCCGGCTCGGCCGCCTCATCGCTCCCCTATTTCTTCCCCGCGGTTCCCCGTCTCCCCCAGTCCCCCGGCCCCCCGGCTCGGCCCTCCCCCGCGCGCCCCTCTCCAAGCCCCGTTCCCCCGGGCCCTGGCTCTTACCTCGGCGCGCCGGCCCAGCTCCCCGGCTCTCCCGGGCCTCAAGGCCCCAGGCCCGGCCGCTCCTCCCCGCTCCCCCTTCCTTTCTCCTCCACCTTTCCCCTCCTCCCGTCCCTCCTCCCCTCGAATCCGGGCTCCAGCCCAGCCGGGGTCTCTCCCTCCTCTCTCGCTTCCTCCAAACCCCACCCCCGTCTCTCCTTCCCTGGGGCGGCGGCGGCCGCGGGAGCGGGGAGCCGGGAGGGAAGGAGGCGGCGCCGGGGACCGGGGAAAGCTCCCGGGCGGAGGGAAGAAGGAGGGTGCAGGAGAAGACCGGGAGGGGGGAAGAGAGGGGGAGACCGGGGAGAGGGCACCTCCCACAACCCGAGCCCCAGGAGCCGCCCCGGATCCGGCCCCGCCCTGGACCGCCCACAGCGCCGGGGGGCGGGTGGCGGACGCGAGCTGGGCTGAGAGGTAGGCGAGAGGGAGACTGTGCACACGCACGCATGGGAGGGGACCCGCGGGCAAGACAACTGGAAGTGGGGTGGGGGCGAGGGAAGCCGAGCCAAAGGCAGAGGATCTGGCGCTGAGACAGGAAATCTGGGATGCAGGTGAAGAAAGAAGGTTGCACAAAGAGAAGGCATCCCTGAATCAGGGTGAGAGCAGAAAGGCAGAGGCCGAGGGCCAGGAGGAGAACGAGACCGACGGGGGTGAAAAGAGAAGCCAGGTCAGACAACGGAGGGGCGGGAGGAGAGGGGTGAAGGCCAGGAGCCACCTGAGCGCCACAAGAGTTGTGTGGGGAAGAGAGAGCTGGGAGACCAGAGCGGCTCCATGGGTCCTGCAGCATTGCTACTCGCCTGCACCGGGAAGGGGACGCAGAGGGAGGACTGGAAGCAAAGACCGGGAGAAGAGCATCAAGGAGAGAAATTGAAGTAGTGGAAGAAAAAGAAAAAAGAGCCTCCAAGTGGGCAGGAGCCAGCATGATCTTCTACTCCAAAAGGGCCTAGCAATCAATATTTCTTGACTCAGGGAGAACTGGAAGCTCTGGAGACAGAGTGGGGAAGTACAGGCCTTTTGACAGTTCCAGAGGCTCCTGGCTATTGCCTGGTGGTGTCTGTGTGTGCGTCTGTGTGTGTGTTATTCATAGGAGTGAGTTTGGGCTCGAGACAAGAGGGGGTCTCTTTTGGTGGGGGGGGGGGGGGGGCGCAGAGCCAGGGGAAAGCTCCTTTCTGGCTGGTCCTGGGAAAGAGATGGGAAAAAGCCAAGTACTGTGAGACTGATTAGAACTGAGGTTCTCAACCTTCAACCCTTTTTATATCAAGTATTTTATGACTCCTTTACTATGCTGAATTAAAATTCATAGATGATATAACCTACCTACACACATAACTTTTAAGAAACCAACATGCTTCCCTGTCTGTAAGATAAAGGAGAAATGAAAAAAGTAATTTGTAGTAAAATGACATGAACACTGCCTTAAAGTGTGAGTGTGGAGGCCTGACTGCACAAGAAGTCATAATGAAGTAAGCAGATGCTTGCATTTACCCATAGAATCACGGGGCTGGAACTGCTACAAACGCAGGCTGATACAGGTGCCGAGCTGGTGACTCAACTACCTCCAGCATGTTGCCATCAATGAAGCGATTTAACAAAATGTTGAACAACTCTCCGTAACAAAGTCAATCTTCCCTAAATTTACACAGAACTATAATTGCATTCCTAGAAAGTTCATTGTATATTAAAAACGTTTTTTTAAAAACGTATTAAATTCTAGGCTCAGATAATTAAATACAGGTTTTCACCTGCATGAATGTCCTAGGGGACATTTGAGAGTCTGGACGAGGGACAGTTCTTCACTGTGCTATGCTTTGAAGAATATCTTATACTCCTGCCCTACCCATAAATGCCAATATTGCCCCCTCCATCAGTATAATTACAAAAAGAAAGCCCACAAATTTTCAAAATGTTCCCTAGGGACTGGCTGAGAACCAGTGAGTGAGAAAACAGGCAGAAAAGAAGGAGAAGAGAGGCATGATTTCTAACCACTCAGAATGACAGCCACCCCTCCTGTGAATGCCCTGTCCTCTCAGCATGGCAGAACCAAAACATGAGGATGTCAACTAAAACAAAGTTATTGACACCAGGAAAAACATCATATGAATGAGAAGTTTCCCCGACTGCTTTGGAAAGCCGAGTTTCTTGACTCTGTGCCTGGTCTGCACGCTGGTTCAGCTGTCTGGCCGGCAGACACCCTCCCTCTGTGTTCCTATGTGGTCCTGGCATGGCTGAGCACCCAGAGGACACCCTTGCCACATCCTGCAGGGTCTTTCTGTAGGGGAGTGTCTGAGTAGGCCCTCAATGGGGAGCCTACAAACAAGCTCTCAAGGTCCTCATCTAGTCTTTCATTCTGGCAACTTGTCTCTCTTCTTTCCTGGAGTCCTGCCTGAAATGAGGAAGATGGAAGGAGGGAATGGCCCCTGGAAAAGAGGAGTCTATGATTCTATGAAATCGAAAGTTATCTTGGTGATATTCATTGCCATGCTGCTAATGCTAAATCAGAAAACAAAACAACTGTAATGTCCAAATCTCAGAGTATTGATTTGGCAAATTGGAATGTCTACATGCAAAGGAATAGTTACGGAAACATGTTTAAAAGAGGAATGACATTGATGAGAAAATATGAGAGTTTGAGGAAAAAAAGCAGGGTACAAAATTTATACAACTGTGGTATATATCTTTTAAAAAGCTGGAAGAAAATACATCAAAATGTTAGCAGCAAATGCCTCTGGGGCCATGAATTTTGGGGTAACTTTTCTTTCTCATATTTGTTCAATTTTTGTTCAAGTGGTTTATGAATGTTAACTTTATAATCATTTTTTTGTTTCTTTTTTTTAAACCTTCCTGAGCAAGTTGAAACAGTATAGCCAAAAATCTGTTATTCATTTAGGCAGAGGCATTTGAGGATGTGGACAGAGACTCCAATTATACTCATTATACAAACTGCTGACTTTTTTCCACTAGTAGTTGCAACTTCCTCCCTTCACACCTTTTCATCCTCCAGTGTCACCTCCCAGATTCCTGACCTATATTCCTGAGGGCCTTTGTTGAGGTCCTGACCCCACCCTCTCCACAGCCAATCCACTTCCTTCTTTTCCTTCCACACCAACCACAAAACTCCTCTCCTCTAGAAAGGTCCTGGCTGTGATCCCACCCTTCCTCTCTCATTCGTGTTGTTCTTTGTGCCATGGGCAACACCACCTCCTTTTACAGTTTTTGACTGTTTTTCATAGAGATGGAGGACTTCCTCCTCAGATTGCCTGAGAATGACCAATCTTGTTCATTTTATTTTCCATGCTTCCACTTCCTTTCCTTTCCTCTGCCTCATCTTCTACCCAACCCTGAGAACATATAGCCCAGAACTTAGCACCCCACAAGCCCTGAAAACATATTAACCAAAGTAGTTTAATCTCTTGACGACCTGCTAGAAGCTAGGTGCTTTCAAGGGGTATCTAATTTAATTCTCGCACAACCATGCAAACTAGATATGAATGTCCTTATTTTGGAGTTGTGTAAACTGTGATGTAACAGAAGCAAATCAAAGATCACCCAGCTATAAAACTGACAGAGCCAATATTTGAACTCAAATCTATTAGTCCATTTCCAGATTCTGTCCACTGCATTCAGACTTAGTTTCAAGGCACATCTCTCACCCAAGTTCCACCCCAAGGCATTCTTTACCAAAGGTCAAACTGCACCTCGGTTCCATTTTCCCATCTGAAGTAACAGTGGTCAGTGTGTGAAGCGAAGATATTCATGTCCTCTTACGTTAGGTTGAAAGACTTGTCTTCAGGGCGAGTTTTCTGTCCTATACAGTTCTTGCTATTAAAAAAAAGTATGAGACAAATGTTTGAAATTCAAACATGAGTTATTCACCTACCAGACTTTACTCTCACTTTTTAGTGAGGCCTTGAACCCTTTCCTCCATACTTTAATATCACTAAGACTCTCTTGTTTCACCCTGGCCCTCATTTTTCATTTATGTGTTCTCTCTCTTCCTTTCTTGATAGGAGTAGGCACCCAGAACTACTGGGCCAGAAAAAGGTAGGGAGATGAAGGAAAATCTTTCTTTAACAAATCCTTTCAATTGCTTCCCACACACAATTCTAGTTCAGTTGTACATTCTTGACATTTCCAGCCTTGGTTCTTTGCCAGGAAAAAGAAACAGGAAAATTACAAAGCTTTTTCGATTATGCTTTTACAGGCATATACAGGGAAACCCAGTCTGGAATTCACAAATCTTAACTGAAATTTAAAAACCACCTTGTAAATACCTACTCCCCTGCCCACAAGACACTCTGAGGTGGGGAACACTGTCTCATAGGTACTTAGGGCCAATAACCAGATTACAAAGTTGCCACTGTGAATTGTCTTTATAAATGATTTCTCCATAAGTTATCACTTCTATAATAAATGAATACAATATAATCAAATGCTTGGTTAACCCAAGCAACAAAAAGGAAAATAGTAGGCTTATTTGTCCCTTCTTCTAAAGGACATATGAGGTCAGGTTAACAGATTTAGAAAAGGTCCAATTCTCACTAACACAAACTTAGTGAGCATTTCTACTCCTGGAACTGCGAGAGAATTGGATTTTTAAAGATTTCAAAATAAACAAGTATTATGTTTAATTAAATATGTATGTAATTAAGTATATACCAAGTGTGAATATCTATACATAATTATTCATGCCAATCTGAAAAGCATATGCATCATGATACATGTATGCCATCGGTTGGTAGAGTTTTGTTTGTTCATTTTGCTCCAACAGATTTGTCTCTTCCGTTATGTCCAATTCAGGTACCTATAATGATTGCTCATTTATTCAAAGCACACCAGCACCCTAACCAAATAATACTTAGAGTAAAAAGACACATCACCCAGATTTTTCTATCAGAAACTACAGAACGCTGAAAACTCCACTATTTGATATGTATGTGCAGGTCTAAAGCCCATAATAAAATAAACACAATTACATTTCTGCAGTAAAATCTATGACTATTAATAGTAGGTGGAGTAAATAAAGACTATAAATAGGTTCACGTCTGGTTTTGCCACAAAATGGATGTAAGTCAGGCCAGGTTTTGCCACCAAATGAGCCAGAAACAAAATTTTTGGTTTTCAGAGCATTGTGGATTTTAGAACTACAGAAAAGGGTGTGTGGAACTGAGTTTATAAACATGAGAAAATATTTACAAATAGGTGTTTTAGGAGCCCAATGAACACATCTGAGGCAACAAACTAGAAACTCTATTCGTGGAAATACCATAAAAACACCAGCAAGGATCCTCATAAAGGAGACCTAACCAGGTCCACATCCATGGCCCTATTACAGTGGGTCCTGCCTGGCCCAGAGATCCATATGTCCCCTTCAGACCCCAGCAGAAGGGAAAGCCTGGGACAGATGTGAAGCAGGTTCTGCTGTTAGCAATCTGGAGTAAACAAACACCTGCTGGTTTTAATTCTCCCTGCCCTATCCTTCCATACCATCACTCTGAAATTCTAAATGCCAGCGTGACTCATACACACCTTCAGATGCTTCCAGTATTTATTACACTTAGATCAGCACAGAAACATAATACCTTCTTGGTGCATAATCTACAAAGAACTCACATCATCTCTCTTAATCCTTTCAACTATTTCTCTATGTTGGACGAGAAAACTGCAGCCCAGAAAGTTTAAATCATCTGCCCAAGGTCACACAGCCAATAAATAACAGAGCTGGGTCTCAGACCCAGATCTCACGTCCTCCTCCCTCTCACTCATGGTGCTCCAGCTATGCTGGCCTGACTGCATTCTTTAAACTTGTTCAAATACTTTCAATTCAAGGACCAAGCACACCCAGCTCCCTCTGCCTGGAGATGCCCTCCTAAGCATCCCCACCTCATGCTATGGTCACCTCATTAACAGCTTAAATATCACCTCCTCAGGGAAGCCTTCGCAGAATTCCTCAGACTAACCCAGACCCCACCCCAACCCTGCAAGCTGCTCTTGTAGTACACTGTAGTCATAGTTCAAAGCACTTATTTATTATAGGATCACTTCTTTAATATCTGCCTTCCTGACTAGACCTTAAGCTTCATGAGGGCAGGGACCCTGAGGATGGTGCTCATTTCATCCCCACTACAAGAGCTGCACAGTGCCTGCTACCTGGTTAGAAGCTTAATTAAAAAATCCACAAAAAAAGCATCTCTTCTGACTCGAAGATCCATTTTGACCCCACTATACAGAATTATCACACCACTTTCCAAGCCGATTAACCTCTTGGTGGTCTCTGTTGTTTGTCAAAGACCATGTAGGTATTGGTGAAATGGGATGCTTTGTTCCATGGGCCATAATAGTGACACATTCTCCACACACTTAAGTCCTTCCACCCTGTGAGTTATAGGATCATAATAATAGCATTGATTTTACAGTTTGGGGCCATACGCTTTACTTAGATTGTCTCACTTGCTCCTTATAACATTCTCTGACATAGATATTATTTCCATTTTGTAAATGGGGAAACTGAAACTCAAATGAATTTAATAATTTGCCCAATTTCTTACACGTAATAAGCCAAGATGAGAATATTTGATTATCACTCAAAAGACCCTGCTCAGCCTGATGACTGGCTATGAGAAGCATCCCTGAGGCTCCTCGGGGTCTGTCTCCCTGGGAGCCCTCTGCATGTCAGCATTGCTGTTGTGGCTGAAACCACTGGGGTAATCACTACATAGGTAAGATTTTCGTTAGGAGTAGGTTCACTCTGCCATAGAGCAGAAGACTTGGCTGGGACACAGTCAGAGTCCACCTCCAGGAAGACTTCTCCAGTGTTTAGCAGGATGTTCCCTTTTAGCAACATCTATACTTACTCACCTTATTTGTAGGTGCTGTCATTTTGCTGTCCCCGATGCTGGTAAGCCCAGTACCCTTCTCTTACCAGCCAGTAGCCTTACCATTAGCAAACTAATGCTTCCTCTTCATCATTAGGCCTGGCAGGACATCTGTCCATCTCCTACCACCCATGAGTCCTCTAATGGCATTACAGGTATACTTTCCATGCATGCTCAAATTCTCTTCCACATGGCAGCACTAATGGTGGCCCAAGTCAGACTACTAGGATTGCAAGATTTTACCAGGAAGATGGTCTTGCTGCTCTTGCTGCTGCTCTTGGGAAAGTATCCGTCTGAAGATTAGACTCCTTGGTCTTAGCCCCAAGATCCTACTGTGAAATAGGGACAAAGGTGGAGAATTTCCAATTGCATCTGGAGCAAACTTTCATTCTTTTTGGATAATTACAAGTAGGACAAGGGGAGGCGGTAGAAAAAGAAGAAGGAGCCCAAGACCCAGTGGACCTTAGGAGAAGGACTGGTGACCCTGTTGTCCCTGGTTGCTGTCAAGTAGCCAGAGGTTAAAACAGAGTGTCTTCTGTCATCTTCCTGCTGTGCTCACTATCCCAAATCCTAGAACCAATGCCCTGCTTGAAATCTCTCTCCCTACACCCAACCCAAGTGACGCCATGGTGGGGAAAATGTAAAATAGCAGGAGGAATGTATGAAGCAAGTATCTTGGACTTTTTTAGTTTCTGACCAATATTTTACTAAGGAGATTGGGGGTAATGTGGTTTCTAACTCTAGCGGCCCATGGCAGATGAGTACAAAGTAAGCTGGTGGTCAACGTGGAGGGAAGAGGGATGGATGGTCAGGGAGGAGGATGAAATGGCTCAAATAGTGGCACAGCTAGTATGGGCAGAGCACCTTCAACCATTCCTAGAATCAGATCTACTGCAGAGTCCTAGCAGACAGTAGTTGTTATGAGCAAGTGACTTAACTTCTCTCATCCCGAGCTTCCTTACCTATAAAATGGGGGAATCCTATGCCCACTCATCTGCTTCACTAAATAGTTATGAGGTCGAAACAAGCCAAAGTGCTCTATAAGCTTGAAACACTGACAAAGTATTAGTACTTAAAATCTTATTATGGGAGAGAATTAGAAGGAAGAAAAAAGATGATCCAGACCTTGAAGGGACAGGAAGACCAAGAAAATAAATGTTTGTGTGTAATGTTACAAATGTAGGAGACACTCATTGAATGTTTGTGGTTGATTTAGAAACAGAAACATGGAGTTTTTCCACTTTCTCAGCCCAGAATGAATACTTTCTCACATCCTTCACCAATAACCATTCGGAAAGCACCAGGATGTTGGAAGGAGCAAGCTAAGAGAGGCTGCCTCCTTTTCCTCCACAGAGGCCTCCTCTCTGAGTCTTTCACTCAGACTCATAGATCTCTTCCATCTCTGGACGCTGCTATGGCACTTGGTCCTGAATTGATCAGGAAATTCCCCTGAAGCCACCACACCAAGATTTGCAAAAAATTGCTTAGCCTCTCTGTGCCTTACTTTCCTCATTCTTTTTTTTTTTTTTTTTTTTTTTGAAGATTAGCCATGAGCTAACTACTGCCAATCCTCCTCTTTCTGCTGAGGAAGATTGGCCCTGAGCTAACATCCATGCCCATCTTCCTCTACTTCTATACGTGGGACATCTACTACAGCATGTTGTGCCAAGTGGTGCCATATCCCTACCCGGGAACTGAACCGACAAACCCCGCGCCACCGAGAAGCAGAATGTGTGAACTTAACCGTTGCGCCACCAGGCCGGCCCCTCCTCATTCTTAAAACAAGGATAATAGTGTATCCCTCCTGGTGCTGTTATGGGGATTAGCTGAGATAATCATGTGCATGAAAGTGCCTAGCCCACAGAGGCTCTCAAAAACAGTTAGCTCCCTTCGCTCCCATAAGTCCCCCCGGCCAAGTCTCAGTTCAGATGCTCACAATGGGTACAAGAGGTGTCCTGGTGCACCCTCAGGATGGACAGGATGGGTTTCTGATGTATTCTTCCAGAGAGAGATTATTGCTATTTAACAAATGTAATTCCCCCTTTCTGACAAAATAGTAGTATACTATAATTGAGAAGAGTTCCATATCAATACATAAAGAGCTCTCTCTTGCTTTATTATAGCTAAATAGTATTCCATTTGATGGCTGTTTCGTGACTGATTTAATCAGCCCCCTTTTGATAGACCCTAAGATGTTTATAATCTTTTGCAATGACAAACAATGCTGCATTGAGTAACTTTTGTACATATGTCATTTCCCACATGCGGGAATTTATCTGTAGAATCACTTCCTGGGAGAAGAATGGGGTAAATAGTGTATGAATTTGTTATTCTGCTAGATATTACCAAACTATGGGCAAAAGGGGACTCTTCCCTAAAAAAGAGAACATCATCAAGAGGTCTGCTCAGAAAGAGAAAACCAAAGAATTCAGAAAGTTTTTCCTACCTATGTATTGACATTATTGTTAAGTGCCTCATAAGAAAACATTATTATTTGTTGATATCATCTTCCATAACTACCATTAGAAGTATTACAGGTAAATGAAGGCAACTCAGTTGGCCATAGGTTTTTTTTTCATTTATTCAATAAAAATTTATGGAGTAAGACATAAAGCCAGACACTTTGGGGTCACACACATGAGCAGGACATGGTATCATAGTCCTTACATCTAGTAAGATGATTTTAAAACTGGAATCCAGAAGATAGCAAAATAAATCCATGCTCCATCTTTATTATTTAAAAATCAGAGACAGCCCTAATGGCCTAGAGGTTAAAGTTCACACTCGCCACTTCATTGGCCTGGGTTCACTTCCTGGTCACAGAACTACACCACCTGTCTGTCAGTTGCTATGCTGTGGTGCTGCTAGCTAAGCTCACATAGAAGAACTAGAGTGACTTACAATTAGAATATACAAGTATGTACTGGGGCTTTGGGGAGGAAAGAAGAAAAAAAATAGGAAGATTGGCAACACATGTTAGCTCAGGGTGAATCTTTCCCTGCAAAAAGAAAAACCCCTAAAAATCAGGACAGGTATACATATTTGTTATGATCACTAATTAAAACATCAAGTTTCCTTACTTTGAGGTGGAATGACTCATACACATAGACACATGTGGTGACTAGAAGACCAGAGGAAGTTACAATTTAAAATATGTTTGATTAATAAGAAAAAAAAGAATGAATTGTACATAAATGTAGCTTTGTTGCCAAAAATCACCTCTCTAAATAGAGTTCAAGTTGGGGCAAATAATGTAAAGGTATAGAAAACAAAACAAAAGCTATAGAAATGGGAGAGAAAACTTAGAGAACCATGAGGTCATGGTTCCTAAGAAAACAGCTAAATATAAAATCAAGCCTGCATATCTCCCCCCCAGCAGAAACACCTGAAAAGAATGCCAGTCTGGGAACTGAGAGTCCAGAGTTCTAGGTCTTGCCCTGATAATAGTCATCTGACCGACCTTGGGCCCCTCACAACACCTCTGGCTTCAATTTCATCATCTGTAAAAGGGAGTAAAACTATTTGATCTGCTTATGTCACATACTATTGTGAGAAACAAATACAATCATAGAAAACATTTTGAGGAGGTTAAAAACTCCACATGGATGCAAATTAATATTTCTGGCATTGATTGACATTCGTGTTGGTATACTACACCCCATCAAATCCTTAAATGTGAGTCCATCGATGGATTAATATTTTGATCAGTATAAACTCTGTACAACTTTGGCAAATGACTCTGGTATGTCATCCAGTAAGTACTCGCCTTCTATCATATCCCTGTTGAACTTCACCCAGGGGCTTGCCTGCGCTCGGTGTCCAATGTCAGAGCAATAACTTACTTTGACCATTAGATGGCACTAGTTACAAAGCAAGCTTGGGTCCCCTCAGAAATTGAGCATTTTTTCCAACTAAGGAACTTTTTCACGTTTGTTTGTTTTGTAACTTTTTTTAAAAAAATCGTTATTATAAAGGCCATATGTTCACTGTGAAAATATATCAAACGGTATGACATAAAAAGGAAATCCCCATTTCTGGTAAGGCTGGCGGCAGTTTCCTAGCCCTGCTTTGAACACAGTAGTGTGTAGCCCTAATTAACCCCAGTTAGGCAGAAAGCTGTGCTGGGATACTCGAAATCACTATAGTGTCTCAAGGCCACCCCAGAAGTATAACCACACTGACCCAAAACCACTGTGCCCACGCCTACCCCACCCCACCCCTAGACACACACATCTTCACATTCAACTCCACTCTCACCAACCTTAAGGCCCCAGTCCCCTTTATAGCTTACTGGCTCCTTACAAAGTCCTTGTCCTTCTCTAAGGGAAAAGCATCTGCAGACTAACGGAGCTGGTTGAACTTTTGTGGTGCTGTTAGTAAGTTAGTAAGAGAATCAACAGTTTCAAGAAGCATATTCAAAATCTTATAGTCAGATATATTAACATAATAATTTTTCCCTGTCCACATTTTTTCTGGAATAAAACTATAACTACATCTGCCTCCTTTAGCCAGTGATTTGGCAACACCAGCCATTCAGAATGTTGCTGAGAACCAAGGGCAAATGGGAACATAATCGCTCTGGTTGGTCAAAATGGCTGTCAGAAAGTTCATTCGCCAAGAAAGGCTAAGTTTGGTTCAACTTGATTGGGCTCAATTTACAAAAATATGGACCTCAGTTTCCTCCTCTGGCATTCGGGGGATCTTTTTTTTTTTTTTTTTTTTGAGGAAGATTAGCCCTGAGCTAACTGCTGCCAATCCTCCTCTTTTTGCTGAGAAAGACTGGCCCTGAGCCAATATCCATGCCCATCTTCCTCTACTTTATATGTGGGATGACTACCACAGCGTGGCTTTTGCCAAGCAGTGCCATGGTCCACACTCGGGATCCAAACTGGCGAACCCCGGGCTGCCGAGAAGCGGAACATGTGAACTTAACCACTGAGCCACCGGGCCCGCCCCTGGAGGATCCTCGAGCAGCCCTCAGGCTGGGTGCTCTAGGACCAGAACCACCAACCTTTCCTGGCACATACACAGAGACCAGCTGCCACTCTTGAGTGAAACTAACATTCTCCCTTCCTGGAAGAGGACAGTAGATGACGCAGAGAGAGGGTCTTGTGTGCTACACCTCTGGGAGTCTTGGAAGCTGTGGAAGTGGCGTGGAGAATAACCTTAAGAGAAGGGATAGCTGAGGAGAAGAGGGGAGAAGACGCTGGCTCCAGATAACCCACGTTTGTGCCTGGCCCATGAAAAGCAACCAAAGCCATTTTATCATGGGTCATCCCTGCCCCACAAAATAGCTCCCTCCAGGCCATCAGACACAGGAAGTTCCTCATCAGAATGCAAAGCCCTAATCTAGAATTCAAGATCAAAGTCAAAAACGCTAACCTCTCAGTTAACAAATTGGTGTGATCAAGTAAAAGTGTAAATATTGACCTAGAGGGTTAGAATGCAAGAAGGTGCCTGAGGTGGGGACCCACAGCCTGAAAGGGGGAGAATAGGAAGGCTGGAGGTCTAAAGGTGGGTGTTCTCCTTTGTCATTCACTCTTTCAACAAATTTAGTCTATTATGCATCCCTCAGTCTTCCACACCTAGGAGATGCAGGAAAAACAAGATAAGGTCCTGCCCTCATGGCCCAGCTTTCTATGCACAGGCCCTGCACAATAGATGTATTAGGGTTTCTGAGAGCCAGACACAGGCCTAAGCACTTTATGTACCTGTCTCACTTAGCCCTCACGTCAACCCCATGAGGTAGGTGGTATAATCTCCATTTTAGAGTCAAAGAAACTGAGATTTCTTTAAGCTATCTGTCCAAGGTCATAGGTCTTCCCACAGGACAGTAAACAAGAGGCTGACGTTTATCAACCAGCTGGATGGACCTGGAATTTGCACCTGGGCTTCCAAGCTTCTATATCTCCCATTGTATGTGAAGATTCTGGAATAAGGATATTACCACTCCTGTAAGAGCTCTAGGAATTCCAGACTATATAATTATCCTTCCATATAGTTTTCTCTACTAGGAAAACAAGACTGTAATTGCCAGGCCCCAAGATGATGGGCAAGACCAAAGTTGCCCAGTTCCAAAATGGCCACTGCCACGTTTTCCTAGTGTCAGAGCAATAACGCAGTGACAGAAGGGCCAGCACCAGAGGTGGGTGCTCCCAGAGATATGCCAGGTGCCAAAACGGCCACCTTCTTTCCTTCTCCTGAGCTATTGGCCAAGCAACATTATAGGCCTCCTTAGTCCAGGTTGGGCTAATGCAGAGAAACGAAGTAGATAGAAGAGGAAAGCAGATAAGCAAGGGCAGTGGATCCAAAGTGAAAGGGCAAAAGTCTTTGCCTGGGGGAGGTGGGTGTCACTGCCTCGCTGGCAGGCACCTCGCTTTTGCCTATTTGTAGTCTCCGCTTTATTCTCCGCCCACAAAGGCTCCTGGCAACGAATTCTCGGTGGGAAAACCGTGGACGTCAGCCGTTGTGGGGCAGACTGGGAGCGCCTCCCTGGTCGTCACCTGCAAATCCTGCGGAGATGTTGGCCAAAAGCGATGGTGCCAAGGAAATGGAAAGGAGGAGAGGAGGAGGGGAAAAAAAGATGGGAAAGGAAAATTTAGATTCTTGTAGGATCCTACAGCCAGGACAAAACCTTAGAGTCACCTAGCCTAACCTCCCGTGCAATGTTGGCTTAAGCATCCAGGAATGGAACGCTCACTCCCCAGTCCGTTCCCTGGTTGACAGTTCTGATGGAGAGAAGATTTTTCTTTGTATTGAACTGAAACCTGCCTCTGAGGGCTTGCGCCTAACTGTTCTACCCCACGAGGACCTACGGAACAGCTTAATACGTATTCCACAGAACAACTCATAACATTTTGATCAAAATCATTTCCCTTTCTGGGAAGAAGAAAAAAAAGCCTAAGTGCCTGACTCACCTGATTCGTAACAAGCTGAGTGATTTCTTTAATGAAAGATGAAAATAATGGTGAATATTTGAATAGTAACTAGGAAGACACAAAAATGGAAAAACGTTGGTAGATAAAATTTAAACCTTTGGCAGAACACCATTGGTTTTATGTTCTCTATATTTTTTCTGGTTTTCTGCACTATGTGTGTTACTTATATAAACACACCACTATGAGGAGCAGCTCCTGGCTTCCCCACAGCACATGCTCACACGCCACAAGCACTCACTTGCCCGGAGGCTGCATCAGCTTGATTCAGATCTTGCTCTCATTTCTCTGCTGACCTATGAAACATCTGGCTAAATGGATATAAATTAGAGATTTTACAGTCTATCAGTCAGTGAGTCTCCATGGGATATCCTGGCCAATTTAAAGATAGAAATACTACGAAAATAGGGCACAAAAGTGGAAGAGAAAATGTCCAATTCCTCTTGATATTTATGCCACTAGAGGGAGTTTCAAAAGAAAAGTCTCTGCATGTGAGGGTTAATGACAGTACTTACTGAGTTGTTACTCTGTACCATCCACAGTTCACATGGACTCATTTATGTAATTCTTATCACGGCCCTGATGAGGTGGATGTTATTATTCCTCTGCTTACAGAGGAGAAAGCTGAGGTACAATGTGTATACTTGTACAAAGTATACAACTTTGTGCAGGGCAAGTTATCAATGTTGATTGAAATTACAAACGAATGTGCTCTTTGTGCCAACAATTCCAACTGTGTGGAAGGCAGAGTGAGGTTCATGGGTGTGAGACTAGGGCAGCTGCATGGGGCCCCATCCTTAAAAGAGGACACTGTGTTTGGGTTTTTAATACTCCGTGTCATCATCTTGAAATCCTTAGTAATTTTATCTTTCAGTTTGTGTTTTGTAAGTGAAGTCTGATGGGACAATGGAACGTGAGCTGGGGGCTAGGAGCCTAGTCTCAAGCTTGGTCCTGCTTCTCATACCTCCCAGCCTCCCCAGGACTGGTTTTCAGCTGTCTGCTCCTCCCCGCAGGAACCGTTGCCACCCTCTGTGCTACCCCCCTTCCAGGAGGAGCCTGAGCACAGGGGAGAGCTGGAGTCAGGCATGCACACCTCTCTTGCCAAGCTGAGGGGCAGGACCCCAGGCACTTGCAGAGGACTGCATTCACCTCCATTAGTACCCCTGTGCCTGAAGGAATGTGACATTAAATAGCAAAAACAAAGTCACCATGACATGTAGAGAGTGAAACTGCAGAAGAAAGGAAAAAACTTTTTCCCTGCTATTTGAACAAAGGACTCCATAGTTTCATTGTGTACTGGCCCCTCAAATTATGTAACTGGCCCTAGTAGATGGGTATTCATGGCCAAATTATATGTGAGAGCAAAAAGGTTGAAAACGATTGGCTGATGCTCATTGACTTGTGTGCCCTCAGATCACACGTAACTAGAATACAGCTGCAATATAACTGGAATATAACTTTCATGAAGGCAAGAACCTTATCTATCTTGCTGAAACTTTTATAATCAAGGCCTACTATAAAGCTTGACACATAACATTTGCTGTTAAATATTTATTAATTTATATTGATTGAATACATTTTTATTTCTATGTAGTAAAATAGATATTTTAAAACTGGAAACAACCTAAATGTCCTGGGAAACTAGTTAAATAAGTATAATACATTCATGCAATACAATATTGTGTAGCTGTATAGAATAACAAGAATGTTCTTTAGGTATTGATGTATAAAGATCTCCAAGGTAAATTGTTACCATTTATGTAAAAAAAAAAGCTGGGGGTGAGGAGTGGGGAAGGGAAGTGCTATAGTTGGTCCTCACTTGCGGTGACTGCCTCCTGGAGCTCCCTCTAGTGGCACATGTGTGTATATGAAAGGATTCAGAGAAAACAGGTGGGCTCTGGTTGGCTGTGAGGAAGATTTTTAAGATACGGTATTTTATACCTTTTGGCTTTTGAAACAAAAGCAAATGAACAAACAAATAAATAGGAATCAATTTTTAAAAGTACAAGAGAACTGTGTTATGTATTAACATGGAATTATGCATTAAGTAAAGAACACAAGAAGCTGAACAGTATGTCGGTTATCATTTGTGTGAGATGTATAGTTTATACATTATCTGGAAAAGCTCATGCAGCACTGTTATTGGGCAAATACCTGGGTAAGCCACCATTTATTGAGGGCTTACATATGGATAGCATGTTACTTAACGTACACATTCATTGTATTTACAGTATGTCACTTGGCATACCTGATTGTATACAAGCCTGTCATCAGACATGACGAGAGATGCATATTAAACAAAAATCACTGAGGAGAGCAACACACACAAGAAACAACCCGAGAATACTCACAAGATCACATAACAATTGCTACACAAAATCAATTAAAGTAATATTTAAGTGCTGAAGAAAATGACCAGCTCTGATCAACACAGGACAGTTTCACTTCTTAGACACATCCACATTGCGCTCCATGCCCCGCACAAACCTGGTGCTCCTACACCCCAGATTTCTGTAAATGGCAACACCACTGGCTTTGTTTTTGCTGGTGACACCTCTCCCTTTCCCTTGTTTACATAACCTTTGTCCAAAGATCATGTCATCAAAGGGACTTCTCTCAGCTCCAAGAATCCACCCCCTTTCCAGAGATCTGAGGCAGTTGAAGGCAGGGAGGTGAGGGGGGTGAGCTCTTCAGACGTTATTATGGGGCTAGAAAGCTTGGCTTCAAATCCCAGCTCGGCCACTCCCTACTGGCGTGACCTTGAACAAGTAACTGAATTTCTTTTGTGCCTCAATTTCTTCTTCTGTAAAATAAGAGTGATAACAGTTTAACATTTGTTTTGTCTTTGTGAGGACTGAACAAGTTCAGACACGTAAACCACTTAGAACAGTGGCACACGGAAGCTTTCAGTAAAGTGTTTTTTCAGAGATGCTGTGATTTCTCCAAAGTGGCTTTGATTGGCCAGCTCCTGACCCTCTCTGCTTCCCAAACCCTCCACACCACCATGATCTCCCATCCAGCTTTTGACAAATGGGCTGGTACCGGACAATTTCAAGCACTCTACAACCCCCAAACCCTGCCCAGGAAAGCATCTTGTGCATAACTCTCCTACCTGAATGTGTGTGATGAAGGAAGAGCATCACGGATATTTTAGGTTCTGAAAGGAGAGAACCTCCTACTTGAGAGGAAGTCAGACACGCGCAGAAGGTCCTCTTCCTGACTGATTCAACCCTTTTGACCTTGACTTTCACCCTCACAGCTCCAGGATACCCAATCTGCTTGTGCCCAAACTCCAGAAGCCTTGCAGGGGGAAAGAATAAGCAACTCCCAGACTGAGCTGACCACAGTCTGTCCTTCTAGCCCCTTGTGCTCCTCTCTGACAAAAGCAGAAAATGTGTGTCCCAGTCGTGTTCCCAGCCCTTGAACAGTGCTACCTAATATAATTTTTTGTGATGATGGAAATGGTCTATATTTGTGCTGTCCAATGTGGTAACCACTAGCCATATGTGCTACTGAGCATTTGAAACATGGCCAGTGCAAACAAGAAACTAAATTTTTAATTTTATTTAATTTTAATTTAAATGACCACTTGTAGCCAGTGATTACTGTCCAATCATCCCTCAGTATCTGTGGGGGGATTGGTTCCAGGACTGCCCACCCCCTTGCAGATAGCAAAATCCATAAGATGCATAATATTTGCATATAACCTACCCATATCCTCTTCTATACTTTAAATAATATCTAGATTGCTTATAATACTTAATACAATGTAAATGCTATGTAGATAGTTATACTGTATTGTTTAGGGAATAATGACAAGAAAAAAAGCCTGTACATGTTCAGTATAGATGCAACCACTGTAGGCCTTTCCATCTGGGGTTGGTTGAATCCTCAGATGAGGAACCCAAGGATATGAGGGGCCAACTTTTGGACAATATGGCTTTAAATTGTCCATCCTGACCCTTTTTTCTTATTTGATGAGACATCCTTGCCTTGTGATTGGGAAACATATTTTTCAAATGTGGTACTGATACTGGTCTCATCCTTTAGTAATCAGCTGAGTCCAGGGGTAAGAAAAAAGGTTGTATTTCCATTCCAGGTCTTGCTTTCCCCTGTGACATTGAGGAAATTAAAGAGTGATTCCCAGGCTGGAGGGATATGTCTTGATTGCTGGCCCTGTCCTCATGCCTGTGTGACGGACAGTCACTGATCCTGCTGATCTTCCTTCCTCCATCTTGCCTCTCGGAGCACAAGTGGCCATCAACTCCTGACTTTCAACTCATGACTTTCCTAAATGTATTCTTTGGGAGTGAGAAGCTAACTAAGCTGAAGCGACCCATCATACACTCGAACACAAGGCCAGGAGTTTGGATTTGCTGTAGGAGCAATGGAGGTTCTGGTAACGACAGTTATGAGACAGTAGGAATAGGAAACCAACTCTAAATGTTCTTTCTTTTTTAAAAGGCAACAATGATCCCTCTCCCTTGGCTAACACTGGGAGGAGAGGGGTTGAAGGAACATTACAAATTACATGGACAAGCCTGTTCCTGAGGTCCAGTGAGTGATCCGTCCCAACTGGTCAGATCCTAGAAGCCCCTTCAAAGTCTGGGTGGCCGGGAGGGAGTGGGGGAGGAAGGCTCAGTACCAGGCAGCCTCTGCTCCGTAGCTCTGAGGGGGTGGGGAAGGCAAACCCTGGTCATCCCCTCGGGTCTGTAGCCCTTTTGTGTAAGTGCCTGGCAAGGATGACGTGGGGCTGTTCCTCAGAGCACAGCTGCAGCACAGCCACTGGGAAGAGGCAGGGCCCTAGCAGCACTGCCCTCCCACATCCTCCCCTTGGGCTTTTTCAGTGGTAGGGGACATGCAACCCGAGGGCCTCTGCTTGGCCTGATCCTGACGCAGGGGCTCTCTGTCCCCACCGAGAGTGGAGATGGCAAGTTTATTGAGCTCCTCTCTGTCCAGCTGCCTCCCCTCCCTCCTCCTCTTCCTCCAAATGTCTTCCAGCTATGCAGGTAAGATTTATCTTCATTCCTCCCCTGGGGAGACCCTGAGAATAGAAAGGCTAGTTTCCCTCAGCTCACCTCCTTCAATTCATCCTCAAGTTGCCATGCAAGTTATCTTTCTGAAACATAGATGTGCTGACATGGTTCCCCTTCTCATAAACCTTCAGTGTCTCCCTACAGCCTTCAGAATAGAGCCCAAACTCCATAACATGACCTTGACTCAAGGCTGTCCTTGAACTCCTTCTTACCTATCTTTCCAGCTTTGATTTCTCACCCATCAAATGGGGATATAAAGATAACAACCATTTTGGAGTTGCTGTCAGGGCTTATTGAGATGAAGTATATAACGTGCTTAGTAGAACCCATGGTAAATCTTGATAAATGTTTTTTGAATTGTAGCATCTTGTGTTTGACAGTTCTGTCCCACATGATCAGGCACTAATAAATTAGTTTTTATAAAGGAGCCCTGCTCTCATGTGCTGGGGAGAAATAAAAGAAACAGAAGACAGATTGCTAGCCTTGGGGATCCACCTAAGAGAGTAAACCTAGTCCACTCACTCCCTCAGGAAATCTTTGCAGGTCTAATGGAGAAACCAGCCTTATCTTCTAGCAGCTCTGAGTCTGCCTGATGAGACACACCCCACATAGGAAAAAGACTGAAGCATGTACAGGGCAGGGTCCAGGAGCTGTAGGAAGGTTTAAGGTACGGCAGAAAAGAAGAAAGAAATAGAGCCACTTCTAGGGTGGAAGATCTCAGAGGAGAAGAATTTGGGAACAGAGTGGAAACAAGGACAGTGGGCTGAGAAGTGGTGGAGAGGTAGTGGTGGAGGAGTGATGAAAGCAAAATCTCTAAGAAGAGATCAGGGATCAATGTGGCCAAGTCTGAACAGGGAGCCCCATGGGAGAATTAAACTGAAAGATGCTAGACCACATTCCAAGGTGAGACCGAAATGCTGGGCTGAAGAATCAGAGATGGATACAGTTGGCAGACAGGTGAACAGCAACTGTTGAGATGATCACATGCTAAAATGCTTTGTCCAGGACACTCACAGTATCTCTATAAACGGAGACCATTTGTTTTAAGCTTAAGAAGAAAAATTGAGCTCTTCCTTCCCCAGCTCTAGAATTCCATTTAAAAATCAAGTGGCTTCTTCCTTCACTTTTTTGAAGCAGCTCTTCCCATGGCATGCTTGTTTGTCAAGGCTCCTTCTGATGCTCAGTTTCTTTTCTTTGGTGTCTTGGACAGGACAGTTCAGAGTAATAGGACCAGGGCATCCCATCCGGGCTCTGGTGGGGGATGAAGTGGAACTGCCATGTCGCATATCTCCTGGAAAGAATGCTACAGGCATGGAGGTGGGGTGGTACAGGCCCCCCTTCTCTAGGGTGGTTCATCTCTACCGAAATGGCAAGGATCAAGATGGAGAGCAGGCACCTGAATATCGAGGCCGGACAGAGCTGCTGAGAGACACTATTGGTGAAGGAAAGGTGACTCTCAGAATCCGGAATGTAAGGTTCTCAGATGAAGGAGGTTTCACCTGCTTCTTCCGAGACCATTCTTACCAAGAGGAAGCAGCAATGGAATTGAAAGTGGAAGGTGAGTAGAGCTTTATAGTATTAGGCATTCTTTGCTGGGTGCCAAGACCTTTTGAGACTTTAATCATTCTCTCAATTGAGATGAGATACTTCAACCCAAACATCTCACACTAGGGAACTGATTCCATAGAAATACATGCATCAGTACATAGGAATTCATATGCTCATGGATGTCTGTTGTATTGTTATTCAGAGTGGGAAAAAACTGGAATGAAAGTCAACGCTCATAAGTAGGAAAGTGACTGAATAAACATTGTTAGCCATACCATGAATATTATGCAGCTGTTAAAAAAGATAGTTTTAGGGCTATACCAGGTAGCTTGGAGGCATTCCACAAATTATTGTTAAGTGGTAAAAGCAAACTACAGAATGTAGAAAACAAAAACGAAACCTTAGGTTTGTGATAATATATATATATATATATATTCAATATTGACATAGATATATTACAGAAAAAAAAATGAAAGGATGCCCATAAGAAAATTAGGTTAAGATGGTTCACTCTGGGGGAAGAGGAGAGAGGAGGGAGAATGGGGTGTCATCCAACAAAAAAAAAGGACCGTAATTATCCACATGATCATATTTATGCATTCTTATAAACATATATGTAATATGCATACTTGTGGGTACATAGAAAAATTAAAGAAAATTTTTTTAAAAAATAAAAGGAAACAAAAGCCAAAACAGAAAAAAATGAGAAATGGAGACAGCAAAATCCAAAATAATAAATTTCTGATAATTTGGTACTACTAGAGGGGAATGAGAGTAATCTGAAACTTAATCTAAGCATCCAAGGGGACTTCTTTCTGTTTTGCTTTAGAGTATCTTTTTGTTTATTTGTTTTAAACAAGGCCATTATTCCTAGTGAGTTAAATTGATCACGTCCTATTACAATGAATCCCTCATTGATGTGTTTGTGGTGTTTTATTAGATGAGAAACATTATGGAAAAATCCATTCCTGGAAAACATAGTCCAAGTGAATAAGCAAGTAAAACAAATGTCTGAATATAATCATAGAAAGAAAAAAGATATTTATAGATTTTACCTTCTATAGATTTTTCCTCCACTCTTCCTTTTTTCAGAGTTTTGTTTTCGGTATGTTTTGCATGACGGATGATTTATTTTTTTGTTTTATCTCAAGATGGTTAAGATGTGGACCAGGTGAAGCGGATGAATGGGGAGCTTTGAGAGTTCACTGCTATTTAGTTGAAGAACACAAATGTCCCGAGGGCCCAGCCTCAGGTCCTTTCCCTTTCCCTCCTCCCCACCTGCAGCTCAAACATCAGACAATCAATCACTTTTGTATCTTGAGGGCAACTGTTGCAGAGCTGGGACCAGAAGGTGGCATTGTATGCAGGATAACAAAGCTCTGTTTCTAGAGAGAGATCGCAGGGACATGAACATAGCCTTGTGTGTCACAGAATGTTCTTCCTACAGCTGTTTTTCTTGGGGGATTTTTACCTGCAAAGAAATCTGACATGAGGACCTCTCCAGTTTGCCGATTTTCATCTTTTCTGTTCAACAACTTCCTAGCTCAACAACTGCCTCTTAGTATACTCGCCACCCCCACCACACCAAAAAAAAAAAAAAAAAAGAGGAAGAAGAAACTAAAAGCTTTGCCTCAGGGGAGAAAGTTTTCCCTCTGGGTTGGTTTCCACATTTCAACCCTCTTCCTCCCATCTCACAGTCTGCATGCCTAAGAGGCTAAAAAAGAGTGTTTTACAAGTAAACAAGGGACCATCTGCCCAGCCTGGGGAGCTAGGACAATGAGACAAATTTAGCATTGGAAAGCAGTAACTTTGTTGCTGCAAGTTTCAGTTGTAATCACTTCCCCCTTTTCTCTAGGTTTTTACCTTTCCGACTTTATTTTTTTCTTGTCAGTCTTGTGGTTTTATTACTAGTTGTCTCTAATCCTTTCTTTAAATTTCTCATTACGAAATTTGAAAACATATACAGAAGTAGAGAGACTGTTAGAATGAGCCTCCAAGCACCCATCATCTGTCTGCAACTGGTTATTGACACAGACAGACAACCATTTCACTTGACCCCACTCATTACCACCCTCCCCAACTGAATCTCTGAGGCAAATCCTAGGCAGCGTTATCATTTTATTGCTAAATCCTCAAGAATATATACTGAAATATAAGAACTCTTTTAAAAAGTCATAACCATAATACTTCTATCACATCTTTAAAAATTAACAAAAATTCCTTAATATCACCATTACTTAGTCTGTGTTCAAATTTTCTTGATTGTTTCATAAATATATTTTTACAATTGGTTTGTTTGAATAAGATCCACACGTTGGTGTTTGCCCTGTAGAGTTTTCCATGGTCTAGATTTTGCTGATTTCATTCCCATGCTGTTAACACAGTGCTCCATACCCTGTATTTCCTGTAAACTGATGAAGATGCCTGATCAGATTCAGATTTGATTTATTTTGTCAAGCATACTTCATAGGTGATGCTATATACTTTGTACGTTTTTCATCAGAGGGCTCATAACGTCTCGCTTTCTCTCTTTTTGTGATTCTAATCCTTTGTGAAAGTATAAAAGGTGTGCAAAAACAGAACTGAAGTGTGTGCTTGCTAAATCACCTTGCTACAGGTAACTTCCAATAAGAATTTGGAAAGTAGAGTTTGCTGCATTTTCTCCCGGGGAACATAATAACAGACAAGAGCCTTAAGTTGCAGCTTGAAAGATTGTATTTATACCCAAGAAACCCTCCTGAGCCAGTTTAATGTTGCTTGCTGTGATACGTAATCCCTAGGCTTATTGGTAATATCTTTATCTAGCCCCTAATCAGAGAACAAGATGAAAACGGCTTGGCGTGCAACATGATATACTGAGATTAGGCAGGTAGAGCTTCAGGGCACTGAGGAATAAGATACTAGAATGGGAACTAGGTGGGAGCTGGAGGGCTGAAAGTCATCCCCTCCCTCATTATCTGTCACACTCCATACCCTCTCACTTACTGAATCCTGTGGATCTTACTTTCTGAAACGATCCAGAATAGGGGTTCTGAACTTTTTTGGTGTCATGCATTCCTTTGGCGGACTGATGAAGTTGATGGACCCCCTTCTCAGAATGTCTTAATTGCGTAAAATAAAACATATTTGTACCAAAATACAGTTATCAAAATATTAAAATAACAAGATATGTGGTTGTCCTGATAATTAGTGTAATTTCAAAATAGTGATGAATATAAGCGATATTTTGAGGTTTCTGCAACAACTCTAATGTGTTACGAAAAATTTGTGGTTTTTATTGATGACAAAGTCAAAGATTCTGTTCATATTATTGTGGTGTGTTGCCTGCAAACATAATCTGAAAGAAATGCTAAATTTCAGTTGAAAGGTTACTGAAAGTATGTATTTTTTTCCTATTTAAGTTCATAGATCCCTTGACCTCCTACACCTCCACCACTGTCCTAGTTTAGGCTCATGCTGTTTTTCACTTTACCTATTACCATGGCCTCTTAACCCAACTCCCTCCCTCCTTCCTCTAGTCCTGCAGTCAGTAAATCGGATCTTGTCACTCCTCAGCTTGGAATCCTTCCATGTACCCCTGTGGCCTTGAGGATCAGATCTTAGACCCTTAGCTGGGTCTCAAAACTCTCCAAGACTGACCCAATATACAACCTTGACTCCCGCCATTCTAAACCACTAGCCATTCCTGGAAACAAACCCACTTTTTCTTCAAGACTAAGCTCAGGTGTCAATTCTGTGTCATCTTCTTTGGACCTTGGTGATATTAGTTCCTTTATTCAACTCAATTTATGAAGCCCCAGGCACTATGCTGGGTGTTGAGGATACAGCACGGCCCATGTGGTCCTTGCCTTTCAGATCCCTTCTACTGGGTCAGTCCTGGAATGCTGGTTCTCATCGCAGTCCTGCCCGTGCTCCTCCTGCAGATCACCGTGGGCCTCGTCTTCCTCTGCCTGCAGCGCAGACTGAGAGGTGCAGACTGGAGGGTGGGCCCCTTGGGATCCTTCCTTGAAATGAGCTGGCCTCTCAGAGCTTGGTCAGCTAATAGTGATTTTTTAGTGACTTCTGGGTTCAGAACTCCATAATGACAAGTTTTACACCTTACCAAATACTTTCATTTAGATAATAGGACCTTGCATTTTCCTATGAGGAAGGGCTGACATAAAATAGCCCCATTTTACAGAGGAGACAACTGAGGCCTGGAGTGGTTCAGATTTACTCAAGCTGACACAGCTTATAAGTGGCAGAGCTCAGGCCTAACCCCCACCTTCTGGCCCCTGTACCATACCTAACAGCTTCATGCAACTGGGAGAGTGTGAGCTTCAGAGCTGAGCAGGTCTACACTATCAGGAGGTTTAAATAAAGATACTGTAAATAAAAGAACCTATCACATGGTAGGTGTTCAAAAATTGTCTTCTCCTTTCCTATTCAACACTGAGGACTTGGGTTCAGCTGTCGATGAAGCTCTTTTGTGCCCAGAGCTTCCATTCTGAGACTTCTCCCCCAACCAGTGTTCTCCTCAAAGCCAAAGCAAGCAGAACCTTCAATTCTTCTCCTTCCCCGTCCCATTCCTAAAAGGATAGAGCAGTGAGGAGAGCTTGGGGTATGTGAGGGGGGATGTTGGTGGGGTCAACCATGGGGGTCTTTTCTCTCCCCTTGAATTCATCCCAGATACTCAGTTACCCACTTCTCCCACATGAAAAAGGCCTTCAGCCCATAGGGCTGAGCAGAAAGAACCTGATTGATGGAGTTAGGCAGCCTGGGTATGAATCCAGCTCAGACACTGACTTGAACTGTCCAAGCCTCAGTTTCCAGTCAGGTAGAGATAACATCCTCCCTCCCACGTTGTAAGGGAGGATTAAGGGGGATGTTATATGCAAAGTGCCTAGTACAGAGCCAGTCACAAAGTAGCTGCTCAACTAAATGTTTAGCTCCTCTCTTTCTCATTTAGCTTGGAAGTGGCTTTAGATTTACAAAGTGACAACCTAGTGGGATGGAGTGGCAACGTGTACTAAGAACCACCAAGAAAAGGAGCAAAGACCAAGCTTGGTTTGGGGCATTGCTGTCTATCCAGGTTCTCCATGTTCTTTATCCCAATATTTAATCCACACAACAGCCAGGGAAAGAGCCTGAACTCTTGGCTCCACATCGAGTGCTCTTCTCATCCTCCTAAGGATGTTCCTGGGCTACAGAGAAAGTCTGCACGATGGCCCAGGGTGCTGGGTGTGAAAGGGGCCCCAACTAGTGCCAGAGCACAAACTAAAAATGTTGCCTTTCTGTCTTTTAGGAAAACTTCGAGCAGAGATAGGTGAGTTCCAGACACCCTCCCTTCGAGATCTCTCCCTTCTGATCTTTTGGCATAACCGAAATGGTCATTTTCTCAGACCATCTCTGCTTCTGTCCCAGTATCTTGTGCTCCCTTCAGGTGGGAAACTCACTATTTAAAACTCTTATAACAAGCCAAGAATTGTAGAGTCTCACTCCTTCCCTGCCTTCGGTCAGGGTAGAAGCAAAATCCTATAGCTTCCCTTCCTTCACCATGTGTCATGACTAGAAATATTTTTAGGTGATTAAATAACAAAGGCTCAGAGGAGAAAAGATCCTCTTTGAGTGCCTCCTAAGTGCCTTTCCATTTGTTCTTCTTTCAGAGAATCTCCACCGGACTTTTGGTAAGTGCTGGGCCACCCTGGCCCTCCTAGGTCAGCTTCGAGTTTCACTGGTTCCAGTCACCTGGGGAAATAAGGACTCTGGCTCCTAATTGGATCCCTCCCTCTCTGCCTCTCTTTTTCTTCCTTTGACTAAGTTATGATCTGCATCTAGGATTGGTAAGATAAAAGATAAAAGATACTTTTACATGCCAGGCACGATACTAACGGCTTTACATATGTTAACACATTCTCTAGGAATTACAAGCACTTTATGCACATTACTGGATGTCCAGTTGGAGAGGTGATACATATACATCAACTAACTGAAGAACAAAGTACATATATGTCATTGATTGAACTCATGTGGTGAATGAGTTTTCATGAGTACAGAATGAGTAACTACACATGACCAATAAGGGAAGGCTTCTTGGAGGAAGACTGAAGACAGCAAGCCCCACTAGAATGTTGGTTTCTCAAGGATATGATCTCTGTCCTTTTGTTCACAGCAGACTGCTCAGTGCCTAAGGACAATGCCTACAACAGAAGGGCAGCCAAATATTTGTTGAATGGATGTTGCAGAGATTATGACGCCATAAGGCAGAGCACAGATGGTCCCTGCTCTGAGCAGCCTTCCTGAACAGCCTCTCCTGAGGCAGTAGGTGACCCTACGCTGCTCCCTTAGCACCTAGCACAACCAAGAACTTCATCCTAACATTTATGACATTGTATCAGTGTGCAGACCACACACACGCGTGTGCACACACACACAGTCTTTGCAACCCAAAGGGGAAGAATAGGATCTTTGTTTTGTAGGATTCAAATAGCAAAGGCTTTAACTCTTTTTGTACCGTGAATCTCTTTGGCAGTCTGGTGAAACCAGATGGATCCCTTCTCAGAATAATGTTTTGAAGTGTACACATAAAATATAACACATAGGATTACAAAGAAAACCATTGTATTGAAATACAGTTACCAAAATATAAACAAATTTGTGATATAGTAACACAAATGTTACTTTAAATAACAAAAACATATTAAATAAAAATGTAGCAGCAGGTCTAATAACTTGCAATTTCAAAATATTGATAACCATAAACAGTATTTTGAGACTTCTGCAACAATTCTAACAGGAATGAAAGCATCTGTGATACCCAATGATGATAAAGTCACAGACACTGCTAATAACTGGTTTGTTGCCTACATTTTTAATGGAAGAAAATCCTAAATTTAGTTAGGTTAGTGAAGATAAAGATATAGTGCTTTTCTCATCCAAGTTAGTTCATGGACTCCCTAGATTCTATCCAGACTCCTTTGGTGTTCTTAGATCCCAGGTTAAGAAATCCAATAACTAATGGAGAAGGGTGAGTGGGACATAAGGTGGAACACATGTTAATCCTGTTTGTTCTGTGGTGAATGATTCAGATCGCCACTTTCTGATGGTGCCCTGCTGGAAGATAACCCTGTTTGTAATTGTGCCGGTTCTCGGACCCCTGGTTGCCTTGATCATCTGCTACAACTGGCTACATCGAAGACTAGCAGGTGCAGTGGCACGGCAGCAACAGGACCACCAAGCAGCATGGGACCAAGTTGACCCTGACTGGGAAACAGAAAGAGGGTGGAACCAGGGCTCAAGATTCAGAGAGCAGAGATTTCCTTCCTCCTGTCCCCATGGCCAACCCTAGGATCCTCAGAGAATCTGTGAAGAGAACCACTTACTGAGATCTGTGGGGTCCCTTAGTGGAAAGGGAAGGGCGGGTCACTGAGAATCTGCACAGGGAGGATGTGGGGAGGAAGCTAGTCGTCTTCCACGAATCACCTATTTCTCTTTGTTTCCAGGGCAATTTCTTGAAGAACTACGTAAGTTCTCTTTTCCTTCTTATAAGCTGAGAACCAAAAACCAGGAAAGCAGTAAGAGGAAGAGGCGGGCTATTGAGGGATCAAAATCATGGAGAGGAGAGGCTGGAGAGCATGGACGAGGGGGGACTCCTGTGAGGTAGAAGTGAAGGTGGCCAACTGTTAGAGACAAGTTTCACAGGTGGCAGGGAGGGAAGCAGGGGCCATTCCTACCTGCTGTCTGATTTGCTCCACCATTACCGCCCCTCTGCAGGAATCCCATTCAAGCTGGCCTCCTTTCCCATTCTTTCCAGCAGCTGCCCTGTGCCTCACCTCTAAGACCAACCACTGAGGCAGGCACAGAGACAAGATGACCCTAGAGGGCTTTTCCTCTCCCTGAGTTAATGGTTTCATGACTGAAACTACTGACAGATTTTTCAAGTTATTTTCTCCTCCTTCTAGGAAACCCCTTCTGAGTGATGTTGCATCTTGGCAGGGGTGGAGAAGAGCCTGGATGGTCCAAGGATTGGTCCTTGGGGATGTCGCATCCATCAAGTTGCACACTCACTGGCCTCTTCACTATGGGGACATTTCAATCTGCACTTCCAGGAATGCTCTGAATTCCAAATAGGATTGATTTCTCTTCTTCTGTTATCTACCTTTTCTTTCTATCCCCCAACTCCTTCCTTCCTTTCCCCCTTTTTGCTACCCACATCTTTCCACTCTTCTCTCCATCTTCCATCTGGAAGCCCTCTCTGGCTTTGGCCAGGCAGGTGCTCTTCTCTCCATCAGAGGACACCTGTGCTGGAGAGTAATCCACACAGGAAGGTCTCTGCCATGAGTTGGAGACCAGGAACCTCTCATTGCAAATTATAGCATGCCAACTTTGCAAATTGTGGTTGTTTCTTCCAAGACCTCAGCCATGATGGGCAGAGCTGAGAGGTGTAGAGGGTTGAACAGAAGGAACAGGAAGAGTCCAAAACATCAGAGAGCTGAGTGAGCTGCAGAGTGAGGACGTGGGAAACCCTAACCAAAACTGGAGATAAGAGAAACCCATAGACTACTTCCCAGAGCCCCATCTCGCCTTGGCAGCCTACCAAGGAGCTCAGGAAGCAAGGGATGAAAACTGGACAGTGCACCTGCTTTAGAATGCCTCCCTTCTACTTGCACATCTTGTATGGATGGGTCCCTCAGACTCTTTCCCTCCTCTCATCTTTTTCTTCCCATGTTCATACCTATCAGAGTATCCACTGTTTTATTCAACAATTACTACTTGACGGTCTACCAAACACAAAGAAACAAGCTAGGTGCTAATTAATAATACGTGTCTCCGTGTGCCACTTCTTGTCCCTTTTCCTTTCTCCCTTTCCTTCATTACCTCATCACCTCTCTTCCTCTACCCCAGCCTCCTTACCCTGGAGGTCAGTCCTCAGGAAAACCAAACACAAAGAAAGACCTCCATCAGAAAGGCCATTTATTTATATTCCAAGCCCTTCACCGCCTCAACACTTTTTCCTCTGCGCACCTTCTCCCGCCCCTCCCTCCCCTCTCCTTGGGGTATGGATCCTAGGAGATCCATTTCCTTCCCTGCCTTGGAGGAGGCATCCTGAAAGGAGCCAAACCACTGACCCAGGATCTCTGAGCATTTATGGGGACTGCCCAGGCACAGCCCCTTGCCTTTGTAGCTCCCCCAATGACCCATAAGGCCCTCCTTCTCCCCAAAGCAGATGTCGCAGATAGGGCAACGGTAGATCTTCTGCTTCCAGTGAGTCTGCTGGTGCCTGACCAGCTCAGAGAATGAGTTGAAGGACTTGCTACAGTGGAAGCAGCGGTTGGGCTGCTCTGTGAGGTGGGCCTTCTGGTGGCTGGAGAGATAGGCTTTCTTGCTAAAAGTCAAGGGGCAATGAGGGCAAGAGAAGACTTTGAATCTTGAAGGCTTTGTTGGATGAGAGTTGGACTTGGTTTCCGGGCAGGGGGCCCTAGAGTTGGCTGCCTGGGTCCTATTCACAGGCCTAGGGGTGGTAATAACTTGTGCCCGAGTTCTCACAGTGACCACCTGGTTCTTGGCTACAGGTGCCTCCTTCTGAGCCTCAGGACCCTTGGTTCTAAATATGGGTCCTTGAGTCCTGGCCACTGGTGCATGGTTCCCAGCTGCAAGGCCCTGGATGGATACCTGGCTCCTGACAATGGGTCCCTGGAATCCAGCTGTGGTACCTGGAATCCTCACAATATGCTTCTGGTTTCCAGCCACTGGCTCCTGGTTTTGGTGTATCTTCTGGTGGCGTTTGAGCTCAGACTGGTCCCGGAAGCTCTTCCCACAGGAGCATGAATGGGGCCGGTAACCCAGATGGACACGGCGATGACGACTCAGTCCAGAAGCATCACAGTAGGTCTTGTCACAGAGTGAGCAACGGAAGGGCTTTTCCCCAAGATGCATGCGTGCGTGGTAGCTGAGGGCCTTGGGGTTCCGAAATGACTTCCCACACTGGCTGCAGTTGTTAGTCTGCTTGGGATTGTGAACAAACTGGTGGCTGCGGAGGTTGGAGCGCTTGCTGAAACACCTGCCACATATGTGGCAGGAAAAGGGTGGCCCAGTTGAAGATGCTGAGAACTCTGGGGTCCTGTCCATGGACCCAGCTAAATCAGAGGATGGGCTTGCCCCTCTGCAAGCAAGGGAGACTTTCCTGTCATCGCTAGTCCCCTCATCTCTCAAACTCTGAGTCTGTTCTTGAAGTTCCTCCTTCTTGCCTTCTGTAGTGAGTGGGGAGGAATAACAAGATTCACCATGAGAATCCCAACACGAGCTCTCCCTTCACTCTAAGCTACATCCTCTCCTTCTGCCTTCACTCTCCTACCCAATATATTCGCCTTCACTTTTGGACTTCATAGGCTAAAGATAAGAATAAACTTCTGGGTTTTCAAATTAAAAGCAAATAAAAATTTAACTGGAACCTTTCAATATCAGAGATCAAAATTTTAACCTACAACCACATTTCTTGAAATCCACTTCCTCTCATTTTCAGTATTGCCCATAGATACCCAGAGGTGATCTCATAATATATCATGCAAATTGGGACACTTGAGTGAAAGGAGGTGCTATTAGTAATCAAGCTAGGATGAGAAGTATAAACCAGGACTATCCTGGAAAACCAAGAGGTATGGTCAGCCTGGCCTTAAATTTCTCTCAAGTCCTTATTCTACTCTTCGGAAGAAGTCTCCCCTACTCCAACTCTGCATTAATCTCATCTCCCATCCTTTTCTTTTCTCTTGGGAAGGACTTTTTAATAAAAGGGGTATTGCTGACATAAGCAACCTACATGTAGTTCTCAATCCCTAGAAACTGAAGATATCCACTTGTCCTGAATGGCTTTGATATTCATCTTCTTGAAGCCAAAGGACTCGAGCAGATGATCTCAAGGTCTCTTCCAGCACCAAGTGTGACCAAGCTGGAAGGATTCAGGCTAGGAGAGGATATACAGAGCCCTGATCCTCTTAGGCAGCTTTCCATCCTTCCTTTCTCCTTTGCATTTCTTACCTGAAGGGAGGCCTTTTTCATTTTGGTGACAGAGATCTGCTCTCCACTGTTTCTCTTCTTGTTCAAGCTTGGTAGTCAGATTTGGATTAGACAGAAAGAATCTGGCTGGGGAGTGAGAAAGAGAGAAAGAGTTGAGGTCCCAGTCTTGGCCCCTTTACACCTGATGGGGACAACAGCTACCTTTTTCTGTATCCTTGGTTTAAGAATCACAATCTGGGACACAGACATACGGGGAGGAGAAACCCAAAAGGTTAGCTACCAACAAAGTGCCTGGTACATAATAGAAGTGATTGAGTAAACACTGGCTGAGTGAATAGATAAATTTGCATATTTTGAGAACACTCTTATCATGTTACAAGTGTTATCTTTGCCTTTACGCATACTTTCATTTTTTCTCTTTTTACCCTGTGCTTACTGACCCAGATCTTTCATACCTGGAAGGTATAGAACCAGTGGTCAGTGAGATGAATTGTAAGCTGATCTACTTGCCCAGGGAAACCAGATGCCCCAAGGTCCTAGGACAGAGGACTTCCTGTGGGAAGCCCAGCCTCTTACCCACAGACATCAGGTTTTCGAAGGTCTTTGACATAACATCCTGGTAGAGGACCCTCTGACTGGCATCCAGACATTCCCACTCTTCCCGGGTGAAATTCACTGCCACATCCTCAAAGGTGACCAGCTTCTGGAAGAGCAGTAGAGACTCAGGGAGTCTATATACATCAGAGATAGACATCTAGTCTCAAGATCCAGAAAACTAAGAGAAAAATAAACCATGGAAGTAGGGGAGAAATATGAAAAGACAGGCACAAAGCCAGCAACTGTCATGTATAGAAAGGTAGGAAGGATGGAGAGGAGAGAAGAAAAATGTGGGAGGAAAGGGCAGGGTGTACACCGAATATAAATAGGAAAAGAAGCAAAGGGGAAAAGGCTGCCACTCTGACAAGTTTCAGGACGTTCTCCATGACGGATGCCAGGGTGGTGCGGACCCTGAGAAAGGCCTTGCAGTCCCTTTTCCTAGGTGTTGTTCAGCTTGGAACAGTCCATGATTCCATTTGACCTGTAAACAGGGGAGTGGTCGAAAGAGCTCCTGAAGTCTAGGACCTGGTCCCTCCCTCTCTCTAGCTTGGTCTCCTCACCTTCACCCACGCCTTCTGCCAGCACTCTCTCTTCATATCTTCCTGCAGGACCTCCTCATCCACCTGAGGGAGCAGCTTCTGTACAGGTTCGACAGGCTTCAGATGGCCAAATGCCTTCTCTTTCATGGTATCTCTTTCTAGCTTTATTCACTCCTGGCCTGGTCCCCAAAGCTGACTGGTCTCCCTCCTGAGGCTATCTACCTCCCAGTAACTGAGCAGACGGAAAGGCTTTGCAAAGGCCTCAGGGTTTGATGTCGCTTCCTGTGACAAATGTATTTGCTCCAAGGGGCTGTCTTCCTTTTTTGTTCTGCTGTCAAAAATTCTCCTCTTTCACAACTGAGAACATCTTTGGTTCCCTCAAAGCCTAGGCTACAGAGTTCAGGGCCCCTGGTCCCCTTGGCTCAGCTGCCATTGTCCAGTAATGCCAAGTTGGGGCTACGAAAGCGTCTGCCTTCAGTTTCACCCTGCTTCCAGCCACCGGCTGGTGCCCACCTCTAGGAACCTGAGGTCAGAGAGAAACAAAACATATCAGCAAGGGTGGTTAGGGGGGTGAGGAACAACAGCTTCTTATTTGGTCAGGGGAACCAAGATTTATTCAACCCCCCTTCTGTGCCACTGAATCCTCTCAGCACTGCCCTGTGAGGTAACAATTACTGGCCCCATTTTAACAACCTAAAGTGTAGAGATGCTAAGTAACTTGCTCAGCGATGTTCTCGGTCCACAGCATAAACCCTAGACTCTGTACCACTGAGGACATGATTTCCACTGTCCCAAAGCATTCTCTAGAGCAACAATGGGGTACTCTGGAAAGAAAGCCTGTGCTTGAGGTTACGCTAGCCCAGGATCTGTCAGAAAGCACCTTGCACAAGTCTCTTCATTCTGATCTGGTTTCACTGGAAAATGAGATTAAAAATGTCACTTTCTAAGATCCTGTCTAGGGCCAAAAAACATATGATTCTATAGATTTTTAATACAATCAGATCCGTGTAAAGAATAATAGTGATAACAACCCAACAGCAAACACTTAGTTATCAGAGTTCGCTATGAGTCCAGCACTGGAGTTGCCTGCCCACCAGGCACTCAGTCCACCTCTTCTCTTAAGATGAAATGAAAAGAATAAAAACTTGTTGACCTTTTTTTTCTTTCAGTTTTTTGGATGGGTGGTGGAATTGTAAATACCAGCCAGGAAAAAGGCATTTAACAATGGGGTTGATCAGACCACTAGAAAGGAAGTTGACATGAAAGTTGCATTCCTGGGATCTGAAGTTGATTCCTCCCTTCCTCCCTCCCTCCCTTCCTTTCTTTCAAGACTATTCACAACCATTCTGTGAGGTGTGCACATCTGGATTAGTCTCCCACCCTCCAGCTGATCACACTAAAAGTAACACTTTGAAACAGTCTCAATAATAGTATCCTCCAGGACCTGGCTTTCCTGATCCCAAGCACAAAAGACCCACCTGGTCACTAGTTCTCAAAATGGAACTTGCTGGGTGGTAGGAAGAGGCCCTTGATCTAAATTCTAAACTAACCTTCTGTTTTGGAGAGGGAGCATGACTGTGGAGACTGAATTCCTGGCAGCTGCTGCTTGCCCCGGGTACTTCTACCTCCGATAGTCCTTTCTACAGCCCCAGAGCTCGCTCGGCTAGCTGGCGAATGGGAAGGGGGCTGGGTATAACTCAACAGACTTTTGGCTTGGAGGAGGGGGCCGGTCCCGCCCTTCAAGAACGTAAATCTCTCAGGCAATATGTCGCCATCTTCCAGTCCTCCGAATCCACCCAATCTCTAACTCAAAACCCTTCAGTGGTTTCCCACCGCAATTCTGAGAACGACCAAAATTCCCAACACACCTGCAAGGGCTCGTGGGATCCGCCCTGGCGGTCCCTATCCCTATGCTCCAGCCCACAGTTTTCTGCCCTCCAGCCTACCAAAATGGCCCTCGGGCATTCACCTCTGTCACGCGGCCTTTGGGTCTCTGCTCAGTCCTTCAAGGACCCTTTCCAGCCACCGTCCAGTCCTGCTGACTAGATCGCGGCCCCTGGTGGTGCTGGCCTCGGCCACGGCGCTCACCTTTTCTCACTGCGCGCCCGGCTCCCGCATTCCAGCCTTAAAGCTTCCCGGGCAGGAACGAAGACAGTTTTGCTCACCGTAGCACAGCACAGCAGGCTATGTGCTGAAAGCGGCTTACGTGCTCAAAAATGGTCCCCTTGACGGGGAGCACATTGCTCGACGCCCGTCTGCCCTGAAATTTCATTTCTGGGATCCCGACTTTCTCAACACTTGCTAGGAGCCCCTCCTTGGCGCCGAGGCCCCAAAGGGGCTGGAGTGGTCGGCACACCCGGCCAAACCCTTGACTGATCCAGGTTCCCCGCAGGAGACCAGAGGTTGGAAGCTCCTCCAAGATTAGGGGCGCAATGCTCCGTTCTCCTGCCGAGATCAGGGATGGAGGAACACGGAGTAAAGACCCTCCATTATCCTCGACTACCGCGAGCTCACCTCCCCGCTGCCCTACTCACCCGCCGCGTGCCGAGGACTAGACTTTGGGACTTGGGGTTTCCGGCGGGGGCGGCGGCGATCCGGGTCCAACCCAGCGCACACTTTCCCTGGCAGCGACCCCGCCCAGTCCCGGCCCCGCTGTCCCCCTCTGTTTCCGCTCCCTCGCAGTCCGCAAGCCCACCGCGTACCCTGCCCATCGACCTAGCTAAAGGGGCGGGCTCTCCAAGGTCAGGAGTTCACAATCTAAGAAATCTAAAAGGAAGAGACCCCGCCCAGCCCCACCCCGCGAGCCCCCCCGCCCCACCAGTTGTAAACACTGGGTCCCACCTAGCTCTAGGCTCTTTCCTTATTCCTAATCTTCATTTACCCTCGGAAAAAAGAGGATTAAACTACCTCTGATTAAAACGCACACAACCACCAACCACCATCATTTACAGCCCCATGGAGAAAAATGAGACCTTCACAGGCCCGCCCAGAAAGAGAGGTGGAGGCACAGAGCAGCTTCCAAAAGGGAAGAGCCAGCCCTGATGGTCTAGTGGTTAAAATTCCGCACTGAGGCTTGGGGGGGCCTGGGTTCTTTCCTGGTTGCCGAACCACACCAGCCGTCTGTCTGTCGGTTGCCATGCTGTGGTGGCAGCTCACACAGAAGAACCAGAAGGACTTACAACTAGGATATACAACCATGCACTGGGGCTTTGGGGAGAGAAATAAGAGAGGAAGATTGGTAACAAATGTCAGCTCAAGGCGAGTCTTTCCCTGCAAAATAAAGAAAAAAAAGAAAGAAAGAAAAGAAAAGGGAAGGCAAAGGGGGAGAGCACACACTGACTGCAGTGCTGACAGATAGCAGACAGAGGTGTGGGAGCAGAGAGGACTGGTCCAGGTCAGTTCCACTTATGTCGGTCACTTCCAAGTTCAACCTTTCTCAGCTGACATTCTTTTCTTCTTTTTTTTTTTTTTTACCACCTAATGAAAATCACTTTTATTTTCTTTCCATTTAATTAGCACTTATCATATTCCATTTTAGATTATGATCATTTTTATATTTCACATTGGCAGCAAGTTTTACAATTTACAAACTACTTGTGTAAACATGGCCTCCATTAAATCCTCAGAAATGCCCTGCCAGGTAGGAATTGTCCTTCTGTCTTTACAGGTGAGCCTGTCTAAGCCCACGTCCTGCTGCGCTGGTTTGCATCCTGTTACAGACCTTTTGTTTTCAAGTCTCTACACTGCTGTCTCAGCTCCATGGTTAGTACTGAGTAGCTGGCAGATACACGTTTCAAATCTCTTAGTGTTCCCAAAGTACCTGGCACAGTGCTCTGCCCCTTTCCAACAGACAACTCATGTCTGTGAGCTGAGGAGGCTCTTGCAGAGTGAGAGCGAGATAGTAGGTGGTGGCAGTGGTGGGAAAAGAAAGAGGCTGAAGCAGTCATGGAGATTACTACCATCTTCTGGCCAACGTGAAAACAGGCTGGGTATGTCAACTATGCTTTCCATTAACCATGAAGAAACTAAACCAGCAGCACCCAGGCAATCAGAGGCTCCTCACCACCTCCCCTGTCCTTGGAATGTACATTCTGCCCACCATTCCCACACTAGAACCTGTTTCAAGGACCTAGCCTTGGGAAAATAAGGTGTTGTTGAGATCATCTGGACTAAATACGTGACTGAACCCAGTTAACAGTGAACCTCTTTTAAGATTCCAGCAGGCAGGGGCCAGCCCATGGCGCAGAAGTTAAGTTCCCACGTTCCGCTTCAGCAGACAGGGGTTCACTGGTTCAGATCCCGGCTGTTGACATGCACCCCTTGGCAAGCCATGCTGTGGCAGGCCTCCCACATATAAAGTAGAAGAAGATAGACACGGATGTTAGCTCAAGGCCAGTCTTCCTCAGCAAAAAGAGGAGAATTGGCAGCAGATGTTAGCTCAGGTCTAATCTTCCTCAAAAAACAAAAAAAGATTCCAGCAGGTGGATGCAGAGATCTACTCTTCTTGCAGCCACCCAAGACAAGCCTCATATGTTAGTTCCCTTGCCTATTAAAACTGTCACCCACTAATCGGAAGTGGCCTGCCTCTTTCTTTGGTCTCTCTATGCCCTCCATGTACAGGGACTGGTTTCAGATTTCCCCCAGGAATTTCCTGAGATTGCGAACTAACAGATACAAGTCTCTGTGACTGAAGATTGCTGACTGGAGCCTCTGACAAAGGGAGGCAGCCTGTGCTCAGTGGCTCCTGTCAAAACTAAACACCTCACCGACAGAGGCTTCTTGATACTCTGGCTTAACATTCACATTTGGGGTAGGTCAACTTGGACTCAACTTCTAACAAAGTGGGAACAACCCAATAAGCCTTGCTTAGAAATGGTATATTTAAGGATGCTGCTGGCCTGGCCTTAACAGTTCAGCTTTACATGAAAAAGTGGCAGATCTCTCTTCGGGGAAAACTTTATCCTCCATCTGAAGCAAAGCTGCTGGTTCAATGGGGCTCTCAGTCCACAGATACTCCCCTAAATGTCTGGCCATGGCTCACTGTGGTTCAGCTAAGCTGAAAACTAATGCTATCCCTGGCTGATGCAGCCATTCAATCTCAGTGCCAGTTATGCAGAACTAAAAATGGATGCTGTTGCTCTGTGTGGTGGGCAGAATTCAAGGCCATTTTTTCATAGCTCTCACCAATACTTCCCTTGATCAACCTGCCTATAGTTTTACTGACTCTTGGGCTGTGGCCAATGGCCTAGCTATTTGGTCGCTACTTGAAAAACTAGACTGGTTAGACATGTCTCTTGGGAGCTGCAAACTGTGGAAATAAACTATAACTGCTGATCCAACCATCTGGATCACTTAGGTGAATGCCCACGAGAAAAGTCTGTTTGTTCTCCGATGAGACTGACCAGAATCAAGCTGCTGATGGAGCCTGTTTTGCGCAGATTGTTGCCATCACGGCCTGGATCTGTCACCATACCAGACATAGCAAGACATTCACCATCATAGACTGGACACAAAGTAAAGTAAACTTTTGACTACTGCCAAAAGTTGATCTGTTTGTCTTACAGTGAGGGATGCCACATAGCCAGGGGCATTGTCCACACCTGCTCCTTGCAGATGGACTTCATTGGATCTCTGACCCTCTCTCAGGGCTATCAATAGTGCCTCACCACTGTTGACACTTTTTTAGGGTACACTGTTGTTATTCTAGTCCACTCAGCCAGCCATACCATTGTGGCCCTTGAAACTAATCTGTGCCATGTTTTTGGCCTTCCAGACCATTCTTAATCTGACAATGGTGTGCCTTTTATTGCAAAGCCACTTGACAATGGGTTGATAGTCAAGGTATCAATGGATATTTCATGCTTGCTACCATCATTCATAGGCTGAAACAGCCTTCTCCAAAGTTGACTAAAAATGAGTTTTTACTCTTTCTCCCTCACTTCTTCCTGGTCCACCTACCTCAGTAAGCCAGCTTGGTCACCGAATGCTGCTGTCCCTCAAAAGGATCATCTCCTCTTGGCTACTTCCTGAGTAACAATCAAGATGAAAGGGACGGGAGGCTATATAGACCTATTTTGGAAATTCCTGGATATGATGCTTCTTTTTTTTCCCTAACAGCCTAACAGCAACCCCAGGCTGGCCTGACTGGTACATCCTCTGGGTGGCAACCCAGCCGAAAGAGGGGCCGAAGAGATTCAAACTTAATTCTGACCCAGCTACTTGGATTTTCTTGTTGGATTTACTTGGTTCTAGACTATAACGATAATGACCACTTGATTGAGTACATTGCTCACTAAGTCCCAAGTCCCACAAAGACCAAAGTGGGGGACATAATGGGTCTCTGTTTTATAAAAATGTTGTTGTCCCTCCTTTTGAAACAGGGAAAGATTCTGATTGGTGCCATTTGGTTCACATGCAACCTCTGTAGCCAATCACTGGCCACACTGATGCCAATCACTATAGCCTAGAGAATAGTATACTATGATTGGCTGGGACTTGTGGTGGGGAAAAGCAGTTCTCAAAGAGGAGGAAGGTGGGATTTTGTTTACCAGAAAAAGGAACAAAGGACAAGCAAAACCAGACAAACATGCACACTTACAGACCACACCTTTATATATATAAAATAAAAAGGGGCTGGCCCCGTGGCTGAGTGGTTAATTTCGCACGCTCTGCTTCAGCGGACCAGGGTTTTGTTGGTTCGGATCCTGGCATGGCATCGCTCATCAAGCCATGCTGAGGCAGCATCCCACATGCTACAACTAGAAGGACCCACAACTAAAAATATACAACTATGTACCGAGGGCTTTGGGGAGAAAAAGGAAGAATAAAAAATCTTAAAAGAATATCTGGATATGTTACATGCACATCCCAGAAAATTTGAGAAATCCACTAGCTAAATTTATTATTCCTCTCAACAGAATTTTCTGTCAACATGGAAACTTTAGACAGTTCATTCTCAATTAAGTCAGGATATACTAGTTTCCCTGGAATCAAGATGTATTGATGGAGGCTGGCCCTACGGCTGAGTGGTTAAGTTCGCGCACTCTGCTTCCATGACCCAGGGTTTCGCTGGTTCGGATCCTGGGCATAGACCCAGCACTGTTTATCAAGCCATGCTAAGGCAGGGTCCCACATAGCAGAACTAGAAGGACCTACAACTAGAATACACAACTATGTACTGAGGGCCTTTGGGGAGAAGAAGGAAAAAGTAAAAGAAGATTGGCAAAAGATGTTAGCCCAGGTGCCAATCTTTAAAAAAAAAAAAAAGATGTACTGACAATTAAATGAGAAAATAAACGGTGTTTGACACATGGCAGACAATAAGCTTTATTTTATCCCTCTATATCACTATCCTTCTACTTCCTGCTATGGGGTTATCAACAAAAATATGAGTCATGATAAGTGAGGTACAGTTTATTTACTATTGAATTGACAGTAGGTATCAGGTGGATTTTAGACAGCCTATGCTATCATGGCATTACTGACCTGCTTACTGTCCCCCTTGAGGGATAAAATGTACTTTTATTCAGCCTAATCCTAATTTGTGGTACTAATCCAATGAAAGTCTTTATAATTAGATTTAAAACAACACACCAATCTTATACACCTTACATCCTGAGGCTCAATTTTCAAGCACTTTGACTTTCATAGAGATAATATCAGGCATGCTTTAATGAGTTCAAAGTCTTATCTCATGTGTCTCAGTATTAGGGTTATGGTAGTTATCTGCTTTGTCTTCTGCCCCTGTAACCTGATAATCTCTCTTTCTATTTTGGACTTTCTTAACCCTCAGCTGTTGGCTCAGCTCAGCCTAAGACTGAGATTTGTCTCATTCCTACAGGAATCTTACTCAATAGTTTTATGGCCCAGATTTTTGTTTCTATTCCTATTCTGGTCTTTTATCCTGAGTCCTATAACTGTTCGCTTATCTTGTTCCTTTGGTACACTGCTCCAGTTCCTTAAAAGAGTTCCATTGGTTCCCTGCCTGATTTCCACTTCCTCAGGACTACTGATCTTCCTTGCCCTCGTTTTCTGTGGACTGCATTCCTACCCTTGAATTGTTGATCCCTCTTCCATGCTGCTTTTGTTGCCAAATGCCTGTCAGGTCTTCTGCCTGTTGTTTACACCTTCTTTTTCCATTCCACCCCTAACTGTCCACTGGATGTAGCTGAATGGAGCCCTTTGATGACTCAGTAAAAGAAGATTTGGTAGGTTGATGGGCACTGAAGCCAGAATGCAGGCAGCTGGTATAGACTTTCTAAGAGACCTGGCTTTGAAGGAGTGCAAAGAAATAGCATCATAGCTTATTTAGATGGGAGGGACTGGAGCATATTTATAGGTCAAAAGAAATGATCCAGTCGAGAGGGAGCAGCTGATTACAGAGGTGAGAGAAAAGAGCTGACAGCATAAGGTTATGAGAAAGCAGAGAGGCAGCCATCTTACACTATGAGAACAGAGGCAGGGGCTGGTCCTGTGGCTGATGGTTAAGTTCGCGCGCTCCGCTTTGGTGGCCCAGTGTTTCACCGGTTCGGATCCTGGGTGCAGACATGGTACCACTCATCAGGCCATGTTGAGCTGGTATCCCATATGCCACAACTAGAAGGACTCACAACTAGAATACACAACTATGTACTGGGGGACTTTGGGAAGAAGAAGGAAAAATAAAAAAAATGTTTTTTTAAAAAATAACAGAGGCAGGGAAGAGTGAGCAGAAAAAGAGAATGAGACGTAAGGAAATATGCAGAAACAAGAGTTGGTAGGAGTACTTACTGCCTTGGTTTCAATCTCCTGTGAAGCCCAATTATGCAAAATATTTTAAGATACTTTCTATTGATTTTCCCTTTTTCTTTGTATTAGCCCAGGCAAGCTTCAAAGGCTTGCAAACAAGAAACTTTGACCATGACGTTCCTGTATTTCAACTCATCAAACTTTTCAACATTATTTTTAAAGAGTAGTCTCTTGACTTAAGTCTAAGAAATTCGAGAGTCCCCAGTACATTTGGAATCCACTAGTCAAGACTTGTTTTTCCTCTATCTCTAAACTGATGATTTTGCCTCCTGCTTCAGAGAAAATCAGAAGCCACATGAAAGAAACTCCTTCCCTCAAAATATATGTTTTTTTCCTTGTACCTTACCTCCTGGGAATTTCTGCTACATTCACACGAAAAACCTTCTGAGGGAAATGATATCAGCTGGATGTGCTCCTCCAATAACATGTTTTCTGGTTTTCTTAATCTTAAGATATAATTTAACAATCCATTTGATAGTCTGTTAGGCATATTTCATTTTGGATAGAACTTACCATTGTAGAAACATATTCAAATGGAAAATCCCAACGGTTTGCAACTACATTGTTTTTGCACACAACCACCAAGTTTTTGCTTGGGCTAAAGTTACCAAAATATTTGAAAATGCCAATACTCACAAATTATCTAGCAGCTCTCTCTGCTTCTATTTGCTAATAAAACCAGAAACCATTAAGCACATTTATCAAAGATTGCCTCCTCAATATTTAAGTCCACCAGTCTTCCTTGTTCCCCAAACGAAATATTTCATTTAACTGAAATCAAGTTCAAACGATTATAGTTACCTCTAAGGGACAACCTCACAATGACAGCAAGTGGGGCATGTGTGGAAAGGACTGGGTAGGCTTCTCAATCAGCTGCACTTTAGATCCAGGTGGGGCTGGTAATTGTCAGAGATATTTCAGTGTATATCTCTATAGATTTTTTTCTTTTTTGCCATTTTTGGCTCCAACCTGTTTTCTGGTGGCTTCTCCTTTGAACAGTTTTGGCTCAATGAGAGCTGTACTCTCATGCCTTTTTGTACCACTGGCTATATTCATGACATTTCCTGATCCATTTTCATCTTTTAAAAACTCAACTTTTTAGAATTCAGTTCCTAATCCTATTTTAATAAAGGGTTGATGCCAATGGTATGACTACCAACACTAAAATTTGATCCAAATGGGAGCTTTTTAATGCTGCTTTATTAATTCAACGATTTTTCTTTTACCCACCAGTGTTATTCTTCAATCACTCCCCATCATCTGAATCAAACTGCTGCCATGCAAGATTCCACTTGTTCTGGCCCTGACAATTCTTCATGGAGTCAGCCATTGCCACTCCCCTAATCCTGTCCTCTAATCCAGTCACTTGCAGGTCCTTTTCATCTGCTATTCCCTGAGCCCAGATTTCCTTTCTTTCTCATCTACTTATCAAGTCCTCTATCTTTCAGTTCAAAAAGTGTCTACCTCTTCTCCAAAGCTTTTCCAAGGGGCTCTTTAGCTCTATTCCAAAGGGCTGGGCAGTCCTTCTTCACTGTTTCTGTAGCACTTAGAATGTTTCTGTTAGCTTTGTTCTTCCTGTAATATAATTATCCATCTCCAACTCTGCCAACAGATTGCAAGTTCTTACAATGCAGAGGATCCTGTGTTACCCATCCTCATATCCCTGGCAACCAGCAGTGTTTGACTAACAGGATTCAACACACAGGGAACGAATGAATGGGCTTTATGTTTAAATAAATCATGTCTTTGCCTCCTGGGTAACGGCTTGCCATGGTCTCTATTATGTTAGCTCACCCCAGATTCTGTTTACCATCGTATCCTGTGCCCAAATATTTCAAAGAAGCTCATTTAATAGAAAAACACTTGGCAAAACTTGCTCTATCATCAGCCTAAATTTTCCACTCTTTGCTGTCTTTCCTTGTCTACTAATTGGCCTCTTTTCATTCATATATTTCTTTTGCATTTTAAATCTGAACTTTGGGTTTTCCATGCTTCTGTTTGGGTAAGAACTTATAGTACAGTATAAAAGTAGGGTAAGAAAACTGATAGGACAGTAATTCATGATATTATGTGGCACTTTATGAAGCCCTTTATTGCTTATCTCCTTGGAACAACTGGGTGAGGAAGGTTTTACTATTCCCATTTTGGATCCTAAGGGTAAGGGCTTTCTCATATCAGCCAGCCAATATGTGGCAGAGTTGGAACCCAAAACAAATCTCACAAGTCCAAACATAGTACTCTAGCGGGGCAGGGTCACAGAGTGCTTGAGGGCTAAGAACTTGGACTCTTGTCCAGCAGACAACAGGAAACTCTTGTCCTTGACTCTCCAGGGACTTTAGCGCCCTCTCCTCCTTCTCTGGGAACCCTTTTGTTCAGACTTTAATGAAACTTTATGCTGCCAGGTGCCTTGAGAAGAGGGCACGTGGGTGACCTTGTCTAGAAAGCAGTGGAGAAAAAATTCTGGGAGAGGGGATAAATAAAATCCTGAATTTTACTGGAAGGGTATTAAAAAATAAATTAAGTAAATAAAGATATTTTAGTACCTCGATTGAGATATAAGAACAAAGAAAGGTTGACTATGACTGTGCACAGAGAGGATGCAAGAAGGTACAGTGGAATATTATCACCTGTTTTTGTAGTTTGGGCCTGGCTCTCTGGAACACAGGACTGTTTCCAGCAGTTAACAAATGTCCTTCTTTCTTTCAACAAATATTTATTAAGTCTAATATGTGCCAGACTCTACAGAACAGACTTATGGGTATAAAACCACAATGGAATGGAACTCTAACAAGCTCCAGGACCAGGCTTGTCATATGAATGTACCACAACTTATATACCTTGGAGAAACTCTTGCACACATGCACCAAAAACATGTTAAAGGAATGTTTACAGAAGTACCATTTGTAGCAGAAAAAACAAAAACAAAAACTGGAAACAACCCAAATGATCTCAACAGTAGAACTGATAATTAAGATGTGGCATATTCAAGTCATGAAAACGCACTACACTAGAAATGTACATTTGGATTGGTGGTGTATCAGTGTACAGATATTATTAAAACCATGAGACTCAGTGAGATTAGTGAGAGCACAAGTGTAGAGAAGAGGTCTAAAGACTCACCTCTGGAGCACTCCAACGTTTAGAGACTGGGAAGATGAGGAGTCAACAAAGGAGACCTAGAAGGAACCACCAACGAGGTTGGAGAAAAACCGGGAGGGCATGTTATCCCAGAAATAAGTAAAGAGAGTGTTTCAAAGAGAGGGAGAGAGAAGAAAGAAATGAACTACAGTGCCACATATTAACATGGATAAATTAAAAATATTAATGAACAAAAGAAGTAAGTCACAGTCTATTCCATTTATATAAAGGCTATAAACAGGCAACTATGAACAATTATGTCACTTAGGAATACATACATAGATGATAAAAACTACAAAAAGGTGACAATTACAAAATTTAGGATAGTGATTGCCTCTAGGGATGAGGGAGAGGGACGTGAAGGGGGCAAGCACACAGGGCTCCTGAGGTGAGGTAACGTTCCATTTCTCAGCCCGAGCAGTGGGTACTTGGACATTTTTTTTTCACTCTTCTTCCAACTGTGTACATACATTTTCATTTGTATATTACATTTCACATTGAAAAGAAAAAAGAATACAGGACAAAAGAAAAGCATCAAGTGTGACTCGTGATATAAGCCAGGGTTCTTGGGAGTAATTATGGTATCATTCACACACAGGATAAGGAACTGAAAAGGTGAATAGAGTTTGTGAGGTGGAGATGATGGGTTCAGATTTAGTCAAACTGAGCCCTTTACAGACTTTTATTCTTAGCCATATGAGGTGCAAAACTGCCGAGATCACCATTTGCTTTTACGCTAGATTGGAAGGAAAGAGAACGCAGGTGAAGTCACCAATTTATGTATTCAGCATTAAAAATCTTCATGGTAAACAATTACTAACAGCTATATATTAGGTTACTTTCCAGTCCCACTCATCTCAAAGGGTGTATCACTACCCTATTGATTTGGATTTCTAAATTCTTCTGCCTCTTGCTTTCTGATGAGCCACATCTTGGCAAAGTATAGAATCCAGAGCTGGGGGGGCCGGCCTGGTAGTGTAATGGTTAAGTTCATGTGCTCTGATTCAATGGCCCAAGGTTCGCAGATTCGGATCCTGGGCATGGACCTACACATTGCTCATCAAGCCATGCTGTGGCGGCATCCCACATACAAAATAGGGAAAGACTGGCACAGGTGTTAGCTTAGTGACAATATTCCTCAAGGAAAGAGGGAGATTGGCAACAATGTTAGCTCAGGGCCAATCTTCCTCACCAACAAAATAAATAAATCAATTAAAAACAAAAAAGGAATCTAGAGCTAGGACATGGTGATGGCAGACCAGAGAACAAACAGGGCAAAAAAGCCTGTATGAAGCAAATCACAGGGGTAGGAATGACATTGTGCTATGTGTCCTGTTCAAATTCCAGAATGAGCAGAGAGATGGTCAGTTCCTGAACCCAATTTAAGCAACTTCAGCCATCTCATTTCCACACAAAAGTTGTCTACACTGCTTTTTAAATCTCTTTAAGGGACTAGAGAATCTCTCAAATATAAAGGAAACTAAACTGATACTAATGAAAGATGAGCAGTGATCTACCATACCTGCAAATACTGTCAAAGATGCAAAGCTGATTGTGGGACTGAAGCCTAGAACACAGGAGGTATGTTTATCTAACACCACACTGTACAATATGGCAGTACTCAACCAGATGGATAATTTAAAATTAATTCAAATTAGATAAAATAAAAAATTCAGTTCCTCTGTTGCACTAGCCACATTTCAAATGCTCAGGTGCCAGCCTGGTGGTGTAGTGGTTAAGTTTGCAAGTTCCACTCCAGTGGCCTGGGATTCATGGGTTCAGATCACAGGTGTGGACCCACACACCTCTTATCAAGCCATGCTGTGGCGGCAACCCACATACAAAAATGGAGGAAGTCTGGCATAGACATTAACTCAGGGACAATCTTCCTCAAGCAAAAAGAGGAAGATTGGCAACTGATGTTAGCTCAATGTTCCTCACCAAAAAAACTCCAAAAAACAAATACTCAATAGTCACATGTGGGAAGTGGCTACCACATTGAAGAGCAAAGATATAGAACAGTTATATCATTGCAGAAAGTTCTATTGGACAGTCCCATCTAGCAATTTTCTGGGTGAAGCGTGTCCTACTAGTACAGAAAGGTGGGCATCAGGATTATTACATTTTTTTTTTTTTTATTAATGTTATGATAGATTACAACCTTGTGAGATTTCAGTTGTACCAGGATTATTACATTTTAAGTATAATATTCCTTAGGGCATTCAGATTCCTTTTCTCTGATTCTCTTACGAACTCTGAACCCTTACTTTACCAACTTTCTGGTATCTGGAAAGAAAATGAACTGATTGGAAAACAATAAATTTTATTCTGCTTGGTGATTTAAATTCACACTAAATTGATAAATTTGCTGATTTATTAATGAGTGTTGAAGGACATCGGTTTGAGAGAGGGTGAGTTTGGTTACCCCTGAGTGGATCTGAACATTGGGAAGGTCTTGCTTAAATGAGTAACAGAAAGAGACAAAATGTGGAGCTGGGAGGAACATGAGAGACTACTGCATTCCCTTCTCTGACCTCCTTTGTCCTCACCCTGCTCACCTAGGCCAGGTTGGGCATCTCTCCTCTGTACACTTGTACATACCTCTATCAAAATCCTTAACATTTTATTATCTGTTTATAGAGTGATCTAGGCTATTAATTATAAATTGATCAAGGGCAGGGACTTCTCTTTATTCACTCCCAGTAACGAACACAATGCCTGGCACAGAGGAGGTTCTCAAAATTAAGTTTCTCACATAAACAAATTGTATGGTGCAAGTTAGACTTTGAGGGTCTGTTAGTAGTTCCCTGAGAAAGGTGTGAATAGGAAATAAAAGACCAGATACTGACCTATAGCGATCTCATCAAGATAACCTTCGAGGGTTGGGAGCAGGGGGAATCAGAGAGGAAGATTAGAACACTTTCTTGCTGAGAAAAAAGAACAAAGCTGGAGGCATCACACACTCTGATTTCAGAATATACTACAAAGCTATAGTAACCAAAACAGCATGGTACTGACACAAAAACAGACACACAGATCAATGGAACAGAACCGAGAGCCCAGAAATAAACCCACACATCTGTGGACAGCTAATTTTCGACAAAGGAGCCAAGAATATACAATGGAGATAAGAAAGTCTCTTAAATAAATGGTGGGAAAACAGGACAGCCACTTGCAAAAGAATGAAAGTAGACCGTTATCTTACACCATGCACAAAAATTAACTCGAAATGGATTAAAGGCTAGAATGTAAGACCTGAAACCATAAAACTTCTAGAAGAAAACATAGGCAGTAAGCTCTTCGACATCAGTCTTAGCAGCATATTTTCAAGGACCATGTCTGACTAGGCAAGGGAAACAGTAGAAAAAATAAACAAATGGGACTACATCAAACTAAAAAGCTTCCACACAGCAAAGGAAACCATCAACAAAATGAAAAGACAATCTAACAACAGGGAGAAGATATTTGCAAACTATTTATCTGATAAGGGTTAATATCCAAAATATATAAAGAACTCATACACCTCAACAACAAAAAAACCTAGCAATCCAATTGAAAAATGGGCAAAAGATCTGAAAAGACATTTTCCCAAAGATATACAGATGGCCAAAAGGCAAGTAAAAAAGATGTTTAACATCACTATTAGGGAAATGTAAAAAATTAAGAATAGAACTACCACACGATCCAGCTATTCCACTGCTGGGTATTTAGCCAAGAACATGAAAACACAAATGCGTAATGATATATGCACCCCTATGTTCCTTGAGGCATTATTCACAATAGCCAAGAATTGGAAACAACCTAGGTGCCCACCAAGGGATGAATGGATAAAGAAGATGTGGTATTTATACCCAATGGTATACTACTCAGCCATAGACAAAGATGAATTCTTGCCATTTGCGACAACCTGGATGGACCTTGAGGGTATTACGCTAAGTGAAATAAGTCAGAGGGAGAAAGTCAAATACCATATGGTCTCACTCATAAATAGAAGATAAAAATAACAAACAAACACATAGATTCAGAGATTAGATTGGTGGCTACCAGAGGGGAAGTCGGGAGAGGAGGGTGAAAGGGGTGACTGGGCACATGTGTATGGTGATAGATGGTAATTAATCTTTGAATGGTGAACCTGATATCATCTATACAGAAATCGAAATATAATGATGTACACCTGAAATTTATATAAAGTTATAAACCAATGTTACCTCAATTAAATAAATTTGGGGCCAGCCCCGTGGTGCAGCGGTTAAGTGTGCACATTCCACTTTGGCGGCCCGGGGTTTGCCAGTTCAGATCCCGGGTGCGGACACGGTACCACTTGGCAAGCCATGCTGTGGTAGGCATCCCACATATAAAGTAGAGGAAGAAGGGCACGGATGTTAGCTCAGGGCCAGTCTTCCTCAGCAAAAAAGAGGAGGATTGGCAGCAGATGTTAGCTCAGGGCTAATCTTCCTCAAAAATAAGTAAATAAATAAATTTGATCGAAAAATAGAAACCTAAAAAGAAAAGAACAATTCCTTATTCACTATCATTCCCCAACCCAGGTCTTCCCACTGAGGAAACTAACATTTATGAAACATCTAATACATGCTAACGCTTCACAGAAATCATAATGCTCCCATAAATATTATTACTCCCACTTACAGATGAGGAAACTAGTTGAACATCAAAGAGGATAAGCAACTTGAAAAAACACAAGGTAAGTAAAAATAGCTAAGCTAGTTTTCAAGTCCAGAACTATCTGATACTTCTGTATCTGATACAAATGGGAACATTCATTGACTCTGGGGAGAGGTGAGAACTGGCATTAAAAAAGAAGATTCACTTAAGAAACGTGATTTTATCAAAAAGCATTGAAACTTTACTAAGCTTTTATTTTTCTTATTTGACTTCTCAAAAAAGGTGGCATAGTTAAGAATCTTTTTTGATACGGTTTTATGATTGTGTTTTCTTCTCTATTCGGAGACTTTTCCATAAGAATATTCACTTTAATCCGACTTCTACTGCATGGCTGGAAAAGTGGATATGCAGTAACACTTTCAAACTCTTTTACCTCTTTCTTTACTCTCTCACACTTCTCCCGTGTAGGTGGCTGGCTCTGGTTTTTTCTCAAGAGTCTTTCCTTGAGTTTTTGCTCTATAAGTTCTCTACCACGATTCATGCGTTCCTGGTGACCTTTAATTTGCATCTGCTCCCTCTCATTTACCTGCTTTCTTTTCTGTGCTTTCTGGATGCCATGATCTTCTGGCACAATTCTGGGGAACTTTATTTCACTAGAGGGTTGTAGTAATGGTCTAAATGTTTTATCCTTAAATTCTCTGAACTGTCCTGTTCGACGTATGTGCCTTTCTATGTGTTTCAGCTCTCTCTCAGGTACCAAATAGTACGGTTTTTCTCTCTCTATGCTTTGGGTTGTGGTTGTTTTCCCCTCCAATTTCTTCTTGATTTCATTGCCTGTTTCTTGTTCTTTCATCATTTCCACTATTCTTTTATTATAGTAAGACTCTGTTTTGGCAAGCCAATAGTCAAGAGAAAGAGCTTGCTCCCTACAGAGTGTTTCATACTCCTCTTGATATTTGTGAGTTATCAGTTGTCTTGCTGCCATTGTATGCACGCCACCTAAATGCTGTCAAAGTGAAGTACAGAATTTTATAACGTAACCATCTTTTTACTTTGAATACATTTAAACAGGAGCTTACCCACACTATTAACACCAAAAAAAATATCAGTGGTCTTTTTTTACTTTGGGTAATAATTACAATTTTACTCCCATCACTCCTAGGTGAGCTTGTGAGCTCTGCAAGCTGAAATACCCACCAACAAAATCAATAGCTAGTTTTTAAAAAACATACTCTTGGGAGTTTTCAAAATAATACTTTGTTTTGCAAGTATGAATATAGCCAGAAAACATGGGCCAGTGTAGATACACTAATGGAAGGCGTCACTTGGGCAGGATTTTAAACTTCAGGTTCCTTCTCCTAGAAGTTCCAAACTGCATGCTGTAAAGATAATTTATTTACCAAAATTTTTTTCTCCAGTGGGGACTGCTGACCTGCAGCAATCCTAGGGTCTTTAGTTGCTTTAGCCCAGGCCAATCTGGAAGAGAAGAAAACAAAGGTAGATTAGAATGTGGGAGGTGTCAAACACACCTGCTCACATACTGACTGAATGAAAAAAACAAATTGTTTTGGCCAAGGCCAAGGATATTTCCCCTCAGAAAGAGAAAATCTGCTAATAGGCAGGACTACAACAGGGCCATTTCACCCATGGGAAAGCACTGCATTCCTATGTTGCAGAATAATGAATGCTCTTTTAATAAAAGCATACAATCCAGTTTGATCGGTACCGGGAGCTGAGAGCGGACCCAGAGAGCCCTGAGCAGCTCCACCGCCGCCGCCGCCGGCCAAGTTACCATCAGACCCGGGGAGGAACCGCAGCTGCCGCAGCCGGCCCCACTCACCATTACCACAACCGTGAGGAGCGAGGCCGAGATCCAGCAGCCGACCCCCGCCGCCCGCCCCCGCCCTCAGCGCTGCCGACACCAAGCCCGGCACCACGGGCGGCGCAGGGAGCGGCGGCCCGGGCGGCCTCATATCTGCGGCGCCTGCGGCAGGCACAAGAAGGTCATCGCAACGAAGGTTTTGGGAACAGTAAAATGGTTCAATGTAAGAAACGGATATGGTTTCATCAACAGGAATGACACCAAGGAAGATGCATTTGTACACCAGAGTGCAGTAAAGAAGAATAACCCCAGGAAGTACTTTCGCAGTGTAGGAGATGGAGAGACTGTGGAGTTTGATGATGTTGAAGGAGAAAAGGGTGCAGAGGCAGCAAATGTTACAGGCCCTGGTGGAGTTCCAGTGCAAGGCAGTAAATATGCAGCAGACCGTAACCATTACAGACGCTATCCACGTCGCAGGGGTCCTCCACGCAATTACCAGCAGAATTACCAGAATAGTGAGAGTGGGGAAAAGAACGAGGGATCGGAGAGTGCTCCCGAAGGCCAGGCCCTACCGCAGGCAACGGTTCCCACCTTACTACATGCGGAGACCCTATGGGCGTCGACCACAGTATTCCAACCCTCCTGTGCAAGGAGAAGTGATGGAGGGTGCTGACAACCAGGGTGCAAGAGAACAAGGTAGACCAGTGAGGCAGAATATGTATCGGGGTTGTACACCACGATTCCGCAGGGGCCCTCCTCGCCAAAACAGCCTAGAGAGGATGGCAATGAAGATAAGGAAAATCAAGAAGATGAGACCCAAGGTCAGCAGCCACCTCAACGTCGGTACCGCCGCAACTTCAATTACCTACGCAGACGCCCAGAAATCCCTAAACCACAAGATGGCAAAGAGACAAAAGCAGCCGATCCACCAGCTGAGAATTCCTCCGCTCCCGAGGCTGGGCAGGGCGGGGCTGAGTAAATGCCAGCTTACCATCTCTACCATCATCCGGTTTGGTCATCCAACAAGAACAAATGAATATGAAATTCCAGCAATAAGAAATGAACAAAAGATTGGAGCTGAAGACCTTAAGTGCTTGCTTTTTGCCTGTTGACCAGATAACTAGAACTATCTGCATTATCTATGCAGCATGGGGTTTTTATTATTTTTACCTAAAGATGTCTCTTTTTGGTAATGACAAACGTGTTTTTAAAAAAAAAAAAAGCCTGGTTTTTCTCAATACACCTTTAAAGGTTTTTAAATTGTTTCATATCTGGTCAAGTTGAGATTTTTAAGAATCTCATTTTTAATTTGTAATAAAAGTTTACAACTTGATTTTTTCAAAAAAGTCAACAAACTGCAAGCACCTGTTAATAAAGGTCTTAAATAATTGTCAAAAAAAAAAAAGCATACAATCCTTTCATATAAACTAAAAGCATACTTCTCCTGTGGACTCAATAGGAACCATTCTGAATCTTCTATCAGGGATTGGGAGAGAGAGGAGACAGGCTCCTTGGTGAAGCGTTGCCCAAGTACATCTATGTCAGATTGCCAGGACTCCAAGCCTCTTCTGTCTTCTGATAGAATTCTAGACTCTGGTGTTACCAGTTCATTCTCTTTCTGCAGTTTCTGAATCCGGGCCCTCTCTGCCTCTAGCAGCACATAAAGCATCTCTGCCCTCTTATCTTTTGTTCTGAAATTCTGCTCTTATTTGATCACCCACGCCTCTGCTTGCCTGCCTTACACTGCCAATCATCCTTCACTCTAAATCCATTATGAGGCCATCCCCTGTTGAACCCTTTGGGATGGGAATCTGTGGTTACTCTGGCTTTGTTTATAGGACAGGCTGATGGCAACACAAATGAAGACTACCAACTTTTTATGTGTCATCCCTGGTCTAACCTGAGTTTACTGTGAGGTCATATTTTAGCCAGTGAGGATGCCTGGCATTTCATCTCTGTGCCTTTGTTTACACTATATATGGTTAAGAGCATGGGTTTTGAAGCCTGATAGGGTTATGTCTGAATCCTAATTCTACCACCTCCTACGTGTGTGGCTCAGGAGAAGTACCAATGTCTCTCTACGTCAGTTTCCTCAACCATAAAAGGGAGATAAGACAAAAATCTGCCTCTTGGGGTTATAAAGAACAAATGTGAATTAGATTAAAGAGATTGGCACAATGCTTGATATATGCCAAGTTCTCAATAAATAGCAGTTGTCTCTCTTCCAAAGCTCAAGCCCCTGACTCTTTATAGTCTTTCTGGTCTACTACATGTTACAGTGATTTTGCCTTCTTCTGAATACTTGAGATTTTTTACTTCTACAACTCATCTGAAAATCATTCATGGTTTACATTGTGAAATCTGTATTCGTATTAACATTTTGACGCAGAAATTTAGACTCATAAGCGGTGGGAACTATCTATCTACAAACACAATGATCTGTCTATATTATCAGAAAGGATCTGATATCAAACACTGGATCTCACCGACCTCTTAGGCACATTCTTATTTGCCTGTGTATACCTATTTTGAGATTTCAAAAAATGTGACTACCTTACTTTTATTTCTCAGTACCTAGCATCTAGCACAGAACTTAACATTATAGAGTCTGTGATCCCAAGTTCTCAAAATTAACTACTTGTTGATTGGGGATTATCCTTATCACATAATATCTGAGCATTTTTCTTATATTTCCCATAGCACTGTATCTATCTTATTAAAACACCAGTCTTCCTTGAAGTATACAGGCATATTTGTTTTAAATGCCTGTCCTGGGTTCTCATATTTTGTCCTCCTAATGTACTTTCATTGTATTCTAATTATTCATTTGTACTCCTTAAGGTCAGAAAACACAGTTTGCAACTTTGCAGCCTCAGCCTCAGCTCAAAGACTGCCATAGGTGCTCAGAAATACTAATTGAACAGATTGTGAGCTTTTTGTTGGGAAAAGGCCATGCATTATAATGCTTGTGTTCCTTTACTGCAATAGGACAGTACTCAACTCATGGTGGATCCTCACTCTGTCAAACTGAAAAGGGAAAGTTGGGGAGGGAAGAGGGCTAATTTCAATTTCCATTTTCAAAGGAGAGAGACACACAGAAAAGTGAAGATAAAAACTGCCTACCGTCACGGGCTCAGTAACAGACCTTCTTTGGAAAGACAGACAACATGACACCCAGGTAAGTCAAACTATGGGGCTTATTACCCTCCAATAACTTGCTCAGTTTTAACCCTTTCACCATTGTGTGTCTTTCCATTATTGCTGAGACAGGCAGAGCCAAGCCTCTCTCAAGGAGAGACCACAACTTGTCTCTTTGAAAGAAAATAGTGATGGCTTCAGAATTTTATATGTAAGGAGCTTAGCACAGCTATCTGGTTGGGCAGGGGTGGAAGGGTTGGGAAGGAACTAGGAAACTCATCTAGCAGCTGTCCCTTCAGGATAACAAGTTTCTACTTTAGATTGTAGGCTACAGATGAATTAAAATAGCAAGACTTTCTAAAGATACTTGTCCTCACGTTTTATGAAATATCAACTGTGCACGTAATGGATGACGATGATGATTTAGAGTTGGTTGGACGGGAGGGAGACGACGGACGACGACATGGGACGGGACACGAGGTGGATCCGCAAATGAAAGCCAAACTCGACTTAAGTCTTAGTGAAATCCTACCCAAGGGCGGCTCCCTTGACTAATGCCAGCCTCCCTGATCTAGCATGCGTCTAAGGACGAAGGAGTCCCAACCTCTTCTGTTCCGCCACCTCCCAAATCCTGAGCTCCTTCCCGAGTGTCCCACTTCATCCCTGTTTCCTTTGGTTCCCAGGGAGTAAGCATTCCTCCTCCGCCTTCACCTTCACCACTTACTGCCCCTTAAGCCAACTCACCTATCCAAAGGCCCCAAACAGCCCCCAAAGCACACGACCCAGGCTGGGCTCTGCAGACAGCCCTTGCTTGGCCCGCGAGTCCCAACGAACACTACAACTCTAACTCTCAATGTTTAGCTTTGTTTTCAACCACTGCGCAGCCGCAAAAGGGAAACACCGGCTCCGGAACGGCGGGAATTGCAGTTGTCTAGTCAAAATAAATCACTACTCGGTAAGGTTAATACGATTTTCAGGGGGAACGCCCCCTGCGACGAGGTACCTGTAAGATGCAAGACCAAGAAACTAAATATCCCAGGATTGGGTCCTAAGGGGAAAAACAGCCAGAGGCACAGCATCGGTTACCCGTTTTCTTATGCGAAGATAAAGAACGACCCTAAAAGGGACCCTTCCATCCTCCTTCAGACACGTTCCTCCTTTAGACAGGTTCCTCCCTCTCGAAGACTCTCTGGGTCATATTTGCGATTAATTATGACGTCACAGCCAATCGTGAGCCGGAATGCCTTGACGCTCTAGCCCGTCACGCGCTGGCTTCCCCATGGCCCGGGCAGAGTCGGCGCTCTAGCCCGCGGAGTTGGCTCGCCTCTCTCGCCTGCCCCAGGAAAGCCACTGAGTCAAGGGGTGCTCGACGCAGGCTGAGAATTCCGGACCCTTGGGCTCCTTGTTCGCAGAGGCACGAGGCGCGTGTGGGACGAGGGCTTGGGTTATGTAGCTAGGTCCAGGGACGGAATAGGAAGGGGCGTGGAGGGAGCTGCTCTCTCTCTTGTTAATAAATTTCTCATTCCCTTCTCAGCCCTCGACCACCTGTCAGTCATGGACCTCGCCAACACCTCCTCCAGCTTTCAGTCGGACCTGGATTTCTGTCCGGATTGCGGCTCGGTCCTGCCCCTGCCCGGGGCTCAGGACACAGTCACTTGTACTCGCTGTGGCTTCTCCATCAACGTACTAGGTGAGTAGCGTATGCGGCAGCCCCGGCGGAGCGCCCAGCATGGAAGGGTCGGAGGCTTGGGGACCTCAAGATCGGGTGGATTGGAGAGGAGAATGCTAAAGCAGGGGATCAGGCACTTACACTTTTGGTCTTGGGACAAAACCTGAAGGGAAGGATGTAGGACTTCCTGGCCTAACCAAGAGGGAGTTGCGGGTGTCAGCTCCCTCCGCGTGTTACCACAGCCAATTATTACTGCCTGTGCAGACTTCGAAGGGAAGGTTGTGAAGACCTCATTTGTGTTCCACAAACTGGGGACAGCCATGCCTATGTCGATGGAGGAAGGACCTGAGTTCCAGGGACCCGTGGTAAGTTTATTACATCAAGGACTGGCCCCATAAGAAGCGTTGGGAAAGAAATGGAGGGGTGATTGCTGAGACCTGGAGAGTTTTGTAGCCAATTCCAAAAGGGAAGAGGGGGCTTTAGAGCAGTAGTGTCTGAGGAGTGTGATAGCTTGATTCCTATGAGAAGTAGGGGCCATATGACTAGGCCTCCCTAACCCACCAGTGGCTTCCCAGGTTGACAGGCGCTGCTCTCGATGTGGTCATGAGGGAATGGCGTACCACACGAGACAGATGCGCTCAGCTGATGAAGGGCAGACTGTCTTCTACACCTGTACCAACTGCAAGTGAGTATCTGTTCCCTTCCCTCTGCCCTTGCTCAGTGTGTTTGCTAACAAATCCAGTGATTTACTTTTTGTAGTGAATAAACAATTATTTCCTTTGGTCCCATCGCTCATTTCTGTACAGTTCAGGTAATAGGGAGATTTGTGCTCTTTTTTTATTTTTAAAAATTACACTTTTCTTATCCTTTTTATAGCCAGTGAACTAAACCTTTTAAGATATTTAAAAGGAAATGAAAAAATACAGAGACAAGTGCTTAGTGGTCAGAATGTTATGTTGGAATCTCCCACTGCACTCCAGGTAGTTTTACTTTGGTGAGATTAGCCACATTTGATTGGTGTTCTGCAGTTTCACTACAGTATATCAAGATGTGGCTTTCTTTTATTTATCCTGTTTGGGATTTGTTGGACTTTCTTTTTTTTTTTTTTTTTTTTAAAGATTTTATTTTTCCTTTGTCTCCCCAAAGCCCCCCAGTACATAGTTGTATATATTTTTTAGTTGTGGGTCCTTCTAGTTGTGGCATGTGGGACGCTGCCTCAGCGTGGTTTGATGAGCAGTGCCATGTCCGCGCCCAGGATTCGAACCAACGAAACACTGGGCCGCCTGCAGCGGAGCGCGCAAACTTAACCACTCTGCCACGGGGCCAGCCCCTTGTTGGACTTTCTAAAATTGAGGATTGATTTTTTTTTTTTCCATCAACCTTGGAAAATTATCAGCCCTTATTATCTCATTGAATATTGCCTTTTCTGGAGTTCTAATTGATTAGTTGTTTAATAGACCTTTTCTATCCTCCATTTCTCTCATCCTGTCTTTCCTATTTTCCATCTCTTTCTCTTTATGCTGCCTCTGACTAAATTCTTCAGGTCTGTCTTCCAGGTCACTAATTCTGTCTTCTGTTTATTTCAATAATTGTTACTTAAAAAAAAAATTCTTTTTAGTTCTACTTGATTATTTTTCAGATCTCAGTCATTTTTAATAATTCCCAATTCCTTAATCATATTTTAAATTGCTCCTTTTATTAAAATATATATTACTTTTAAGTACATTAAACATGATTATATTGTCTCTGATACCCATAGTTTTTGTGGGTCTGATACTGCTGTTATTTTTGCTGACTGCTTTTTTCTGTTTTGTGATTTTTGACTATAAGCTTGGATTTTTTAGAGTTTGAACTATGGGAATATTTTGAGGCCTGGAGTGAATGCTGTATCCTCAGCATTTGTGTTGCCTGTTCAGGTGCCTTGAGGCACTACCAAGCCAGAATCACTTAAATAAATTCTTGGCTTCAGGCTTTTTGGACCACACGGGTAGTATGGATTTGGGCTGCAAATCCATGCAAGGACCAGCTTACAGTTAGAAATTTTCAGAGGAGATTTTATCTCCCTCTACCTAGTGATAGAAATTTCCCTTCTGCAGAGTTGGACTTTTTTTTTTTTCTTGTTCACTTTTACATAGAGGGGTAGCCCTTTGGGGAGCCCAAATTTATGGAGAATATCTCCTATCAGACATGGTAGGTTTGTGTCTGCTTCCTCCATGTGGCTGTCAGAACACCAAGGGCACTGTGGCAGCAGGGACTTCAGTTTGACTTCACCTGTCTAGATTCCTGGCTTTACATTATTTTACCCAGTGTGAAGGTTTCTTGCCATCTCATCAATGGATTAAAAGTATTTATAGTGAGATATATCTTTTGAATACTTTTTCATACAATCTAACCTATTTACTTTTTTCACCTTTTTTTTTTTTATTAATGAGAAGTTTTTAAATTTTGTGAGGTCCAGTTTATCCTTGTTTTTCTTTTATGGCTAGTGCTTTTTGTGTGCTGAGAAATCTTTACATACTTCATAATTCATTAGAGATATATATATATATGTTTAAAGATTTTATTTTTTCTTCTCCCCAAAGTCCCCCAATACATAGTTGTATATTTTAGTTGTGGGTCCTTTTAGTGTTTTTAAATTTGGAAGGTTATTCAGGGGAGCTAGTCCTCCACAGTGTCATAAATAAAAGTCCTTCCTTGATTATTTGTGTGTCTCACTTACACTGCTAGAACCTCTTCCTTTGGTCAAATATAACTCCTTTTTTTCTCCATAGGTTCCAAGAGAAGGAAGACTCTTGATTTTTTTTTCTGGGTGACTCAACAATCCCTTCCTCTCCTCTTCCTTGGAAGGTGAAGGATATTGGGTTCTCAGATCCTTTGTCCATCCCCCGTGTGCAGTGTTTTGCTGCCAGAGAAGAAGCAGACCATCATGCGGGGGTTACCACTGTCTCCAGAGTACTCCTACCTCTAGTTGAGTTTCCTTATTAAAGTTAGATTTTTCTATAAGCGCCAGACATATGTATGTTATTTATAATGTGTCTTGTTCCAAAAGGAATTTAAATAAGCTTACAGAGATATATTGGTTTTTTCAACAACTCTATCAGCTACAAAAAGATAATATAAATTAGTACATGACAAAGAAAAAAAACAAGGACGAAAGAATGGAGCCAGGAATGAGGTTAATATAAAAAAGCAATTATAAGTATTCCCTTACGATCTAAATCTGTTTGGTGCCTGAGTTTAGGGAAACAAAAAGTGGGAGTTTGGATAGTGAGAGATTCAACAGAAAATTTAACCAGATATATTTGATATGGAAGTTTGGACAACAAAAAATCTGATAGTAAGGGATACTAGTCTGTACTTACTATCATTGGTGGACATTTTAGAAATTGTTTTTTTATTGCTCTTGAGATAAATGTAATATATATTCATTGTAATAGATTCATATATAGAAAGGTAAAAAGAAAAAACTAAAAATCACAAGGAGTCCCACTCCACAGAGATACTTGTTTTTTTAAATGGGCTTTACTATACATGCTGAGTATCTTGCTTTTTTCACTTTGAACCAAAAACTTAAAAGGGAAACAAATATATAGTCCAGGCACAATAAACATACTCAAATTTTAGTCTCAGAATGAGTATTCCTGCATTCCTTGGCATAAATGGCAATCTAGGGGTGACGGTAATAAAGATTGTCTTGTAATTGTGTGGTCCTTTATATATTCAGAGCTCTCAAACATACACGGTCTTGTTTGACCCCTACAGCAACTTGGAGGGATGGGCAGGGCAGTCTTCTCCACTGTCCATTGGAACTGCTCTGGTAGTTGACTTTCCTACCGCACTCCTGAAATCTGAAACAAATCTGTGCATGTTTCTACCCTACCCTTTCCTGGCCCCTAACACTGACTGGATAACGTCTAAGTTTCTTAGCGAAGCGTACAGGGCCTCCTATATAGCCACACCTACCGGTCAAGCCTCATCTAGCACTCCCCTTACATCTCAGCAGTACAAAACTGCATTTCCATCAGTGCACACACCTACGACTTTGTAAGCTTCACTCTTTACCAAAAACAAAAAAACCCAAAAAACCCATCTGCCTTCCGGTTCCCTTTTTAGCACTCTTTTCCTCCCTGAGAAACACGCATATACTTTTACCATACCGTGTATTGGCCTATATTGTAATTTTTGGCCATTTCTGTCCTTAATCACACCTCCACTCCAGAGAGTGCTGGCAGTATGTAACTGAATTCAGTTTCACAGATGAGATTTACATGTATGTTAATATCTCAGTCTTACATTTTTGTTAGTCCTAAGCATGCCGGTCCTTCCCAGTAGACCGGTAGCTAAAAGGCAGCGTCCGAGTGTTTTATGCGCCTCTATCTTCAAGGTCTAGCACAGTGACAGGAAAAAATCCAAGCTGAAGGTGCATTAAGAGCCCAGCTCCAACACCTACAGGCACAGGGCGAGGACTAGAACCGAGAGTCTTTAGTGTGTTTCCAACTGCTCCTAGGTCCTGATTCTGATTCCGACACGAAACAGTAATAGGCCAAACAATAACAGACGAAACAAAAACAGGCCATTGTCGGGTTATTACTTTTGCGCCTTAGTTTTCCCCGCTCTCCCACCCACCCAGTCTTAAAGATGGGGAGGGGGGATGGGCTCAGCTACAGGACGCCCGAACCAGGTATGGCATCTGCCCCGCCCCCGCGCCGGGCGCCGCGCCACACCCGGTCTGCAGTGCCCAGCCCAGCGCTCCGCTTCCGGACCGCCCCCTCCTGCCGGCTCTGTGTAGTACGTGCGCGTGCTGCCCTTGACCGCCCCCCTCCTCCCACGCCCGCAGAGACGCCTCTTCCGCCAAGTTTGTGTCGCCTTCTTGCGGAGCCTGCGCACTGTCACATTACGGCGGAACTAATCCGGCGACGCCTGCGCTTTAACGCGTTTCGTGCCCGGAAGGGAAAAGGGGGACTGTGGAATACGTCACACCCGGAAGAGGAGAGCCGGAAGTGGGGTTGGACAGGTTATCCCCAGGGGTGGGGAAGCGGAGGCCCAGGAGGAAGGGGAAAAAAGAAGGTGGACGATCCTGGCTACTACTCTGAATCCGATACCGATTCTCTTAGACCCCAGAAACAGGAAAAGGGAAGGGTGTCTCATCCCCCTTCCTCTCCTCAGCCTTAGCCATGGCCGAGGCAGGGGCCGGGCTGAGTGAGACCGTCACTGAGACAACGGTTACCGTGACAACCGAGCCCGTGAGAAAGGCGGGGGGCGGTGCTGTTTAGGGGTCTGGGAGATACCGAGAGGGAGGGGATAGGGCTTTGGAGAGTTGCTGGAGGGACTGGGCCTGGGGATATGGAAGAGTGGGGTTGTGTCTGGGATTGGGAGAATCACAAGATACTGGGGATGTTTGGAGTGGCAGGGATGGTGCAGGAGGCTGATCAAGCGATATGTAATAGTTAGAGTTAGGATGCTGCTGCTTGGGGTGGTGGTGTGTGTAAATAATGAGAGAATGGGAACTTGGGGATTAAGGAGTAAGGGAGGTGCTGGGGGAAAATGAAGAGCTGTGTAAGAAAGCATGGTTGGAGGCCAAGTGTAGGGGATTTTGACTGGAAGCATGCTTATCTGTAAATATTTGTTGAAGGGATGAATGTAAAAGGAAGTGGAAGGAATGAGGGAACAAGAAAAAGGAGATGAGGATAGTATTTTAAGAAATCAGAGATATGAATAGAGGAAAACAGCATTGTTGCAAAAACAGGTTAAGTTGCTTTCAAAGGGAGAAGGTTGTATTGGGCTCAATAACCCCTGGATTAAGGAAGTTTAGAATAATAGTTACCAGAGATTCTGGGATGCTAAGAAATAGGTGGATTAGAGGTGGGGAGGGCTGGGCTTGAGGATGAGAGAGGTGAGAATGGAGTTCTTTCTTTAGTGGGAAAAAGAATGGGGGGTCTGGGAAAAGCAAGGGAAATCAAAGATTAGGTATTGGGGACTGAGAAAATTTTCATGTATTAATACCATCAAGGATGATTTGGGGAGGAAGACGGAGGAACAGCGAGAATTATATTTTCCTTTGAAGATTTGCTGGGACCTTCCCTAGGTTAGGAACTGTGCCTTCTCTGTATAGTAGCAGTTATCAAGAACAGTAAATAATACTTCATGATTCCATAAGGGACTCCCTGAAGGTCAAAGGCCTGTTCTATTTTATCTTCTAGCACTCAGCTTCTCTGGTGCTATGTCTATGATAGTGATTCAGCTGGGAAAGGGAAGAGAGGAGGCCCCCGGGGAGGGAGTGGGAGAGGTTTGTAGGAGGGGACTAGATAGTTATGCCCATCCCTTGTAACCTTCCAGGAGAACCGGAGCCTAACCATCAAACTTCGGAAACGGAAGCCAGAGAAAAAGGTGGAATGGACAAGTGACACTGTGGACAACGAACACATGGGGCGCCGCTCATCAAAATGTGAGTAATCGTTGTCCTGCAGTAACCCTGGAGTTCTGGCTTCCCTCTGCATACCTTCTACCTTCTCACATCCTCTGGCCTTCCTGAAGCCCCCACATGCTCACAATCCTATCACTGCCTTGGTTGTTCTCTGGCATCAGGAAGAGGTTAAAGTTAGAGGGAAAGAGGTAGGGAGGGGCTCCAATTGGGATGTGCCAAAGCCTGAAGGCAAGAGGTATCAGAGGTGGAAGAAGTAGAGCTTTGGATTCCTGGGTCTCTAAAAGAACAAGGGGGTTGGGTGCCTGAGTCTCAGGGGGTAGGCCTGGGGAAGCTGGGTCCTGGAAGGCAGGAGGAGACAATGGTGGAAGTCGGAATTTTTACTGAGATCCAGTGGGAATGGAACTGACTACATCTTACTCTTCCTCCTTTTTAACTGGGCTCCTCCCTCCAAATCCAGGCTGCTGTATTTATGAGAAACCTCGGGCCTTTGGCGAGAGCTCCACGGAGAGTGATGAGGAGGAAGAGGAGGGCTGTGGTCATACACACTGTGTACGGGGCCACCGCAAAGGACGGCGTCGTGCAACCCCGGGACCGAGCCCCACCACCCCTCCCCAGCCTCCTGACCCCTCCCAGCCCCCTCCAGGGCCAATGCAGCACTAAATTCCTCTCTCCCCCAGCATTCCTGTGTCTGTCTGGCCCTGAATGTATTCACGTGGCTACCTGGGGACTAAACCCATGGTTTGATCCCTTCTCCAACCCCCTCCTCCCCTCTCCTCTGCCTGATAGAGGGAAGAGGGAGAGGTGGGTGGACAGAGAACCTGGAATTCTGACTTGCTGCTATTCCAGAACCCAGGCTTCTGGGTTCCCCTAGCCCTCATTTCTCTTTCCAGTACCCATCCTCCTCTCTCCAGGGATTCAGGCATCTTGGTCCCAGTTTCTTCCCTTTGTTCTCACTGCCAAACTGCCTGTCCTGGGATCCAGTTATCTTGGCCCCCTGCGCTCTCTCGCTGAGTCCCAAACACTTAAATTGGGTTTCCAACAGCCCCAGCCTTCACTGCCAGGGTCCCAGTCAGATTCCAGGCAATCTTGTCCCAGCTATGCTTGTTAATCCTGGCTTAGAGCTCTTCAACGATGTATTTAAATAGTCCTATTAGTCCTTGCCTGTGGGATATGAGGTCTGATGGGAGACCTCAGTGCTCCTAGCCCTTCCCCTCCCATCCACTCCCCTCGTGCCCTCAAGAGAAGTTAGGAGAAAGGTCTTTGTCATTTTCACCTTTAATGAAAAATGGAAAAAGAACTAGTCATGTCCTTTCTCCTCACCCTTCTCATGTGTTCTAGGATTTCTGACAAAGCTGGCTCACTTAGAGCCAACTGTCTCTTCAGCTATTGGTCTTCCAGCTTTGGAGACAGTTCCAACATAGCACCAGGGCCTTGGGTCCCTGGGAGAGGAAGGATAAGGGAGGGAGCAAGAGGCGGGGGTCTGTCCCCTCACCACGCTCTTACCCCTTCCTTCCTCTCAGCCTTCCCCATCCCTTACTGGGATCTGGATATCGTTTTCCAGGCCTCTTGCCATGCATCTCTAGTTGCAGAGATCAGTCAAATCCATACCACCATAGAGATCTCATTTATTGCCACAAATGCACAAAATAAATAACCCAACATCACAAAATGTGTAAATACGGGCCCATTTATACATATGGGGGAAGATGTGAGGCTATATACAAGGATGAATTTGGGGTGTCTGGGCCATTCCCAGGTTGAGGAAAGGAGAGGTAGCACCATTGGTTCTTCCTGCGAGTATGTGCAGCGGGGAGTTTTAAGGTTCTTAATGGAAAATGCATAGTAAGCAGTCAGGGTGGAGTAGAACTGGTCTGCCCCTTTCCCCAACACCTCCCCCACAAAAAGGGGTCTTAAGTTCTTTAGAAAGCTCTAAGGCCCAAGCCAGAGTCGAGTCTCTTGCTTTTTAGGAGGAGGCTCTTGTTTCTTGAGTCAACAGGGCAGGGAGGCCCAAGCCTTAGCTGTGGAGAAGGCACTGGGCCCTTCTTTGAAGTTAAGAGAGGCAGGTCTGGGAAGTAAAATATTTGACTAGCAGGGCCTCTGTGTAGTAAACATGGGCCGTTTACCAATACTGATGGGTCAGGGCCTGTTCCCCAATTCAGGCCTGGAATATTAGAAGGTAGAAGGGGAGAGATCATTTGGAAGTCCTGGGGTACACGTGGAAAAGAGTCCCAAGAGGAAGGGGGCAGGAATGGATGTGGCTTTAGGTATGGATGTGGAAACTGGAGGATGGTTGAGGTCTTACTATTTGGGAGAAAAGAGACAATGTAGGTGGGTGGGGGTGCTTATCAACACTCCCGCAGTGGGCATGTGGACATGATCCCTGGAGAGTGGGGGTTTCTGCACCCAAAAGGAAGCAGCCTCACTACAGGCCAAACTAGAACGGGGGTTGTGGGCAAGACACTCAGCCTTCTGCTGGCACGATGCGGAGCGGGGCATGGGGGTCCCGGGTGCAGAACAGTGGGAAGACTCGCTCTCCCAGGGGCCCGGGTGCCTGGAAGGCAAAGAGCAGGTCAAGTGAGCGGCCGTCGTAGAAGGCCACGCGGCCCCGCTCCCAGTCCAAGTCCACACGAATGCGCCGTGGTGGGGGCCCGGCGCCACCCAGCGGTGTGGGCTCAGGTGCTGTGAGTGCCCACAGGCGGCCACTGCGGCCCTCCACAGCCCACACAGCCCCCGCAGGGCACAGCCCTACCCGGCCCTTGCGTCGTACTGACTCCCCGGCTGCGCCCACGGCATAGCGGCTCTCCCCATCATCCTCCTCCTCTCCAGAAGAGTCTCTGCTGGAGGCAGCGTCTGAGGTCTCCACCTCCCAGCAGTGGCGGCCAGCCCTGAAGCCCTGTGCCCCTAGCACTGCCAGGAGCTGATCGAAGCGCGCAGGGCCATCAGGGGGCGCAGGTGTCCCTGGTGGGGCCAGCTGGACGCTGCGGCGGTCCTCAGAGATGAGCAGGCGGCGATGTGCGGTGCCAGGGTCCAGGGTCAGGTCGGCTGAAGAGGAGAAGACAAGGAGAGGGCCGCGTGAGAGGGGTTTCAGAGTCAGAGGAGGGATAGAAGGCAGAATATGCAGCAGTAGGCTCATGAGATACCCCACAACAGCTCAAAAGGCAGCTGTAGGACCAAAAAGGGTGAAGGCATACGAAGGGCAGGCCTGGGCAAGACCCAAACTGTGCAGTGATGCGTCACTTCTGTAGAATTGGACTTGGAGAAGGACCCTGCTGGCCCAGGGCAGGGGGCATAGCGCAGAACTCAGAGGAAAGGTTGCCTGGTTTGTGGAGGTTGAGGAAGAGTAAGGCTAACCTGACTTCTGGGGAGGAGTGAGGACCGATACGTCAATCTTCAGCATCTGGGGTGGGGCATGGGAGCTGGGTCAGCAAGATGGGGAAGGTAAAGAGGAAGACTGATACCAGATACCAGAACCCCAAGTGACAGGGGAGGGGCAAAGGGAGGAATTCAAGGTATCCTGAGAAACCAGCCCACCCACCCACAGGAATTGGTGGAGTGGACAGGACTATTTCTACAGGGAAGGTAGGGCAGAGGAAGAGAGAGAAGGCGGTGATAGCCAAAGGAACCAGAAAGAATCATAGGCCTTGTGCACATGGAGTGCTTTGAGGAAAGATTTCTGGATTAGAGTGCTAGAAGTAATCTGGGTTGGGTGGGATGGTGGGTAACCCAACGGGTAGAGCATCTTCTCTAGGCAGTTTAAGGGTGGAAGGCAGCTGTAAGAGTGATGGAGGAAGGAATTCCCCAGAAGCTGCAGAAAAGGCCCAGAGTCCCACAAGGGGCAGGGAGACGCAGGAGTCCTGAGACCCTTCTGGAGAGAACTGATGAGAAGTGTTGGAAGTAGAGATTCCTGAGGGGCAGCTGATCTCCAGGGGTGTGTTGTGTGAATGTATGAAAAGGTAAGAGAGGAGAACGGCTGGAATATGAGGAATTGAGGACATTGTTATGAATTGAATTGCATTTCCCTTAAAAAAGAAATGTCGAAGTCCCCCAATACTTAGAATGTGACCTTATTTGGAAATAGGGTCTTTACAGAGCTAATCAAGTGAAAATGCGCTCATTAGGGCAGACCCTAATCCAATATGACTGGTGTCCTTATAAAAAGGGGAAATTTGGACCCAGAGACAAACCTGTACAGAAGGAAGATGATGTGAAGACATAGGGAGAATGCCATCTACGGGCCAGGGAACGCCTGAAACTACCAGAAGGTACCAGAAGTTAGGAGAAAATCATGGAGCAGATTCTCCCTCACACCCCTCAGAAGGAGCCAACACTGCCGCTACCTTGACTTCTACCTCCAGAACTGTGAGACTAAATTTCTATGTTGTTTTTTTTTTTAAGATTTTTTTTTTCCCTTTTTCTCCCTGGTACATAGTTGTGTATTTCCAGTTGTGGGTCCTTCCAGTTGTGGCATGTGGGGTGCTGCCTTAGCATGGCTTGATGAGCAGTGCCATGTCCGCGTCCAGGATTCGAACCGGCAAAACCCTGGGCTGCCAAAGTGGAGCGTGCGAACGTAACCGCTCGGCCACAGGGCCAGCCCCCTAAATTTCTATGTGTAAGCCACTTAGTGTGTGACGCTTTGTTACAGCAGTTCTGAGAATCTAATACAGGCAACAAAAAGGACTGATTATTTTTTAAAAGGGAAAGGGAGCAAACCTAAAAGAGACTCTCATTCTGTTCCCTCCCCTCGGCCTTCCTTACCCGTCAGTCTGTGAAGCATGTTTTTGACCACTGGGTAATCTTCAGGGAGATCATCCTCAGAGTTAGATGACTTGGGTGTTGGGGCATCAAATCTGGACAGATGAGGGAGAAGGGTCAGGAAATCAGTAGACACCCTCTGCCCTCTGATGCCCCCACCCCCATCCCACTCACATCTTTGGAGCTGAAAGGGGTGATGCCACACCCACAAAACCTGTCTGTGAGTAGGGACAAGGATGTGAGCCCAGGGAAAAGGTGATGGATGTGGCGGCTGGGAGTGGAAAGGAAGGAACAGTGGAACTCACCTTCTCCATGTCTGCCTCATATCCTGGAATGGGCAGAAGAAAACATGGATGTGAGCTCTGGGCTTCACACTGTGGGGAGCCGCCCCCACCACCCCAGGTAGTTGTGCTTGCATTGGTCAGGTCTCTCTCCCCACCTCTCAGAGTGATCTCACCTCTTTATCCCCTGTACTGCCTTTTCCTCTCATTCTCTCCCTTCTTTCATGACCTTTCCTTTCCCTCCATCACCACTTTGTCTTCATCCTTGTAACTCCATCCCCCACTATCCTCCCCTTACCCACATGCCCCAAGTGCTCTCAGTTCCCCTTCCCCAGCCTCATCCATGCCTTTTCCTTGCCCCCAAAGTCCTTACCTTTCCCTGCTGCCCTGCCCACCCAGCCTCATTCTCTGATCTCAGTGGCCCCTATTCTCGGCAACTTGCTGAGGTGTAGCCCAGATAAACATCCCCCTCCCCCTGTATCACACAGACCTAACACATACCCAGAGCCTTTGGGCTAAGAGTTGCTACATAAAAGCCTTATAATAAAACTGCTTCCCCTTTTGCCATAAAAGCCCAGTGGCGTTTATTGGGCCCTTTGTTTTGTGTCTCTCTACCCTGGCTAAGAAGGCGGCTGGACTTGGATGTGTCCCGGGAGGGTGCCATGGGAGCCAGAAGAGGGCGCTGGCTGCTCCCCCTCCAAATACGCAGTAGGATTCCCCCTTTCCCCTTCACTGTCCAGTGGGGATGACTGGAGCAGACCAGTATGGTGGTGAAGGGGAAAGAGGATAGGCAATTTGCCGAATTATGCCAATTACACCTAGACTAATTAGATCTATGTAGACTTCAAAGGGCGGAAGCAAGACCTGAGACCGGCTCGGCTGCTGGGGAGAAGCCAGTCGGGAATCCCGGAGGCCTGGGGGTCGGGCAAGGGAATGAGGTTAGTTGATGCTCAAGGAGTCGGGGCCCAGGAGGGACGCGGCGCGGGGGCGGGGGGTGGTGGTGATAGGGCTGGGATGTGGAGAGGAGCCAGAGGCCTCAATGGCCGTTCTTCCAGATCTCGCCTCCACCCGTCGCCGCCCCTGCCTGGGGCTCTGGGAGGAGCCAACGACAATAATAACAAACAACACACAGCTTGGCTAAGGCCAGAGCTCGGGGACCAACCCCACCAGGCTACAGGGCCTTTTGGATCTGTTCTTCCGTTCCTTCCTCCCTCATTTTGGCAGTCCCTTCCTTACCCGCACCTCACCTCCAACTTTTTCTCCGCCCTCCCCCTGCTCCCCCTTCCTCCTGCCAATTCTGATCTCCCCTCACCCCCAGCCTCCTAGGACTTCTGCTCGCCCTCGCCGGAGTCAGCTCCTCCCCACCCCCCGCAGGCTCCCTCCGCTCGCCGGGTCTCTTACTCTTGGGCGCCTAGCCGCGTCATTCTCCATGCTCCCGCAGTTCCCGCGCTCTGCTCAGGGGGCTCCTCGCGTTCTGTCTAGTGCCCCAACCCCTTCTCTCCAGCTCCTCTCACCAGATTCAGGCATCCGTCCAGACCTCTCTCCTCTGGGCAGTGTCAACTCCTTCCCGTCGTCCTTCCTGGCACCTCTCACTTCACTGTGAGGACTCGTGGTTAGCCCCCGTCCCCTTGTGCTTTGCTTTTCTCTCCTCAACTCCATCCTTTGCGTAAACTTCCATAAGGGCTCGGGCCAGGGAGGCACCATTCCCTCTTCCCTCAGGGAACTCATGAATCTCCCCCTTCCCCAACAGCTGGGACCCGTGCAGTGCACCCTTGCCTCACCTCTCCGTGCGGGTCCAGGCAGCCCATGGTGGGGATGCGGCCCCCTCGGCGTTTCCCCGCGCGGGACCCGGACTCGGCCAGCTTCTCCCGCAGTCCGCGGCTGATCCGCACCTCCACCGCCAGCCGCACATTAGACCTCAGGCTGCGGCGGGGGCATGGCAGGCCGCAGCAGGGGCAGGCGGTGGGAGACGCCTCAGTGCCGGTCGCCGGCGGGGTCCCCCAGCGGCGGGCCAGGCACGCGCGGCAGAAGCTGTGCTCACACGCCAGGAGCACTGGGTCCTCGAAGGGGCCCCCGCACAGCGGGCACGTCGCCAGCAGCTCCAGACGCTCCACCAACCCCGGGCCCAGCTCGGGCGCCTCCATAGGAAGCCAGCGTCTGGACGCCGTCCCTTCCGCGACCACCGGGACCGCCTTCGAGTGTGCAGATGGCGGACCCCCTCTGCTGCTTGCTGAGTCGATGCCCCTCTCTCCGTCTCCCGCATTAACTTTCTGACGCTTTTCTGTCCTTCTCCTGGGCCTGCCTCGCTCTTCAGTCTCAGTCTCCGCGAATCTCGCCACCACGTCAGCCTTTATAGGGAGGGAGGAGGCCCCTGCGGGAGGTAAACATCAGGCCTTGCATAACACCTCATCTAGTTCTCTCGCTTGAGAGTAAGGGTTGGGGGAGGAGGGTGGGAGGAAAGGACACCTAGGTCCTTGAGCCGAGGAGGTGATCACTAGGGGGCGCTCTGGGGGTAAGGTAGCAAGCAATGTGGGGAGGGTACCCCCTTGTCACCCGCTGAAGAGCTGGAATCTCACCTCCCCCTCGGCCTGAGGTGTGCGGGTGGGCACAGTGCCCAGACTGCTTTTGGCATGTGTGCCCACATCGCCAGGGTATGAGTCATTCCAGGTGGCTGGCACACCTACATCTGGGGGCTGGGGGCCGGAAGCACAGATCCTGATTTTTGTGGCTTTGGCAGGCCTGTGAGTGTTAGTGTGTGGCTGTCATTCAAGGCGCCTCTCTCCTTTCCATCTTGCTGCCTTACCTATTAAGGGCTCAGTAACACTTTGAAGCTTTGGGGTAAGAGGTGGGGAGCAGGTGCCCACACTCCTGCCTCAAGGAGTCAAGGTAGGGCTCTCAGCTCTACCTCTGGCTGGCTCCCGGGGCCTCTTCTTTGCTCTCTTCTGTTGCTCTCTTCTGTGTTCCTCTTTCTAGCTCTTTCTCTCTGTTTTTGCCTGTATATGTTTTTATTTCCATTTTTCTCTTTCTCTCCTTCTTTGGAATGTACCCAAGGGTTATGTATTTCACTCTCTTGGTAAACTGAAGCTCAGAGAGCTGGCATTGCCAAGGTCACATAGCAAGGGAAAGACCAGAAATGGAGCCATACCCAGGACTTCTGATTTGTGCCCTTGCTGTGACTCCACCTGCCTCTTTTTTGTTTTAGACCAGTAGAACTTCCTTCTGCTTTCTGATTTTTTTCTGATCTTTCCTTGTGCCCTCTTCCCTCACCTCTCTCTCTCTATTTCTTTCCTCCTTTCCCCTCCTTTTCCCTCCTCTCCTCTCTTCCTCCCTGCTCCCTCCTCTTCCTAGCCCTTTGGCCTCTCTCATGCTAGGCCTTTCTGTCTGGTTACCCTTGGGGGTTTATGAATAAGTAAGCCTCCAGATGTCTACAACTCTGATCACACACACTGTTGTACAAACATGCGTGTGCATTCATCAATGTCTAAATGCCCAAAGGTGTACAAAACTTACAGACAGATACATCCTATAACACAAATATCACAGATATGCCCAAATAGTCTTATACACACTGAATATCACTGGGATGGACACCCAGTATTATTTAGGGACTAATGGACATACTCAAAGAAAACATGCAAAGAGCCACTCTGTCATTAGTTTTATTGTCAATAAGAACAACAAATCAACAGCAGTAAGTCTTTATGGAGCAGCAGCATTTTACTAGGCATCCCCTCCAGGCATCCTTCTTCTCCTGCCCATACTTATGAGGGAGACACTCAAATGTGACACCCTGATAAACAAAGCTACACAAATAAACACATGTATACTCATTTTGGAACAAACTTCCCAGCTTGATGCTCTTAAAATGCACAGCTACCCAAGTAAAAGACTACAAGTACAACCGAAACCTATTTTGTAAACGATGGACTTCCATGTTATGGTAGCAGAATAATGGGCCCCCAAAGATGTCCATGTCCTAGTGCCTGGAACCTGTGACTATATTACGCTACATGGCAAAGGGGAATCAGGCTTGCAGATGGAATTAAGGTTGCTAATCAACTGAGTTTAAAATAGGGAGATTATTCCAAATTATCCAAGTGGGTCCGGTGTAATCACAAGGGTCTTTAGAAGTGGAGGACAGGAGCTGGACCCGTGGCTGAGTGGTTGGGTTCGTGCACTCGGCTTTGGCGGCCCAGGGTTTCACGGGTTCAAGTCCTGGGTGCAGACATGGCATCACTCATCAAGCCATGCTGAGGTGGCATCCCACATGCCACAACTAGAATAAAGCTAAAATACGCAACTATGTACTGGGGGGCTTTGGGGAGAAAAAGGAAAAATAAAATCTTAAAAAAAAAAAAAAGAAATGGAGAATGGAAGCAGAAGAGGACAACCAGAGAGATATAAGCTTGGAAAGCTTTGAAGATTGAGGAAGGAGACCATGAGCAAAGGAAGTGGGCGACCTCTGGAAGCTGCAAAAGGCAAGGGAATGGATTCACCACTGGAGCCTCCAGAAGGAACCCAGCCCTGCCGACACCTTGATTTTAGCCCAGTAAGACCATTTCAGTCTTCTGAACTACAGACCGTAAGATAATAAATGTGTGATGTTTCACACATTTCAGTCGTAAGTTTGTGATCATTTGTTACAGCAGCAAATGGGAAATGAACACATGCTTTCTCTTTCTCTCTCTGGCCCTTTGGGACTGTCTGCACTTGGCTTTTTTGCCCCTTCCAATTTGTCTCATTTTCGGGATTTCTCTGCCTCTCTTGGCCTTTTTGTCCCCTTTTGTCTTTTTTCCTTTGGGTTGCTTCGTTTTCTTGGCTCCACCTCCATCCCAAGATTTCTTAGACATTGGGTTCTTTCTAGATCTGGGTCTCTGTGTCTCTTCAGGAAACTTGTATTGTCACCAACACAAGTGCCTTTCTGTGGCCCCCAAGATCTTGTCAGTGGTTCACATCTATGGTTGCACGTTAGAAGCATCAGGGGAACTTTTAAATCCCTGATGCCCAGGAGACACCTCAGATCAATTAAACGGAATCTCTGGGGATGGGTTCCAGGCATCAGGAGTGTTGAAAGCTCTCCAGTGTTTAGCTAGGGGAGGAGGGGTGAACCCCTGTCTTACGTGACGAGGTGTGCAGGTGGGCCTGCCCCTCCCCGTTTACTCCTATGCTCCAGCCACGGTGCTTTGTATTTTCTGTTCCTTGAGCCAGCCAAGGCTGATCTCATGCCAGGCCTTCTTTGCACTTGCTGTTCTTTTTGCTTGGGCCCCTCTTCTTCCAGAGCGTTCTGTCTGGCTCAAGAAGCTCCTAGTCTACTTGTCATTTGCCTTCTGTAGCCAGATGATGAGGAGTCCTGCTAACAATGCTTCAGCTCTGCCTTTCCTCCATGGTTACCAAATGGTTCTAGGACACACAGTCCAGGGAAAAGGCATTTGAGACAAATACTGCCAGGAAATATCTCACTTCTCCAGACTTTCTCCCTCCCTCTCCAGAATCCCCAACAACTCTGTACTTGAGGTTCTAATGCCCCTTGGGTTCATACTATCTCCGAGAGCCGGATGGGTGGAGGTGATTTTTGGTGTGGCTCGGCTTGGCTTGCTCCGGTTGATCGTGACTAGATCCTGCCTCTCTGTTAGCACTGCATCTTCTTAGCATGGGTGCCTCCCACATAACTGTTCCCACCCCTTCCATCTCCTTCCAGGATGCCTACTTGTGATGTTGTGGAATGTCGCAGCTTGACACTCATGCATGGCATCAGGGAATGCTACAGGTGGGCCATGCCTTAGCTCATTCCCTTGGTTCTTTTCCTTCTCTTCCTTTTTTTTTCCCTTCTCTCTTTTTTATTTATTCTTCAGTCTATCTCTGCTCCATATCAGTAACATCCTCATCCTTTTAAAGAGTCCACAAGTTTTTAGGAGCCCTCAAGGGGGAAAGATAGGTATGAAGAGGTGTTTGGGAGACTGATGACAAGACAGTCATGGTCCCTGCCCCTAGGGAGTGTGATAAGGCAAGTAAAGTATATCCACCATCAACCCAAATCTGCCATTACTGAATTAGAGAGTATGATAAGGCAAATAAGGTGTATCCATCATCAGCCGAGATCTGTCATTATCAAATTGTAAAGGTGCACTGAGGGAAGACAAGTGGGTTGAAGATATGTTGACAGACTGGAGAATGAGTGGGAATGGTTTCAGGAAGGCTTCCTGGAGGAGGTAACTTTTAAATGAAGGCAGGTTGGGTTGAGTGAGAGAGAAATGAAAAAGCCTGAACAAAGAATGTGAAGCGTCTTTGGGGAGAAAACTGAAAGTGGGAAAAGAAGGCCCACAAATGAAGGAGACCACAATTCCTCCTCAATTCCCACTCACTATGCTCCTTCCCCAAGATTGCTTCTATAATGACTCATTTTTTAAAAAGACTCCACTGTTTACAATATGCTTTAACATAATAGAAAGTTCAGTTAGAGCAGGACAGCTTTCCTATGCAGTTGCCCCAAGAACTCTGGGTAAAACACCTCCTGATGGGGAGGGCAGCTTCGGGAGAGTGGACTTGGGGTAGGTCTAGGGGCCGAAGATTCAACCAGGCTCACCAAACAATCCCAATACTCAAAGACCAAACAATCCCAATACTCAAAGACCAAACAATCCCAATACTCAAAGACGTGACTCAAGCTATACGGATGACACCCTCATGGCCCAGTCTCTTGTCCAACCCTGTGATAGCCATGGGGCCAAGAGTCCAGCCGTTTTACAGCGAGGACCCTGGGATTCCAGTACAGTAAGGGATTTGCCTAGGCTCAAACAGGACTGAAATTCAGATCCACTGCTGCCAAATACTGTGCCGTTTCTCTTAAACATTACTTCCTCTCTTCTGAGACTTTACTTTCTCTTTTCTTTTTTTTCAAACCTTTTATTTATTTATTTATTTGTTTGTTTGTTTGAGGAAGATTAGCTTTGAGCTAACATCTGCTGCCAATCCTCCTCTTTTTGCTGAGGAAGACTGGCCCTGAGCTAACATCTGTACCCATCTTCCTCTACTTTATATGTGGGACGCCTACCACAGCATCACTTGCCAAGCGGTGCCATGTCAGCACCCAGGATCTGAACTGGTGAACCCTGGGCTGCTGAAGCAGAACATGCACACTTAACTGCTGCACCACCGGGCCAGCCCCTACTTTCTCTTTTCTGTCCCTCCTGGAAACCTCCTTCTTCCCTCTCCCTTTAAATCCCCGCTTAGCGCTAACAGTTTCTCTGAGATGTTGCCTCTCCTTCAAGTTCATCCTGGATGCTCATTTATTCTCTTTCCTTCTGACAACCGCCCCATCAATGTCACTGATATTTCTTTATCCTTTAAAAGTCCCCTTAAACATTCACTATTCATTCTTCTCTTCTTGATGTTCCCTAGCCCTTCTTATTCTCCACTCCCTTAGCAGTGTTCCTTTAGGAACTGAGCATTCATTCATTCATTCATTTAATCATTCAACAACTATTTACAAAGCACGTATTATGTGACAAGCACTGTTCTAGGGGTTAGTGTTCCATGGTGAACAAGCCAGCCACGGTCCCTTATCCTCTGGCAATTTAGATTCTATTTGGAAAGACTAACAATAAGCAAGTAAACAAATAAATTAACAAGATAATTATAGATGTGATAAGTGCTTTGAAGAATATAAAGTGGGTAAATAAGAGGAATGAACTGGAGGAGGTGTGCACACTTTTAATAGGGTGTCAGAAAAAGCTTCTCTGATGAGGTGACATTTGAGCTGAGCCCTGACTGATGAGAGGGAGCAAGCAGTGAGGAGAGTTGGGGGAGAGCTTTCCAGGCAGCGGGAACAGCAGGTGCAAAGGCCCTGAAGTGAGGAAGATCTTGATGAAGATTACACACTATGAGGTGTGATGAGAATGCTTTGATATGAGATTGAGAGGTACAAAGAGCCACGCTGTGCAGGACCTTAGGGAGCAGGACAAGGAGTTGAGTTTTGTTCTAAGAGCAGTGAAATGCCACTGAAGGGCTTTAAGTGGGGAATTTACATGGTCCAATTTACGTATTGAGACACTCACTGAGTCCTGGTAGTCTTTTCTTTCCATTTTCTTTTCTTTCTTTTTTTGTTTTTTTTTACTTTTTTCCCCCATCTTCTCCCCAAAGCTCCCCACGTACATAGTTGTATATTCTAGTTGTAGGTCCTTGTGGTTGTGCTATGTGGGATGCCACCTAAGCATGGCTTGATGAGTGGTGCTGGGTCTGTGCCCAGGATCTGAGTCAGTGAAACCCTGGGCAGTCGAAGCAGAGTGTGCAAACTTAACCACTTGGCCACGGGGCCAGCCCCTCCATTTCCTTTTCTAACTCTTGTCCTCCTTGACATATTTACATTCAAAATGAGTGTCCCATTTCCATGTCTATTCCCCATCAGGGAGAAAAAGTCTTCCAAACAAATAATTTCTTAACCTATACGGTGCACCAAATGTAGCTAATTTGATTCTGGTTCCCACCTCTATTACTAGAGTTCAAAGAATCATAGATTTGGAGAATATTAGAGTCAAAAGGGACATAAACACCACATAGTCTACCTTTACATTATACATAAGAAAATTGAGGCCCAGAGGGTTGACCTAGCTTGTCTAAGATAACTGGTGTGTAAGTAGGGGAGCCTTTCTGATCCTTATCTCTTAGGAGTGCAGAAGCAGGTTTCTTCCTGTTTCTTAGACATTATTTCAATTAAAAGATATTAACTGACCACTTACTATATGTCGAGAGTTGAGGCCCAGCTTCAAAAGGAATGGAAGGGACAAATGACGAGGCCCGTGCACAGTCACACCAGGATGTGATGTGAGCATAACAGCTACTGCCTTCAGGCAGCTTAGAGTCTGTGGACAAGAGAGACACTGAGAAATCACATTGAACACAAACTGTAACGTGAAGGAAAGTACAGAGTGACGAGAGTTGTGTCGGCTGGCCTCAGTGCAGGAAGCAGAAATCACTCTGGGTGTTTTAAGCAGCAACAGACTTAATACAGGGGAATAGATAATAAGAAAACCATTGAAAGGGCTGGAAGATTAGAAGTCAAGAGGTCCTAAGTGGACTCTTGGCTTCAGGTTCAATCACTGTAGGTCAGAAATGCTGCAACTACTGCTGGCATAGCGGCCACTGCCCCAACTGTCCCACTGCACGGATGACTCATGTTTACTGGAGCTCGTCCATCCTCTCTGCTATGGGAAAATGGCCTCCACCTCCCTTCTGCCCTTCAAATCTCCTACAAATACATCTAATTGGCAGAACTTAATTCATGTCCAGAACCCTACCTGCAAAAATTTCTGAGAAATAGTATTTTACTTTCCAACCTCCCCAAATAAAAGAGGAACGAAGTCAACCCACATATCTAGAGTTGCCAGATAAAATGCAGGACATCCAGTTAAGTCTGAATTTTAGGTAAACAATGAATTTCTTTTTGGTGGAAGTATCTCCCAAATATTGTATGGAGCATACTTATACTAAGAAATGATACATTATTTATCTGAAATTCAAATTTAAATAGGAGTTTTATATTTTTATGTGCCAAATCTGGCAACTCTACAAAGATCCAGCACAGAGACTGATAGCAGGGAGCTCTAATTAGATGGAGGGTTGAGGAAGGCCTCCCTGAGGAGGTGACATTTAGGAGGAGAGCTGAGAGGTGGATAACAGTTCACCAGGCATGGAGAGGAGGGAAGGCCACTCCAGGAAGAGGGAACAGCTTTGCAAAGATTCTGAGGCAAGAACAACTTGGGTTAACTTAAACAAACCTGGCGCATTATGAGCTGGGGGCAAAGGTGGTACAAGGTGTGTGAAGACTTAGGCAGAGACCAGATATGCAGGGTCCTAAGTTTTGAGTAGTGTAATAAGACAAGCATTGAATGCAAGAGACCCAGGGCCAACACATGCTAATGGCATCCCCCAGAGTTGTGTGAGATGGTCATCCTGAAGAGAGAAAATTATTCTAGTAACTTAGGTGAGAGATGATGATGGCTTAAGTTAGGTGGGAGGCAGTGGAGCTGGAAATGAGTAGACCAGTTGGAAGTATATTTTGTGGACAGAACTGACAGAAGTGTTGGAGTGGTCTTTGAGGGTGAGGGAGAGGAAGATCGAGGGTGAATTCCTAGTCCCTGGAATGGACAACTGGGTCAATACAAGTGCTATTATGGAAATGGGAAAAGCTCTTAAAGAGCTTTGGGTGTTGAGATGGTATCACAAGAGAGGAGGTAAGAACAAAGTGATGACATGTCTTGTTTCAGTAGGACAACAGTGCACAACCACTGCCTCTCTCTGCAGAATACTCCCTAACGTGCACTTACCTGCCTATTCTTTCCCTCCCTCCCTGTCTTCTCCTCTATCATTTTCTCTTTCTTATTCTGTCTCTCTCTCTCTCTTTTTTTTGCTTTGTAGTCATCCCATTTCCTGGACAGAATCAGAGCCTCAGCCAGTAAGATGGATGGAGCGTAGGAAGCTAGAAATGGAAAGGTTTCCTGTCATTCTGTGGTCCATGGTTTCCCAGGAGACCTAGTAAACCATTTAGCCTCTCTTCCCTGGACCCAGGAAGGGGGGAGGCTGAGAGGAAGGAGAAGAACTTGGACTGAAGCAGCTGAGGAGGCATCATGCTCTAGAAGATGGGAATCGACTAGTCCGAACCCCTCATTTCAGAACTGAGAAAACAGGGTTTTGCCCATTCTGATTGAACTAGGTAGGAACTACAGAGATGAAGGAACATACACCTCACTTGGAAACAGTGAATTTTCAAGATTTGACTCAACTCTTGTTAGTTTTATGACTATAAAGTGAAAACAACTATATTTACATCAGAGAATTGTTTTAAGGATCAATGGTAATAATTTATATTCATTTACTCAACAAATGTTTATTAAGCACCTACTATGGGCCAGATACCGTGGTGGGAGCTAGGGACTCAGCAGAGAACAAAGCAGATAGGAATCTGTCCTAGAGGGAATTTTATTCTGATGAGTAAAATAGATAATTAACAAGTAAGTAAAATGTATGATAGGTACCATAAAGCAATATAAAACTGAAAAGGAAAATAGCGGTGCTGGATAGGGTTGGCAGGGTTACAATTTCAGTAGGTAATATTTGAGCAAGGATTTGAAGCAGCTGAAAGAATTAGCCAATTACTTTATCCAGAGGAAGAGTGGTCCAGATGGAGGGAAAGACAGGCTCAAAGCCCCTGAGGCAGAAGCTGTTGATGTGTGAGATTTAGCATGAAGGCCGTGTGCCTGGAGCAGAGGGAGCAGTGGGGAGAGTGGTAGGAAGTTAGAGAGGTCATGGGCAGACCGTGCAGGACCTTGAGGCCATTGTGAGGACTTTCTGTGCTAATGAGTGAAGTGAACCTGGTAGGGGATGGAGGTGACAAGAACGGGCAGACTTCTGGATGTGAGCTGATGGAGAGCTGACACGGTTTGCTGCTGGATTGGATGTGGGATGTGAGAACAAAAGAGGAGTCAGGAAGCACCAAGGGATTTGGCCCAAGCACCTGGGAGGATGGAGCTGCCAGCAACTGAGGTGCAGAAGACTGAGTTGCCGATTTGGTTGGGAAGTCAGGAGTTAAATGGTGGACGTGTGAAGCTGAGCTGGCTATCAGATATTCAATAGCTTTGTGAAGTGTGCAGCCCTACAGAAGCATATGGCATTACGAGTAGGGGCAGAACCAAAAAGAATAGTTCGTGGTTATATAGCAATTTATAAACTTCAAAGCTTCTTATTTTTTTATTTTGTAAATTTCACTAACTACTTCAGGACAGTGTAGAACATCCAGTTACAGGGAAGAAACTGGGTCGTATACTTGCTTGCCCAACGTCAAAGGCTGCAAGGGGCAGAGTCAGGGCTGGGACTCAAAGGGCTTCTTCCTCCAACACAGTGTTAGAACTTTGACTCCTGACTCCCAGAGACACAGAGTCAGAGACATGGACTATGAGTCAGAGAAACCAAGTCAGAAACATGAAAGGAAGCATGAGGCAGAGCACAGGGACCCATGAGGGAGACAGCAACACAGAGAGTGACCTAGAAAAGCTTAATGAGCTGGAGAGCACCTGAGGGAAGCCCCACGCGCCTCTTGGATCGTGGGCCACATGACAGACTCTCCTTCCCGCCCTTCCTTCCTCCTCCAGAGTGACCTGTCGCCAAAACATCACTGGCACGCTGCTGGCATCAAGCCTGCCAATTAGTTCAGGAGCCTCTCCCTCTGACTTCCTCCGGAGCCTCAGATGTACCCTCCCCCCCCCCCCCAACACACACCCCTCCAGCCCTGTCCCGCCCTGCCCTGCATCTCAGGGAGGAAAACTGGCCCTGGGACCTGACTCGGACTCTGTGGCTCCCCTCATCAAGCCCCTCCCTGCGCAGAGTGTGGCATCTCATGCCCTTTTATCTGCCATCTCTGAGCATCTTTGCCAGCGTCCTTGAAACCAGTGCTTGGTAGAGGCATCCATGGGCAACGCCTGGCGCCTCCACCCCCAGGGGTAAAGTGTGTGGCAGGAAGGATAGGGAGGGGCTTCAAGGAAGAGAGGAAAAAGATCCCACAAAAGTTCGTGGGGTGGCTCTGAGGAAGTTGTGAAGATTTATTTACACCTAAGAGGAGGAAGGCAAAGCCTGCAGAGAAGTGCTCACAGGAGGAATTAGAAGAGAACAGAGCCCAGCAAATTAGATGGAGGGGAGAGGAAGGTGAAACGACAGCACCAGAAATGAATGAGAGACAGATGAGGAGGAGAGAAATGGTCTCACACATGTGTCTGGACTAGGGAGAAGATTTTGTCAGAACTAAGTAAAGATGGAAATGAATTTGGAGAAGGGGTAATAATAATACTTGTGCCGTTTTTTGAGCACGTTCACATATTTTAATTTATTTCATCCTTGTGAAGTAGATATATTTACCCCCATTTTACAGATCAAGAAACTGAGGCTCAGAGAGGTAAAGTGACTTGCCCCAAATCACACAGCTAGTAAGACTCTAAATGCTGTACTTTATCCTTTATACCACAGCTGCAGCTGCTTCTGTATGTGGCATATTAAATAAAAAAGAGAGGTTAAACTTATAAAAGTGAAGATTTTCAACCAATAAACACTTATAGGGCACTCTTTCTGTGCTGGGCAATATACTAAGTACTGAAGATACTAAGACAGGGCTTTCAAAAGACCTTGCTTCTAGTTGGGGTGTGATGTGGGCGGTACAAAGAGGACAGGAGGCTGTGAGAGGACTGAAGGTTCTCCTCTGCGGGAGGGCAGCTTTCATAGGGGAAGTGACACAGTCTGCTCTTAGAAGAAGGGAACTATTTCCTCAGTGGATGATGGGAGGGGGGTGGAGAGGGCCTTTGAGGCATACGCAAGCAAACACAGTGTGTGGGAGAGCTCCAAGGAGTTGAGTGTGATAAAAGAGAACAAAGGAGGGATGTGAAGGGAACTGGATGGAGAATAGTGATGTTTAATTCATGATCTATTTAAAACCATTGCCTAGCTGTAGTAAGGGTTGAGGAGGGATCTTACCACTATTATTTTATGGGATAATGAGGGTGTTTCTCCATTATGCTGGGGTAATAGGAACTTAAATGAAATAAAGAAACATTCATGGAGCATTCTTAGGTGCCAGATAGCATGCAAAGTGCTTTTATATACATTATCTAATTTAATTCATGTAGCAGTTAAAAAGAATGAGGAAGACCTATTTGGATTGACCTGAAAATATCTCTAAGATTCGTGATTAAAACACAAAGTAAGTGAGGAGTATTTTCTACTATGAGTTATGATCCATATTAGAGAAACACACAGGGCAGGGTTTGGTCAGATGGAACAGGGAGTACAGAGCCAGGAAAGCCCAGGAGAATGAGGCATGTCTGGAGAATAGCAGGTGTTTCACCTCTGTGAGGATTACGTGTGTGGTGAGGATGGTGGGTTTTGCCTGAGGCTGGAGCTGAGGGGGACACTGAGCTTGCCATGCTTAGGGCTTAACGTCAACACTGTTCTAGACGAGTCTCAGAGTTTTTAAGTGGGAAGAAACACACTCTGATTAAACCTGTTACAGAGATGGTTCTGGCTGCAGGTGGAGAACAGATTGGAGGAGGGAGGGAGACCCCGAGGGCTGCACCAGGCTGGACCGTGGGAACGCAGAGGAGGAGCGAGGGAGTGTGTGAAACTGGTCCGAGGGAATGAGTGGGTAGCAGATCTCAACAAGTCTGATGGGGAAAAAAAGGAACAAAACACAGATTATTTTTCAGGATTGTAATAGAAGTTATACACGCACATAAAAAGTCAAATCATTAAATGAGTTTAATGAGAAAAACTAGCAGCCCCACCCCTATCTCCACCAAATCCCTAGCTGATTTGCTTTTTGGTGTTGATCTCCATATCTATAAACACCAAGATTATATTATTACTGGATGCTCTTTCAATTTTCAGTATTATCTATTGATTTGCTTTTATGAAAGATACAGCGTTTCTATTTATTTATTTATTTATTGCTGAGGAAGATTCGCCCTGAGCTAACACCTGTTGCCAATCTTCCTCTTTCTGTGCGTGAGCTGCGGAGACAGCGTGGCCACTGACAGATGGGTGGTGTAGGTCGGCGCCCAGGAATGGAACCTCGGGGTCCCGAAGTGGAGCATGCTGAGCTTAAGCACTAGGCCACTAGGGCTGGTTCATTTTTCTTTTTAAGCACGAACCTCACTTGGTCCACAAACAGATATCTTTATCATCCCCACTGTCCTCACTTAATAGCTATTTCAAAAATACATACACACATGTTCACATATATATCTCCACATGTACATAAATATATATGAAAGTGCACAGAAAAATGTCCTGAAGGACCACATCAAACTAGGATTCAGGAGGACGGTGGCTAAAGGAAACTTTCATTCTACTTGTCTGATTTAAATTCCTTTCAAATGAATGTATATATTAATCACTTGTGTGATTACTAATCCACACAACAATACTAAAAGGTAATTACCATTAGCCACAGTTTACAGATGCAAAAACTGAAGCCCAGAGACTTAAGTAATTTGTTCAAGGTCTTAGAGCAAGCAAGCACAACTGGTAAAAACTGGATTTGAACCTAAAGGAAGAGAAGGGACCAGCACTGGGGCAGGACAAAAGAAAGTGAAAAAGAAAGCCAGGCTCTGAGGGGTGGGGGTGGGAGGAACCTTTAACCAGAGAGATACCACCTTCGGCAGAAAGAGATAATGAAGGCAGAAGGCAGGAGGAAGTAACCTCAGGGCTGTTGATTTGAAGGAAATGTGAAGGGCACCGTCAGTGAAGGGGGCTCACTAATATTCAGACAGAAGCTGGACTGAAGGAGGAAAGGTCATGGCCCCACGTACTTGGAGAATGTCCCCAGAGAACTCATGTGCCAGGCATTTGCAGTGAGTCATCGGATCCCAAAAACTGACAGCAAGAGTGAGATCATTACCCCAAAAGGAAGGGAGCAGAGACAACAAGTCCCTTAGGGTCCAGGGAGCTTAACCCGTCTGGTCAAAGGCCACTGTCACAAAACCAACAAAGAATTCATATCTAATAGGTTTTCCTCAGGGCTCAAATGCGTAGGTATGGGAGTCATTGGGAGGCTGTGATACCAGGCAGGATGACAAACAAAAACAGCCTGACTAAGAAAACAAGCTGCAGAGTCTCTGCCCTGGGAGAATGAGGGGTGTCTGGGGAGGAGAAGCCTAGCAGAGGCCACCCAAAGCACCTGGCCCCTCCCTAATCACAACTCAACTTCACCCAGTGCCCAGGGTCACCTGTCCCCTCCCATGGCCATGAGAGTGGTGACTATGAGGGCTCAAAGAGCCAGCCATGTGACCTTGGATTATATGTCTGGGTTGTGGGTTGGATGCTGGAGATAAACTCTGAGGCTTGCTCTATTTAAAAAGTTTCTTGCTTTGAACTGGATTCTACACTGGTATATACACATGCCCCAACCCCACTAACCCATCCTTTCCCCAATTCCCCACCTAAAAACAGACAAAGGAAAAAAGAGCAGCCTCTGACATTCAGAAGCTAGTTTGACACTCGATAGCTAAACCATGTTCTTCTCCTATGAGGTGTAAACTATCTTACAGAAGATCAATCTTGGACTAGCTTACTCTGAGACCATGATAAAATGAGACAAAGTGAGGCCAGTTCATACTTCTGTCTGAGCACAGGCAAAAACAAGATCACTGTGCCACCCGCAAAATACCAAACACCCCTTCTCTTAGCCAAAAGGAATGATTACTACTTCTTTAACAATTACAGCTTTATCCTCATTCTAGTCTCCCCACCCTGTAGATTGGGTGGATTGAGATATCCAGTTGTAGAATTCACCCTGCTTTCTGACAGTGTCTAATCTAGAGCAGATCTCTACTTCCTTAGACCCTCCCCAAAATTGCCTAATCAAAGCCCAAATCCTAGAATAGGTTTTTTCCCTAACACTCTCTTACTGAGACGTTCTGTGGTTCCCTATGGTGTGTGTTCTCTCTTGCTGCAGGTAATAAACTCAACTTGTTTAACTACAGGTGTGTTTCTTGGGGTCTTTGGCTGGAGGACGTTGATAACATCAAGTGTTTCTTTTCTTCATTCTCACCCTCTGGGATCTACACTGAGGATCTGGACGTAAGCTGTGTGGGAGAAGATGGCATAAAGGCAAGAGGTGCTGTCAGAGGGACAAAACCAGTCATACATTCATTCAACAAGTATTTATTGGGCACCCACATATGCTGCAGACTGTTCTATGTGCCAAGGACAATAGGCAAACAAAGCAGGATCCATGATTTTTCAGGAAGCTCTCAGTTGGGGCCAGAGGTGGGAAAGACAAATTAACAGATCATTATTGTTTATGAAGATAAGTGAAATGATTGAGGTAGGCCGTGGGGGCTGCTAATTCTCATAGAGGAGATGCATCTACACTGGTGTGTTAAGGGAGATGGGATATCAAAAAGCCTTTCTGAGGACAGGAATGTTTGAGGCCTTGGAGGCTGAGGACAATCTCATGAGAAGGGACAAGAGCAGGTCAGGGACATGATAAACAGCATGGTAAGTGGGGAATTTTACAATCGATCTGATTAGAATGAAAAATAGGAAGCATGTTGGGGAAGGGTTAGGCTGGAGGCACTTACAAATCGTGATATGGAGTTTGAACTTCATCCTTTACTGAAAGGGGGCATCATTAAAGTCCACTGAAAGTTCAGTAAGTCCTGACATGATCTGATTATGTTTTTAAGAATCATTTGAATATCTGCAACTTACTTTAAAATGCATAAAATTACAAGATGGACTGATGGATGAATAAAGGGAAGGATAGATGGAAACATTTGCTAGAGCAATTATAGCAAAATGCTAACAGTAGAATCTAGGTGGTCGGTATTTGGGTGGTCACTGTGAAATTCTTCCAACTCTTCTGTTTCTTTGAAAATTTTCATAAGGAACTTTTGGAAAAAAATTACTTTGGCCTCAGTCATGGAGGATGGATTGGGCAGGATAAATCTAGAGACAGGGAGATGAGGGAGGAAGCTGTTGTCGTAATCCAGATGACGGCTGATGGCCTGGTCTAGGCATCTAGAGGACGGAGGGAAGTGCGTGAAGTCCTGAAGTAGGAGCTAACATCAACAGGGTGGGGCCTGAAGGACCGCGAGAGTGAGGAAGAAGAAGGAGTTGAGGATAATACCCAGGTGAGGTGACTGGGTGGGGGATGGTGGCAACAAATTAGTAGAGAACAGGGCAGTGGGAACAGATGTGGGGAGGGTGAGAAGATGACTTGATGGTCTTGAAGTGTCTGCAGGTACATGCTTTGGGAACTCACGGACTGCTGGCTTCTCAAGGGGGCCTCAGGTCGGGAAGAGGGGTTCAGCACCGTGGATCTCCTTCTCTTGACGCTTACTGCAACTTTGAGTGGACTTTTCTAAGAGCGGAGTGGCACGTGCTCACTCTCCCTCCCCGGGGAGCAGTCCTTCTGCCCTCCTAGTCCCTCCTCAGCTCCCACTGTGCTGCTGCTTCTTCTGCCTTTTGAAGACCATCTCTCTCCTTCCTCTGATCTGCCAGCCCAGATGCTCAAACTCGACTCTTCCTAGAGAATACATCCTCTGTCCCCCACTGCCTTGTCTTCCTTTTTCCTCATCGTAGCCTCCCTCAAATCTTGTCTTTGGCTTTCCTATCCAATGTCATTATCTCTCTCTTTTTTATACCCATGCTTTCCAGTGAGTGGTTGATTGGTAGAGTTATGGGTTGAATTGTGTCTACTCAAAAGACATGTTGAAGTCCTAACCCCTAGAACCTGCGAATGTGACATTGTTTAGAAATAGGGTCTTTTCAGATGTAATCAAGTTAAAATAAGGTCATACTAAATGAGGGCGAACTGGATAGCTAGTCCAATATGACTGGTATCCTTATAAGAAGAGAAATGTGGACACAGAGACACAAGGGAGAAGGCCATATGAAGATGGAGGCAGAGACTGGATTGATGTATCTACAAGCTAAGGAACGTCAAGGATTGCCGGCAAACACCAGAAACTAGAAGAGGCAAGGAAGTGTTCTTCCCTAGACACTTCTGAGGGAGCCTGGCCCTTGATTTCAGACATCCAGCTTCCAGAACGGTGAGAGAAAAAGTTTCTCTTGTTTTAGGCCACTATTTTGTGGCAATTTTTTATAGGAGCCCTGGGAAACTAACATAGGAGTTAAGGATGTCAAGGTGGAAGGCAATACCATGGAAAGGTTATTTTTTGTTATAACCATACTGTTATATGTTTTATGGGATTTTATATTTTCAAGATGGCTTTTGTATGTGCTTTGGATTAAAAGATCTGAGATTGAGCATCAGTATCATATCTGGAATATGGGGATGTAATGATACCTAATTCAAGAGGTTGTGAGGGGTAAATGGAATAATGTCTATGAAACCGTTTAGTAAAGGATTAAGCTCTGTAAACAAGTTGTTTTCAGGACTATTATAACTGTGCTATAACTATTATAAATGTGTGGAGGACCATGGACTAGAGAACGGAAAACTAGGCCTTTGGCCTCAGTAACCACTTGACATCCCAGCCACATTACTTTGTGTGTGAATGGCCAAGACTCTCTTCAGGTACGTCAATCAGCTTCTGAAAGGTTAAACAGTGCTTCCCTGCCCCCAGGGACGGAAGAGGGAGTGGTCATAGGTCAAGGTTAAGGACTAGGTGGGAAGACCTCCCCCAATTTATTTTTATTTATTTATTTTTTTGAGGAAGATTAGCCCTGAGCTAACTACTACCAATCCTCCTCTTTTTGCTGAGGAAGACTGGCCCTGAGCTAACATCCATGTCCATCTTCCATTACTTTATACGTGGGACGCCTACCACAGCATGACTTTTGCCAAGCAGTGGCATATCCACACCTGGGATCCCAACCAGCAAACCTGGGCTGCCTAGAAGCGCAACGTGTGAACTTACCGGCTGGGCCACCAGGCCGGCCCAGACCTCCCCCAGTTTAAACCTTGCCACAAAGTATCCCTTCATTCTCTAAGAACTGTGCAAGGAGGGTGGGAGAGTGAAACCAGGATAGTAAGAAGCTGCTTCTGCCCTCAAGGAGTTCACCATCTGCTGGGGTCAGTGTTGTGATGGAGCTGGCTGTAATGGCGTTGGGAGTGTGCACATTTCCTACAAGAAGAGCCAGGAACCCGGCCTGGGGAAGCCATCCTGGAGGAGGTGAGGTGAAGCTGGTCCACAAAAATTGAGTGGGATTGCCAAGACATCAGTCTTTTGTAGGAAAGAGGAATTAGGGGATGGTTTCAGTTTAGTAAAGATTTATTATCAACTACTCCATTATAGGGTCCATGCTAAGTGTCAAATTAGGGGTGGGAGAAAGAAAGTTTGAAATCAGCATAATCCAGCCCAAGAAGATCTCCCTTTGTAGTCAGGAAGCTAAATCTGCATACAATTGAAGGAAAATAACAAGTTACAGTGTGTGATGTCACTGACTAGGGATTTGAGCGCCCGAAACAGGGAATTTGGACTGATGGGGGTGATTCTGAATGAACATCTGGAGGGGTGTTGCTTTCAGGTCCAAACCCTCATGTCCCCAGCCGTCACCTAACAGGCAAGTGAGGGCTGCTTATGAAATCGGCGGTGCCTCGCCTGCGACCAGGGGAACTGGACGGGGGAGCCTGGCCGGGGCTGACTGCGCTCCCCTGGAATCTGCGCTGGGGGCGTTGGCTCAGCCCGGGCCGGACACCCGGACCCGCCCTCCCGCTGCGGAGACGCGCGCAGCAGACTGGCGGTCTTCTGGCGACTCCTCACGCCTCCTGTAATCCCGCCACCTTCCAGCTGCAACAGGAGGCTGTAAATGCCCGGGAAGCCCGCCCCGATCCGCCTACTCCACCCCCTGCCCGGTTGAAAGGAGTCAAAGAGGAAGGAACACATGTTAATCTTGAACTCTGGCGCCAATCCTGGGTCTTCTCTGCGTAGGTCATCTTGTCATCCTGTTGGCTCTGTGTTTCCAAGCCCCTCGCCCCTTTTACTTTTTCGGGATCACTCTGGAAACAGGGGCAGTCCTCCTCCTCTCAGTTTAACTTTAATCCCTCACATGGCAAAACTATAAACGATCAAGATTTTTGTTGTGGTTGGTAGTAGGGAGGGTTGGAGAGCAGGATGCCTCTGGTCCTGAGATTGATTTTGTTTTCTGAACATGAGGAAGTAGAAAAGGCAGGCGGTTTTGTCTTTGAGAGGGAAACTATATCCACCGCCACTCCAGACTAAACCGATCTTTGATGAGAATCAAAATCTTTGAAAGGATGTCTGGGTTGTGAGTCAGATTCACTCCCAAATATTGCCTGTGGGAGGCCACACTTAGATCATGTCTTTAAAATTATTTTTAAAGTGTCAACTTTTTTATTACGCAGAATTTCAAACATACAGAGAGAAAATAACACAATGAACTCTTGTGCACCCATCACCTCCTTCAACAGTGATCAACTCATGATCAATTTTGTTTCATCAATTACATCCCACTCATCCTCCCCCTTTTCCCACTGTTATTTGTAAGCAAATCCCAGACATCATATTTCATTGGTAAAAACTTCAGTATGCCAAAAACTCCCTTTAAAAAAGTACAATGACCACATCTTAAAAATGTGCAATTCTTTAGTATAAATGTAAAATCAATGTTCAAATTTCTGTCTCATACTTTAAAAAGTAAGATTACAATTAATTTGTTCAAACCAGGATGCAAACTAATCCACCAATGCATTTGGTTGAACTGTCTCTTTTAATCTATAGGTTCCCTTTCTCCCTTTTTTTTCTGGCAACTTATCTGATGAAGAAAACTGATCCTTTGTCCTGTGAATTTTCCAAAACTGGGGTTTGCTGAGTGCTGTGTTGTTAAAGTGATTCGGATAGATCCAGAACCCTGATGGGTTTCAGGTTCATTATTTTTGGCAAGTATCCATGAAGTTGTTACTTCCTGTTGCATTACACTGGGAGGCGCATAATGTTGGATTGCCTCTCTTTTTACGATGTTAGGATTGATCAGTGGGTTCAGGTGGTGTCAGCTTGATCCATCATTATAAGATTCCCCGTCAGCTGTTCGCATAATATTTCTAGCAGCTGCTGATTATTGCCTAAGTTCATTATTTCATTAGGTATTACAAAAAAGTGATATTCTTTCATCCTTTCTTCATTCATTACCTGGAGTTTGTAATAAACAACTGTCCCTCAACCATTCGGTTATCCTAGATATGTTTGTACAGAATGGTAGCATAAATACTGAGTCTTTCTCTTTATTTACCAGTTTTCAGAAAGTTGAGTGGGTTCCAAGCATCCTCTAACAATGACCAATGAGTTTAGTTTTTAATTATTATAATGAACTGATGGAATTTTTACATATTTGATGTGTTTCAGTCAATTGCAGTTATTATCCTTATTGATGCTAAGTATCCCATCTTTGACCCTTCAAGTTGGCTCTTGAGTAACTGTTTTTTATGTGAATTCATTCACTCAACTTTTTTTTCATTCTTCTCCCCAAAGCCCCCCAGTACATAGCTGTATATTCTAGTTGTAGGTCTTTCTAGTTCTGCTATGTGGGACACCACCTCAGCATGGCTTGATGTGTGGTACTGGGTCGGCACCCAGGATCTGAACCGGCGAAATCCTGCACCGCTGAAGTGGAGCACAGGAACTTAACTACTCGGCCACGGGGCTGGTCCCAGCTCTTGAGTCATTTTTGAGTAACTCCAGGAGCTTTCTCTCAATCTGGTGTGACAAGATGTTCCAGAGTCATCTTATGTGTTTCTTCTCCCAGACCTAGAATAAGCCAGTTCTCCAAGGAGCCATTTTCCTTTCAGTGGGAAATAATATTTAGAGACCACCCTCTGGGTGGAAGCCTTGCCCACTCAGTGCATCCAGATAAGCCATTATTATTAGGTCTTCTTTGTGAACAGAACTAAGAAATACATTTTATTATTTTTAAGAAAAAACACGTCATGAGTTTATACTGTTTTTCTAATTCAAATTTGGAAATACTATGCTTTTATTTCTCTTCTTTTATGTCATATTCATAAGAGAAAATCTAATCTTTTATTTTAGGCTGGTTTCTAGTGAGAGTAACATAATTACTTATTTACTTTACCCTACATACATGTATAGGCACACACATATATAATAGATTCAGTAACAACATTAGTATTATTATTACCAAGATGATAACTGAAAAATTTAAGTTTTATTTGCAATTCTTTTTGTCATTAGTATTTATCCCACCAAGGATATACAGTCAAATTATGGCATTTGAAAGTCACATAAAATAACTCTCCTCTGGGTGTTTAAGCTATCAACTACATGCAGAGTTAGGTTTATTTTGTTTATATATATATATTTTTTTTGGGGGGGGGGAAGATTAGCCCTGAGCTAATATCTGCCACCAATCCTCCTCTTTTTGCTGAGGAAGACTGGCCCTGAGCTAACATCCACACCCATCTTCCTCTACTTTATATGTGGGATGCCTGCCATATCATGTCTGGACAAGTAGTGTGTAGGTCTGCACCCAGGATCCGAACTGGGGAACCTGGCTGTCCAAGCAGAACATGCAAACTTAACCACTGAGGCACCGGGCTGGCCCTAGGTTCATTTTGTCTTGTTTTAATTTAATTTTGTCTTATAATGATGTTTAACATTTACCTGGCTCCAAATGTACAAAACAAGGTACATTCAGAAAAAACTAATTTCTATCCCTTCCACCTGAGTTTCCTTTTCACCCATAGGTAACTGTTTCTGTTAGGTTTCGGTTTATCCTTCCATTTAAAAAAATAAATACAAGCAAACAAATATGTATATTTATATTCCCCTTTTCTTAGGTAAAATGTGGCATACAATGTGCACTGTTCCTCACCTTGTTTTTTTTTTCACTCATGGATATATCCTGGGGAGAGTTATCCTATAATAATACATAGATAGCCCTTATTTGCAAAATGGATTGAAGGCACCAGGGTGGGCCTGGCTGAGTCTCCAGGAGAGACAATGTCCAGCATAACATTTTTCAGGTCCCCAGAAAGGAAGAGGTCCAGATGGGCCAAGGCCACATCTAGGATCACGGAGGCTTTGGAAAACAAAGTGGAGGAGAAGAAAGGGGCAGCCCGGTGTCAGTTGTCGTCTCCTGTATCTGCGTCTCAACCAGGATGCAGCTGGATGCTGCTTTCTCATTGCATCGTTTTCACCATCGCCTGTTGGTTTACATTTGGGTTGTTTTCAGTTTAGTCCTATTACAAACAGTGCTGCAATGAATAGCCTTGTGCAGAGTCTTTTCACGTATGTGAGGCTTTCTTTCGACCTAGGCATACTGGGGAGAGAGGGACTGAGAGAAAGACGGAAAATTTAAAGCGAGGTCAGAGACATCAGGACTGGACCAGGAAGGCCGAAGTGTATAACTTTCCTAAAGTGCTCCTGGAAGCCTAGCTTCAACCTTACCAGCTGCAGGACATCCCAAAGTGAGGGGGTATCGGGGAGGAGTTGGAGAGAAAGGTAAAGGAAGAACTCTAGGGACTCAGGATGATCTGGGTGCCGGGAAACAGGAGCCGGAAAAAGGGGAAGATCTGCCCCGGGAAGGAGGTGTGGAAGGTGTAGATGTAGTTGCTTGTGGTGGCGTCGTAGAAGACGACCTCCCCACACTCGTGATCCACGTGGACGCCCACTTTCCTCGGACGAACCGGGAGATTCTCCCGGGTGCCGCTCTCGGTGAGCGCCTGGCACTCGGAGCCCGCGATGCGCAGCGCCCAAAAGCCGGTCAAGGGCTCCACCACCAGGAAGCCTCTCCGCGGCACTAGCCCCGAGGCCACGCCTACCAGGCAGGCCCCGCCCTCGGGTCCTCGGAGCTCCGCCTCCCAGGCCTGGCACCCGGAGGACACGCCGGGCGAGCCCAGAACGCAGCAGAACGGGAAAAAGCGCGCGGGGTCCTCGGGCTCGGCCGAGCTGTCCTGAGGAATGAAGTCCAGGGTCACTGTCTTCAGATCCTGGGAAATGACGAGGTTTGGGTGGGCCGAGGCCGCATCCAGGGTCACGGGGGCTGTGGGAAGATGAGGAGGAGAAGGAGGCGCAGCCCCGGTTCAAGTCGTCCAGCCGCCTACCCCTGAGCTCCCCCTGGATGCCGCCAATGGAGGCTTTCTCTTCCTAGTCAGAACCCTCCTTATCCCCAGAGAAGTCCAAGCCTCCTCCTCCTCCTTGAAGTTAATCCCTAAATTTCACATATGCTGCTCTGTGGGTGCGGAGCGGGAGCTCCCCGCTGGTGGTAGGGGCGTGTAATTTCAACACCCAAAGCTGAGACTATCTTCTCTTCCTTCCCCGTTTCCTGTGGTCCTTGAATCTCATACCTAAAAAACGCTTTGGGACTAACATAAGAGATGTTGAGGCTCAGACTTTCTGAGCTCGAGTAATTTTATAAAGTAGAGCCCCTCAAAGATAGGGATGAATGAAGGGTTGGAATATAGAAGGAGGAAGAGTCAGCTCCCACCCCACCACGTACGCACACTTCTAACTGGATTTGGACGTCGAGTCGTTGTTTATCAAGGTTAGAAGCGCCCCGATCCACCCTCTACAATGGCTTGAGTAGCAGTGGTTCCAGTCTCTGCTAACGATTTAGGCATGGGAGCCTCATTCTAGCTCCTGATTTGTTATCTAATCTCACACCCTCTTATTGGAATATTATTTATTTCCCTTGCTGGATGTGGAAGGTTGGGAAGAGATGGATGATGTGGGAATGTGGAGAAGAGGAGAGAGAGTGGTCAGGTTCATGGGGATAGGTTAGACGGATTATGACCCAGGCAGGCTTTACTTGTCTCTATACGCCACGCCTGGCAGAACTGCCGCCTGGGTAAATAGTTAAAAAAAAAAAAAAAAAAACGTGCAAGAGATAGCTATCGGGGCTCCCTTTATCCACTAGGGGGCACTACAGCCAAAACGATAAAGAGAAGCCAAGCGTGTGGCGGGGACGCTGGGCGTCCCAGATCATCTTTTCTGCTTTTTGCTCAAGAACACTCGCATCCTTTCTCCAAGTCTTAACATCACCACCCTCGCCATTCTCAGTAGTCCGGGCCTCTCCCCACGTTCCACTTCTTCAGCCCGACTCCTCTCAGTCAGGGACCCCTGACTGCTCTCAGCTACTCACTCAGCGCCACCTTGAGCCCTTCAGTCCACTCAGCGCCAGGGCTGCTCGGGTTCTCAGAGCTGGCTTGGTTTGGAGAAAACTCAGGAAATGAGGCCATGCTTCGGGGCCGGGGCTGGGGCCGGAGCGATGCTGGAGGGGTGGCTTTCACAGCAAAGGAGTCCTCCGATAGAGTTGAGGGGTGGAGATTTGGTGACGCTGGTTTAGTTGTTCCGACCTCTTGGAGGGAGAAGGAAAGGAGAAAAGAGGTCAGCGGGAGAAAAGCAGCAATAACCCTCCATTACCAGAAAGTGCTGCTGAGCTCTAGACACAGCAGGAGTGATACAGGTTAGACTCAAGAAAGTACACCTGAACAAGATAGGAGTAAGTTGATCAGGAGGTGGGCATATTATTGCCTGAGGGAGGTATAATTTGGGACAGAGTAGAGGAGATGGATGAGAAGTCTTCTGTCCCCACACCCCATATCTGCTCCTATCTGCTCATGCCATCCTAGCACCTGAAGTCTTCAAGAACTGTAGATTCCACAGCTCTTCCTCCCTGTCTCTCAACTCCCCATCCCTCTTTCAGTCTCTCTAAATCCCTCTCTCTGCTCTGTTCTATTCCCCTCCCTCACCGGCTAGAACTGAGAGAAGGTTATTTCCACCTAGCTGCGGTCAGGGAGTACTATCTTGTATGTTAGGAAGCTCTCTCTGCAGTCCGGTCTCCTCCCTTCCCCTGCAGGGTCAGGTCAGCGCACCTGTCTGTGCTTTGGGTGAAGAGAGCATTCTGAGCCCCTCTAGGCTTTGAGGTCCCCTCACTACACCGCAGGAAGCCTCCGGGGTTCAGAGGCAGAACTCCTACCTGGAGAGGGTGACTCAGGCTCCGAGGTTTTGCTCGTTTTAAGGGTGTGTTTCTCCATCAGAGAATGAAATGAAGACCCTAGGAATCAGGGAGAGAAAACCAGTTTTGGTCTTGATCACCAGAAGCTGCAAATTAAAAACAAAAGCAGGCACCCTGCCAGCAAACAAAAAGAATAACAGTAGGAGGTTCTCAGTGAGGACCTCTCCCACCCTGGGGAAATCTGGAAATTTTTGGATTGTCTCGATGACAGCAGGAGGGGGCTTCTGGCCTATAGAGTTTCCTGGTGCCTGGGATGTGAAACATTCCACCCGGCACAAGGCAGGGAGCACAACAGAGACTTGTCCTCTACAAATGCCAGGAACTCCTCTCCTGGAGAAACGCTGGTGGGATAGAATCCCTAAATTCTGCTCTCTGGCTTTGGAATGCAACATGTAGTTTCTGGCTTTTGCAAAGTGAGTTCTAATTCTGTCTCTTCCACTTCGTAGTCGCGTGACTTACCTCCCCTCCCTGTATTTGCAGGGAACTCACTTATCTGTAAAGTGCACATAATGACACCCACGTTGAAGGATAGTTTTGGGATTTTGAACTATCAGATGTGGGGTGCTTAGCACACAGTGGCTCTTTAAGAAATGATACTTGGTAATGTTACTATCTCAGGTGGCAGAACCATCTCTGATGACTTTGGCACAGGCTGTTGTTACCGTGGGTCTCCATCCCCTGAGCTGTCCTCACCTCACACCCAGAGGAGTTTACCCAGAAACCTGACATACGGCGGAGGGCAGCTAATGCTACGGAGCCTGAGCTCCCTTTGCCTCCTCTTTGCCCCACCTTTTCCTCTCTTCCTCTGAGAAATGAAGAAATAAATTTACAATTGCTATTACTTTTGATACCTCTAAGTTTTGAGGTCAGTCACTGTTTTGCGAGTTACCTGAGTTGAAAATAATAAAACATATCCATATGCCTGTTCTTCTCCATCAGCTGAGGGATGGGTATTCACCATATTTGGCTTTCCTGTAGTCATCGAGACAGAATGCTTCCCCTTTGCTTTCCTCACTTTCCCCAAATGGCAGAAGTAACCATCAGTCTCTACTTACAGCTCTTTCTGTAGTTTTCCTTCATGCCTTTGAAAAATCTGTTTTTATCTCTCTTCATATCAGCCTGGAAGTTGTCTGTGGGGAGAGAACGGAATGAGATGGAGAGAGTCCAGAAAGGCTGAACAAGGAACCCAGGACTGCACAGCAGGGCACTGATTTGAAATGCCTTGGAGAAGTGGAAGCTGGTTTTGTCTCTCATATTCATCATGGACAAAGAAGGTATAAAATACTGAGAGATGCTCTTTCTGCTTCCCTGAGGTGTCTATCTAGCACAGCACTGTCCAGTAGAAATATAATGTGAGCCACAAATATCATTTTAAGTTTTCTAGTTGTCACATTAACAACTAAAGTAAAAAGAAAGTAAAATTAATTTTAATTATATATCGTTATTTCAACATATAGTATAAGAAACTATTGCTATATTTTACATTCTGTTTTCATACTAAGCCTTGTGAAACTCGATGTGTATTCTTCACTGACAGCACACCTGAATTTGGACTATTAAGCTATAAGGTGGGGCCTCTGGGTGGGGGGCTTCCTCTGGGCCTCTTCCCCCTTGTAGTCCCCGACTACTCCAGGAGAGCACAGAACGGTCCTGGGGATAGGTGGAGGGAGAAGCACTCTTTGAGAGCTCCCCTGAGAGCCACCAGTCTGGCCATGGAGAACTCTCAAGGACCCTCTTATGAGGGGTCCATCTACCTAGAGCCAGAGCAGAGGAAACATTGCTGAGAACACGTTGCCTACAAGGCCCTTCAGGATCCAGCCACTGCCACCTCCACCCCTGGGTTCCCAGACCCAGTCGTCCCCCACAGGGAGCAACAACCCTCAGACTAGGGGACTATGGAGATTGGATGAGTGTCGTGAGCAGACTCTCCAGCACCCCCTCCATCTGGGCTTTAATAGGGCTGAGTGGCAGTTGAGGGACCATGTTTGTGTGTAGGGGGAAGACAAAACAGACCATACCCAGCTCCACCCTAAGCTGTGCCCTTGAAGCCCCTCCCCCACTCCCAAATATGTGCTGAAGTGGATGGGGCAGGGGGCCCTTCATTGCAATTCTAAACTGGAACCAAAGTATTTTAAACCTGAGGTGACCATAAAGTTGCTGGATTGCGTGAGATTACACCCAGTGGGATGGGAGAACTGGACAAAGCAGAACAGTTACTGGAGGAAAGAAAAGCTCAAACAACAGAACTAAGAACAAAACCAAACCCTGTTCCCTGTTTGTGTGTGGCCAGTAGAGATTCCTGGCTGAATGACTGGGGTCCTTGGGGCGTTGCCCGGGCCTTCCTTTCTCATAGGCACATGGCAGGTATGTGTATGTGTGCGTGGGTGGGTGGGTGGGTCTTGTGATATTTCTAGGAAGAAAACTCCATCCAGTTGTCTTTACTCCTGGCCTAGACAAGCACAGCCCTCCCAGTGAAGGGAGTCCTTACAAATACCGAACCTTCTTACTAGTTGCAAACCCAGATGAGTTTTTGAAAGATCTCTGACTGAACATCCTAAGTCATCCACTTCTGTTCTTACTGATTTCTGTTTCCCTGTAAGTCTGGAAGAGGGACTTCCCCAGAATGTCACTGACTTTGAATCTATGTTCTCTTCTTCTGTAGTCAGGACTAGACAGAGCTCCAGTGTGCACCAGAGCAGTAACAGTCACTTGCTGGAGATCACACAGTTCCTGCCTGAGGGCCCTGGGAAGCCAGGACCCTGCTTCCTCTCTGGTCCACTGGACAAATGAGCATCAACTTCCCGACAGCCACTGCACCAGGCAAGGGGGCATTTTGTGGCTCTGACAGGAGTCAGGGAGGCAGACAAATAACAGATGATTAAGATAGAGTGTAAGAAATCCCTGAAAGGAAGCACAGTGATGCATGGGAAGTGCTCAGCAGAGAGCCTTGCACTTGAGAGGGCCTGTGATTATTATAGGCATGTAGAGAAGTTACAATCCGGTTTCCATGGGGTGATGGGGGAAGACTCTTCTAAAGGGAGATGAATGGAGAAGGAGATAGCTTTTTCCTTACCTTTGAATCTCTTCAGGCTCTCTGTGAGGGAGTCATGTCTTGATTGTGCTTCACTGAGTTTTTTCTCCAGGGCCAGAGGAACAGGGGATGGGCTGAGATAGCGAAACCCTTCACTCCTAGGAAGATATGGCTAAGCTGCATTATGAGATCAGGGGATGGGGTGCAGGGGAGGAGGAGCTGTGACAGGAGATGGTATCCTAGGGGTGAGGGAGGAAGTCGGGGGATAGTGAGCTGGGAGTTGGGAGGCCAGGGCTAGGGATGTGGGGCCAGGGTGAGGTGGGCCACGGGGAGAGATGGAAATGGAGATGGGAGATGAAGCCAGAGAGAAGGAGAGAAGAGAAAGGAGGCAGGAAGAAGTGGCAGGGAGATGGGGTAGGGACCTAGGAGCCATCCAGTTGAACAAGAGGGCATGCAGGAGGGTTAAGGAGAGAGGAGAATCCATGCTGAAGAAACAGGAACCTGAGGAAAACAGCTCTTCTCTTCAGCAACCAACCTGCCTGCTGATATGCTCAGTTTGGGCCTTTCCTACCTGCAGCCTAAGTATTTGACTGCAAAGTTAGACGGAGTGTACAGGAATTTGTGAGGGAGGAATGTTGAGTGTGTTTGAATATGTATCGAACATTGTAGGATGAATGAATCAGTAGGCAAAATGCATTTGGGATGGCCCATCATACCTGCACAGGACAACTTTGACGTCCTAGAAGAGAAAGAGAAAGAGCACAACCTCAGCACCAGGTTAGGAGGAACTGCAGGCCCTGCTGGGTGTGGGCGGAGGAGGTAGAGAACACCTCCACGCCCCTCTTTCTCTTCCCACCTGCCATGAAGGGCTCCTCCAAGAACTGTCTGATATGCCAGTAGGCGGGAAAATGATTAGACCTCACTAGGAACTGAGGGGAAGTAGGAGTGAGATTTTGGAGATGAAATTTGTCTCTGGGACTAAACCAGAGACAGGAGAGGGAGGACAGGAAGAAGGGCTGGAATAGCTTTCATGATCTTTCTTGAAAGAAAGAAATGGATTCCTGAACTGGTGGGAGTGGGAGATGAATTCAGGAGGGATCTCAGCTTATTTTGCTCATCAGCTAGGTCCGCACCGTCCAGTATGGTAGCCACCAGCCACACATGGCTACTGATCACTTGAAATATGGCTAGTGTGATAAGGAACTGAATTTTTAGTTTTTTTGAATTTTCAGTAATCCAAGCTTAAATTTAAAAATTGAAGTGGTGTAAAATCCTTTTTCCATTAAACACAACTATATTGATTTGGTAGGATTGCATTTTACTCTAACCATTGAAAATTTAGGATCCAAATGGAGATCTGCCGACCTATAAAATATACACCAGATTTCAGACTCAGTACAAAAAAGAAAACAAAAAAGAGATCATAAAATATTTCATTAGTATTTTTTAAACATTGGTTAACAGGTTGAAATGATAATATTTTGATATATTGACTTAAATAAAATATTTTATTAAAATTAATTTTACCTGTTTATCTTTTTAATGTGTCTACTAGAAAAATTTTAAATTACATATGTGGCTTGCAATATAATTCTAAATTAAATATTTGGTTCACGTTATCTTTCTATTGGACAGCATTGGGCTAGGGTAGGGTGATGGGAGCAATCTCAGGTATTCTGCCAGGTGGTCAGAGCTCTGACCTGTCACTAGGGATGGGCTGCTGCCTTTTTGCAACTCAGCCCCCAAGGGATTCTTACCCGAAGCAGCTGACTGGGTGGCAAGCGCTGCATGGCCTTGACAGAATCAATCAACTTCCTGAAAGAGTTCAGCTGCGCCTCGGCAGAAGCAATGTAGAATTTCTTTCCCTTCTCTTCCTCCTGACCCAGCCAAAGTACCCGTGACAGTAGGAAACTCTCCTCTTCCTTTAGGACTTGACGCAGCTGCTTGAATTCTGTGATGATCCTTTGCTTTTCAAGTTCCACCTGGGCCTGGGGGCAAGGAAAATGGACACCCGGAAGATGAGAGGGTGGCTCCAAGGTCCATCTAGCCCATTTTATTCAAGTTTTCAATTTTATTAAGTTTATACCAATGCAATGTGCTGTGGCAGACCTAGAGGAAAGGACAAGTGAGGAGAACTTATTATGTGCTGAGTTTTAGTTTTAGGATATTTATTTATGATTTATCATTTTTGCCTTTGAGGACCTAAGTATCTTTTTTTTTTTGAGGAAGATTAGCCCTGAGCTAACTACTGCCAATCCTCCTCTTGAGCTAACATCTGTGCCCATCTTCCTCTACTTTATACGTGGGATGCCTACCACAGCATGGCTTTTTGCCAAGCGGTGCCATGTCCGCACCTGGGATCCGAACCAGCGAACCCCGGGCCGCCGAGAAGCAGAACATGTGAATTTAACCACTGCACCACCAGGCCTGCCCTGAGGGCCTAAGTATCTAATAATTAACATCTGCCTAATAGATGTTAAGTATCTAATACGTTTCCAGAAGGCTTTTCAGTTTATAATCTTTCACATAGATTTTTCTTTTGACACAAAAAAACAGGTGAAGATATTGGGTGGCTTTACAGTGTCTTCATTTTCTAACTGGGGAATCAACCTCTGTTAGTAAGGGACTATGAGGGGCAGAGCTAGGTCTTCAAACTGGTATTTCCAATTCTAAGACGAGCACTGGTTTCCCTTACACTACCCGCCCCCAGGTGGAAGAGACCAAAGCACCCATCTACTCCAATAATACAAGGCTGGACGTGGAAGGTGCTCCTACCACACGGCAAGCCAAGTGCTGCAGTGGAGAGGAAGGCATGAACACGCCCCGACCCATGATGCCACTATGCTTCCCATCCCTCCCAGTCTGCCCCTCCTATATTCCACCCTGTTCTTGCCCTCTGTTTCTGGGTTAGAGGTCTCTTTCTGAGTGGTCAGTGTAATAAGGGGTTCCAGGAGCTTTTGCAGAGATGTTTCTGCTTCCAAGCTCATAGGCCAGAGACACCGACACCTGAGGTTTTTCTTACCATGAAGACATTGATCTTCTGTTCACCTTGTTCCTTCAGTTGTACTATCACCTTCTCCTTTTCCTGCAAGACCTCAACCTGCGATTGAAGCTGCCCCTGTGGAGAGAGAGTTGCTCTGGCAAGCTGTGCCTGGAGTTCTCCCAGCCTCATAACACTGTCCTGATTGCTCAGGATGGGGGGTGAGGCTCACCAGGGTGATTCCTGATGTAATTATTAGAGCCCCCTCTCCTTGTCAGTCTAGGGAGCGGGGGTGTGATGGGGGAGGGAGAAATCTGGAACCTAAGTGACCTATAAGAGAGGAATGTTGTTATAAATTATAACTAATAAATCATGACTAATATTTGGATGGGGTTTTAGGATTATCAAAGAACTCCCACAAACTCTCCCTCATTTGTCATCCAACAGCTCTTAAGAGGTACATTATATTTGCCCCATTTGAAAGGTGAGACACCTGAGGCTCAGAGAGGTAAAGTGATTCCTTGAAGGTCATACAGTGAACTCAGGAGTCTGAACTTGAGCCCAAACCTTCTGACTCAAAATTCCGTGTTCTTTCCATTCTTCCTTATGCCTTGATTTCAACAGGCAGCAGTTCTCTAAACTCAAAACTTTGAACCCGCTGTGCCTGACCATGAGCTGCCTACTCAAGGATGGGGGCAATGAGGTGCAAGCTCAGAGGGAAGAGGTAACAGTTTTCAAGTCCTCACTGAACTCGTGGGTCTGATGCAGAGACTGGAAAGGGACCCCAAATGCCTACCTGATAACTCAGGGCAGCTTCTTCTATCAAACTTATCTTGTGCAGTTTGTGGTCCTTGGATTCACGACACACCACACAGAGGAACATCCCATCGTACTCACAGAAGTAGTGGAACTTCTCCCCATGTCTCTGACATTTTAGCTCTTCCCTTCCTGGCTGCATCTCAGAGGGATCCATAGCTTGGATTTTTTCCACCAGATTCACCAGCAGCCAGTTGGGCCTGAACGTGTCCCTCCTCACAAGTTTGTTGCAGAGGGGACAGTTGAGAAAGTCGTTTGATGTGTCCCCACTCTGGGTGATGCATCGGAGGCAGAAATTGTGCCCGCAGTCAATGGTGACAGGGTCCTGCAGAATATCCATGCAGATGGGGCAAATCACTTCCTCCTTCAGTGTGTTGGTAAAATGTTGGCTGGCCATGATAGGGCAGAGGGCTGCTTCGGGTCTGTAGAAAGTCTAGATGTCTGCTGTGGACACTGGTTCCAGGAAGGGAGAAGGAAACAGAGGAGGTGGAGTTCAAAGATTCCGCCAAGTAGAGAAGCAGGGAGGGAGGAAAAGAAAAGAAAGAGAGAGAAAATAAATGAATAACAGAAAAGGGTAAAAATTAGAATGTAGGGAGTATTATAAAGAGAGGAAAACAGATGGGCAATCCTACCTCACTCCCTCTTGAGAACAAATGGATATTGTGAATGGATACATGCTGCTTATAAAATAGGGTAAGTTGTCCTGAACCTTGGACTAATTAAAGATATATTGATAAGGCAGTTAAGCACATCAGAAGGATCAAGGTAACAAAGTCCACTCACAAAGGTTCAGGTGGGGAGTGGAGGAGCTGGGGGACACTTCCTGAAACATCATAGCTAGTTCACCAGTGTAGCTCTAGGCATTTCTTGCATGCAGAGCCCAAGCCTGGGGAAAGCATATGGAAAGGAAGGGAGGGGGTAATTCTCTACCTCAGGTTTTTTGGCTCCGCACTTTGAAGAGTTTTGTGAAAATGTGGAAGATGTAATCACTCACCTTGGGGAATTTCCAGTTATCAGGAGAAGGAACCATTCCTCTCACTAGGGGATTCCTAGTACAGTGGGAGAAGCGAGGAATTTCCTGTCTGGAAGGTCATTCTCTGTTTTTCTATGTTGTTCACTACTCTGGTTGTTCTTTGACTTCCCCACAGCACCTGTAGCACTTTTTCCTCTTTTGGATTTTTTCCCTTGTATGTCTTCAATAGTCTGATGTCTCCATGCCCATTCTTAGTTTGGTCTATCTGTGTTTTTCCCTGCTTCTTGGTGCTTCTCTGATCCCTGAATTGCTTTCCCTTGCGGCTTCTGTTCTGACTAGGAAAATATCAACCAGCATCGCCTACACACCTTTCTGTAGCTCAGCACATTTACGTCATAACCTTTTCTCCTTCCCTCTTGTGTTGAGAGTAGAAAATCTTCCTTCCCTCCCTTGTCATGTGGGTCCCACCTTCCATCCTTACCTCCCCTCTCTCCAGTATCTGACGTCTGTCCCTGCCAAGAAGCATACCATCAATTTTTATCTGATCTTAATCTTAGGTCAAACAGGGATTATGGGTAATTTTATGATTATAATCAGAGTGATCATACATTCTGGTTTGCCTGGGACAGTCCTCAGTTTCCCCTTTGTCCTCTGTAATTAATAGCACCTCCTTTCCTTCTGAAAAGTGTCCAGTTTGGATGATCCATTATATAATCACCCTAATTATAGCAACTGTTGGAACCCAAAGGCTTTCTGAAATGCTATATCTCCATTTCAGAAATGTTATGAAAAAGTCTTTCTCTTTGTTTGCTTTGGGATTGAATTAAAGCATTAACATGTGTATAATATTTTACAGTTTATACCCATCCTAAACTGCTGGCCCCTGGAGGCAGAATTTAACTTTTAGACAGGTTTTGTTTGAATGGCATGGCAATTTGAAAAATAATGATAATTTGAATGCCTGTATAGAGGGTGGCTGCTTATCCCACCTTTGTTACCTCTTGTCTGCCCAGCCTCTGAAGGCATTTGACCTTGCCCCCTAGCTTTATTGAGATAAAATTGACATATAACATTGTATAAGTTTAAGGTGTACAATATGGTGATTTGATATATATTTACATTGTGAAATGTTCACCACAGTAATTTTGCTTAACATATGTTGTTGTTATGGTGAGAATACTAACAATCTATTCACATAGCAACTTTCAAGTATACAATATTGTTAACTATAGTCACCACACTGTACATTAGATCTCTGGAACTTACTCTGCCTATAACTGAAAGTTTGTACGCTTTAGCAAACATCTCCCCATTTCACCCACCCGTCAGACCCTGACAACCACCATTCTACTCTCCAATTCTAAGAGTGCGATGTTTTAAAATTCCACATATAAATGAGATCATACAGTGTTTGTCTTTCTCTGACATTTCACTTAGCATAATGCCCTCAAGGTCCATTCACGTTGTCACAAATGGTAGGATTTTCTTTTCTTTTCTTTTCTTTTTTTAAACTCAAATTTGAGTTCATAATAGTTTACGTCATTGCTAAATTTCAGTTGTACATTATTTCTTGTCTGTCACCACGTAGGTGCTCCCCTTGACCCCCCGTGCCTACCCCCCACCCCACTTCCCCTGGTAACCACTGAACTGTTTTCTTTGTCCATGTGCTTGTTTATATTCCACATATGAGTGAAATCATCTGGTGTTTGTCTTTCTCAGTCTGGCTTATTTCGCTAAGCATAATTCCCTCCAGGTCTTTCCATGTTGTTGCAAATGGGATGAATTTGTCTTTTATTCTGGCTGAGTAGTATTCCATTGTGTATATATATATTTTATATATATATATATATATATATATATCATATCTTCTTTATCTAATCATCAGTTGATGGGCACTTGGTTTGCTTCCATGTCTTGGCTATTGTGAATATTGCTGCGATGAACTTACGGGTACATATGTTACTTTGGATTGTTGATTTCAAGTTGTTTGGGTAGATACCAAGTAGTGGGATAGCTGGGTCATATGGTAGTTCTATTTCTAGTTTTTTGAGGAGTCTCCATACTGTTTTCCGTAGTGGCTGCACTAGTTGGCATTCCCACCAGCAGTGTACGAGGGTTCCCTTCTCTCTCCACCCTTCTCCAACGTTTATTATTTTTAGGCTTAGTGATTATAGCCATTTTAACAGGCATAAGGTGGTATCTTAGTGTAGTTTTGATTTACATTTCCCTGATTAATGATGCTGAACATCTGTTGATCTGTTTATTGGCGATCTGTATATCTTCTTTGGAAAAATGTTTATTCATATCCTCGGCCCATTTTTTAATCTGGCGTTTTTGTTGTTGTTGTTCAGTTGTGTGAGTTCCTTATATATTATGGAGATTAACCCCTTATTGGATGATTTGCAAAAATTTTCTCCCAACTGGTGGGCTGTCTTTTGGTTTTGATCCTAGTTTCTTTTGCCTTGCAGAAGCTCATTAGTCTGATGAACTCCCACTTGTTTATTTTTTCTTTTGTTTCCCTTGTCTGAGAAGACATGGTATTCAAAAAGATCCTTTTAAATTCAATGTCAAAGAATGTACTACTTGTATTATGTTCCAGGAGTTTTATGGTTTCAGGACTTATCTTCGAGTCTTTGATCCATTTTGAGTTTATTTTTGTGTATGGCATGAGAGAATGATCTACATTCATTCTTTTGCATGTGGCTGCCCAGTTTTCCCAATACGATTTATTGAAGAGACTGTCTTTTCTCCATTGTATGTTCCTGGCACCTTTGTTGAAGATTACCTGTCTGCATATGTACGGTTTTATTTCTGGGCTTTCAGTTCTGTTCCATTGATCTCTGTGCCTGTTTTTGTACCAGTACCTTGCTGTTTTGAAGTCAGGGATTGTGATGCCTCCAGCTTTGTTCTTTTTTCTGAGGATTGCTTTAGCAATTTGGGGTCTTTGGTTGCCCCATGTGAATTTTAGGATTCTTTGCTCTATTTCTGTAAAGAATGTCATTGGGATTCTGACTGGGACTGCATTGAGTCTGCAGATTGCTTTGGGTAGTATGGACATTTTAATTATGTTTATTCTTCCAATCCATGTGCATGGAATCTCTTTCTATCTCTTTATATCATTATCTTTTTCTTTCCATAATGTCTTATAGTTTTCATTGTATAAGTCCTTCACCTCCTTAGTTAAATTTATTCTCAGGTATTTTATTCTTTTTTTTTGCAATTGTAAATGGAATTGTATTCTTAAGTTCTCTTTCTTAAGTTCGTTATTAGAGTACAGAAATGCAACTGATTTTTGTAAGTTGATTTTGTACCCTGCAAATTTACTGTAGTTGTTAATTATTTCTAATAGTTTTCCAATAGATTCTTTAGGGTTTTCTATGTATAAGATCATGTCATCTGCAAACAGTGAGAGTTTCACTTCTTCACTCCCTATTTGGATCCCTTTTATTCCTTTCTCTTGCCTAATTGTTCTGGTCAAAACCTCCAGTACTATGTTGAATAAGAGTGGTGATGGGATTTTCTTTTTTTAATGGCTGAATTATATATATATGTATGTATATATATATATATATACATACATATATATATATATGTGATCTCTCTCTCTCTCTCTCACACACACACACACGTATCTCACATTTTTTTTTAAATCTATTCATACATCGATGGGCACAGGTTGTTTCCAAGTCTTGGCCATTGTCAATAATGCTGCTATGAACATGGGATTGCAGGTATCTCTTGGAGATTCTGATTTCATCTTCTTCAGATATATATCCAGAAGTTGGACTTCTGGATTGAATGGTAGTTCTATTTTTCATTGTTTGAGAAATCTCCATACTGTTTTCCATAGTGGGTGAACCAATTTACATTCCTACCAACAGTGCACGAGTGTTCCCTTTTCTCCACATCCTTGCCAGCATTTGTTGTCTTGTTGATAATGGCTTTTCTAACAGGGATAAGATGATATTGCATTGTGGTTTTGATTTGCATTTCCCTAACGATTAGTGGTGTTAAGCACTTTTTCACATACCTTTTGGCTATTTGTATGTCTTCTTTGGAAAAGCATTTATTCAGCCTATTAAATCTTCTTTTTAATGGATTATTTGTGTTTTTTTGCTATTGAGTTGTATGGGTTCCTTATATATTTTAGATATTAATCCCTGATTCAATATATGGTTTGCAAATATTTTCTCCCATTCCATAGGTTGCTTTTTCATTTTGTTGATTGTTTCTTTTGCTGTGCAGAAGTGTTTTAGTTTGGTGCAGTCCCACTTGTTGATTTTCACTTTTGCTGCTTGTGCTTTTGGTGTCATACTCGAAAAATCATTGTTGAGGCCAAGGTAGAGGAGCTTTCTAGTATGTTTTCTTCAAGGAGTTTTATGGTTTCAGGTCTTATATTTAAGTCCTTAATTTTGAGTTAATTTTTATGAGTGGTGTAAGATAGGGGTCCAATTTCATTCTTTTGCATGTGGATATTCAGTTTTCCCAGCACCATTTATAGAGCAGACTATCCTTTCCCCATTGAGTATTCTTGGCTCCCTTGCCAAACATTGGTTGACTGAATATGGGTAGGTGTATTTCTGTGCTCTCAATTCTGTTCCGTTGGTGTGTCTGTTTTTATGCCAGTGCCATGCTGCTTTGATTACTATAACTTTGTAATATAGTTTGAAATCAGGAAGTATGATGCCTCCAGCTTGTTTTTTTTCTCAAGATTGCTTTGGCTATTTGGAGTCTTTTGTGGCTCCATACAAATTTTAGGATTGTTTTTTCTATTTCTGTGAAAAATGCTATTAGAATTTTGATAGAGATTGCACTTAATCTACAGATGGCTTTGGGTAGTATGGAAATTTTAACAATATTAACTCTCTGGTCCATAAATACAGGATATCTTTCCATTTATTTGGGTCTTCTTAAATTTATTTCACCAATGTCTTATAGTTTTTGGTGTATAGATCTTTCACTTTCTTGGGTAAATTTATTCCTAAGTATTTTATTGTTTTTGATGCTATTATAATTGGGATCATATTCTTTATTTTTTTTCACATAATTCATTGTTAGTGTACAGAAATGCAACTGATTTTCGTATATTGATTTTGTATCCTGAAACTTCACTAAATTAGGTTTAACAGTTTTTTGGTAAAGTCTTTAGGATTTTCTATATACAAGATCATGTCATCAGCAAATAGACATGATTTTGCTTCTTCCTTTACAATTTAGATACCTTTTATTTCTTTTTCTTGCCTAATTGCTCTGGTTAGGACTTCTAGTACTATGTTTAATAGGTTTGGTTAGTGTGGGTGCCCTTGTCTTGCTCCTGATCTTAGTGGGAAAACTTTCAACCTTTCACAATTGAGTAGGATCTTACCTGTGCGTTAGTCATATATGGTCTTAAATATGTTGAGGTATTTTCCTTCTATACATAATTTGTTGAGAGTGTTTATCATGAAATCATGGTGAATTTTTTCAAGTGCTTTTTCTGCATCTATTGAAATGATCATATGATTTTTGTCTTTCATTCTATTAATGTGGTGTATCACATTTATTGATTTGTGTATGTTGACTCATCCTTGCATCACAGGGATAAATCCCACTTGATCATGACGTATGATTCTTTTCGTGTGCTATGGAATTTGGTTTGAGAATTCAAATCGTTGAGAATTTTTGCATCTATATTCATTAGGGATATTGGCCTGTCATTTTCTTTTCTTGTAGTATCTTCATCTGGCTTTGACAGCAAGGTGATGCTGCCCTCATTAAATGAGTTTAGGAGTGTTCCCTCTTCTTCAATTTTTTGTAAGAATTTGAGAATTGGCATTTTTTTCTCTGGATGATCAATCCATTGTTGAAAGTGGGGTATTGAAGTCCCCTACTATTATTGTATTGTTGCCTATTACTCTGTTCAGATCTGTTGGTATTTGTTTAATATATTTAGGTACTTTGATGCTGGGTACATATATATTTACAATTATTACATCCTTTTGATAAATTAACCCCTTTATCATTATATAAAGACCTTCTTTGCGTCTGGTTACCAGTTTTGGCTTAAAGTCTATTTTGTCTGATATAAGTATAGCTACCTCTGCTCTCTTTTGGTTTCCATTTGCATGAAGTATCTTTTTCCACCCCTTCACTTTGAGCCTATGCATATCCTTGAAGCTGAAGTGAGTTTCTTGTGGCCAGCATATCATTGGGTCTTGTTTATTTATCCATTCAGTCATTCTGTTCTTTTTGATTGAAGAATTTAATCCATTTACATTTAAGGTAGTTATTGACAGGTAAGGACTTACTATCCCCATTGTTTTCTGCCTGTTTGGTAGTTCCTTTCTTCCTCTCTTACTCCCTTCCTTGTGAATTGATGATTTTCCATGGTGGTATACTTTGAATCCCTTCATATTATGTTGTGTATATCTATTATAGGTTTTTGTTTTGTGGTTACCCCAAGGCTTACTTGAAATATGCTATAGATATAACAATCTATTTTAAGCTAAAACAACTTATCTTCAATTGCATACAAAATTCTACCTTTAACTCCCCCCTTTTATTTTTTTGTTGTCATAATTTACATCTTTTTATATGGTGTATTCATTAAGAAATTATTGTAATTATAGCTATTTTTAATACTTTTGTCCTTTAACCTTCACACTAGAGTTATTATCACACCCCTATATCACAGTATTAGAGTATTCTGAATCTGACTGTATGCTTAGCTTTACCAGTATGTTGTATATTTTTATTTATTTTCATTTTACTACTTAGTGGCCTTTCATTTAAGCTTGAAGAATGCCTTTTGGCATTTCTTATAAGGCAAGTCTGGCAGTGATAAACTTCCTCAGCTATTGTTTTTTGGGGAAAGTCTTTACCTGTCCTTCATTTCTGAAGAACAACTTGCTGGGCAAAGCATTCTTGGTTGGTAGTCTTTTTCTTTCAGCACTTTGAATATATCATCCCATTCTCTCCTGGCCTGCGAAGTTTCTGCTGAGAAATCAGCTGATAGCATTATGGGGGTTCTCTTATATGAGAGAAATTTTTTCTTGCTGCTTTAAAAATTCTCTTTGATTTTACACAATTTTATTATAATGTGTCTCAGAGAAGATCATTCTGGAATGAAATTTTGGGGTGACCTGTTAGCTTAATGAACTTGGATATACAAATCTCTCCTTGGGTTTGGGAAGTTCTCAGCCATTATTCTTCTTTTTTTTAATTTTTATTGAGTTTATGATAGTTTACAACCTTGTGTCAGCCATTATTTTTTAAACAAGCTTTCTGCCCCTTTCTCTCTCTCTTCTTTTTTTGAGATTCCAATTATGTGTAGATTGTTCCTCTTAGTATTAACCCATAAGTCCCATAGCCTTTCTTCATTCCTTTTTATTCTCTTTTCTTTTTGTTCCTCTTCCTGGATAATTTCAAATGATCTGTCTTTGAGATCATTGATTCTTTCTTCTGCTTGGTCTAGTCTGCTGTTGAAGCTCTCTATTGAATTCTTTAGTTCAATCATTGTATTCTTCAGCTCTAAAATTTCAAATTCTAGTTCTTTTTTACATTTTCTATCTCTTCATTGAACTTCTTATTTTGTCCTTGTGTTGTTTTCCTGATTTCATTAAATTATTTATCTGTGTTCTCTTGTAGCTCTCTGAGTACCTTTAGAACAATATTTTGAATTCTTTGTAGGGCAATTCTTGTATTTCCATTTCTTTGGAGTCAGTTACTGGAAGTTTACTGTATTCGTTTCATGGTGTCATGTTTCCTTCATTCTTCATGATCCCTGTAGCCTTACGTAGGTGTCTGCACATTTGAAGAAGCAGTCAGCTCTTTCAGATTTTATGAACTGACTTTAGTAAGGAAAGACCTTCCCCTGCAGGTAAGGGCACACTGGAGCATGCTGTGTCTAGTAGGCACCCTGGGTCTAGTAATGTAGGATACCAGGTGTAGGGGTGTCTGGTGGCTCTGGGTCCAGGTGGCATGGTGACTCATCAGCTCAGGCCACTGGGGTCCACAACATCAATAACTGCATGGTCCTTGGATAGCACTGAGGGGGTCCACAGAGGCTGCAAGAGCTGTTAGAGTCCTTAGCAGTGCCTGGGTTCAGCAGCCAGGGATCAGCAGGCCCTGGTGGTGGCCAGAGCTGGTGGTATGCATACATTTGGCTTCAGGGGCCAGCTGCAGATGCCTGTATAGTGGCAGGGGCTGGCAGCAAAACAACATATTAGTGGGGGCCTGGCCAGCAGCTAGGGCTGGGGTCGACTACAGGCACATTGGCAGCTGCAGGGGCCATGGCTGTTGGCATGTATTACCATGGCTGCTGGTTCTTGCCATGGGTGCATGGCAGTGGAGCCTAGTGTCAGGAGTTAAGCCAGGGGCATGCTGGTGCACAGCTGTAGGGGCCAGCTGTAGATCACCCCAGTGGTGCAGGCTAGTGATAGGAGATAAGACTGAATCTGGGACCACCAGCAGCTTTGGGAGCCTTGGCTATTGGTGTACACTTACTTGGATGCAGGATCTTGCCACAGGTGCACAAACAGCAATGGAGGCTGGTAATAGGTGTCAGGCCAGCAGCATGAAAGTGCATGACTGGAGAGGCTATCCCTGAGCATGCGTACAGCAGTGAGGGTCAGCCGTGGATGTCCAGGCTGATGTCTTGGACTCATGCAGTTGCAGAGGCTTGGACTGGCTGCTGGTGCAGGTCCAGGATTCACTGGGGATGGTGGATTTGAACCAGTGAAACACTGGGCCGCCACAGCAGAGTGCGCGAACTTAACCACTTGGCCACAGGGCCAGCCCCGGAACCTCAAATTTATCTGTAATATTTAATGCTCTTTAAAAAAATCTGAAGCTGGCCCCATGGCCAAGTGGTTAAGTTCTGCACTCTGCTGCAGTGGTCCAGGGTTTTGCCAGTTAGGATCCTGGGTGCAGATATGGCACCGCTGATCAGGCCATGCTGAGGCGGCATCCCACATGCCACAACTAGAAGGACCCACAACCAAAATATATATAACTATGTACCAGAGGTCTTTGGGGAGGAAAAGGAAAAATAAAATCTTAAAAAAAAAAAGTCTGAAGCACATATGGCAAAATGTGTACATTTGTTAATTCTAGGTTATGTTTATAAGAGCGCTTCTTATATTATTCTCTTCTTTTCATATTAATTTTTTCAAAACAAAACAATTTAGTTAAAAAAGTAAAATTATAAAAAATGAGCAATGGATTTATATAGATATTCAAAATAATTCTTAAATTCTAAAATAAAAGTTCAACCTCCCTACTACTTGAGGAAAATACAGATAACGAGATACAAAGACAATAATGAGATAAAACTTTGTATTCATCAGATTGGCAAAATTTTTTTTAAAATGTCCAAAGCTGATTAGGATGTGGAAAAATGGGACTCTTCATACATTGCTAGTGGGAGTGCAAATGGTCACTGTCTTTTTGGAAAGCATCAAGGCAAATGATAGAAAATGCAATCAGTTGTAACTAGAAAGCATATTATAAGAAAAGTAAAATGTACACAAGATTTCTAAAAGGTTTTCAGACTTCAAGATAAGTCCAGGACTGTGAGGTAGGAATGAGGTAAAGGGACAGCCTACACAGAGATATCCTGTAACCAGTTTCCCTAGGAGAGAGAAAGAGACTTTGCTTAGTTAAAAATACAAGTCAGAAGGGCTGGCCCCGTGGCCGAGTGGTTAAGTTTGCGCGCTCCACTGCAGGCGGCCCAGTGTTTCGTTGGTTCGAATCCTGGGCGCGGACATGGCACTGCTCATCAGACCACGCTGAGGCAGTGTCCCACATACCACAACTAGAAAGACCCACAACGAAGAATATACAACTATGTACTGGGGGGCTTGGGGGAGAAAAAGGAAAAAAATAAAAAATAAAATCTTAAAAAAAAATGCAAGTCAGAAATTGAAAGTAACAAAAGCAGTTCTGTTAGAATATCTTGATGATTGAAATGTTTCCTGCAGTGGTGAGATTGGATGAGGTTATCATATGACCCCATTTAAAACGAGTAAAGAGTTTAAAGTCCTCTATAGAAATTACACATGTGCAGAGAGCAAAGAAAAACAACCATAAAAATAAATGCATGGGGTAACAGAAGTCAGTTTATAAGTAACAGTTTAGCATTCAATATAATATTGGACTGAATCGCTCAACAAAAGGAAGGATCAGTCATGGGATTAAAAAAAACAACAAAACGTAATGTCTCTTTTCTTCCTTAAAAAGACCCATTAAAAGACATGAGCACAAATCCAGAGATAGTTTAAGGGCTGCTGTGCCAACACAAATCCAAAAATCTGTGGCAGGCTCACCTGTCTCTCTCTGCTGGGAGAAACTGCAGGCTTCCTAAACACCCCAACTCCAACTTACATATGAGCAAGGACAAGGGAAGAAGCTGAAAAGATCTGGTCTTCACTTGACTCGGTTATCTAAAGAGATTGTTTAAATTGTTGGGTTGGCCTATGTGATGACTAATTTCATGTGTCAATTTAGCTAGGCTATGGTACCCAGATATTTGGTCAACAGGAGTCTGGATGTTGCTGTGAATGTATTTTTTAGATGAGATTAACATTTAAATCAGGAATCTTTGAGTAAGGCAGCTTCCCTCCCTGATGTGGGTGGACCTCATCAATCAGTTGAAGTTAAGAGGAAAAGACTGGGGGCCTGCCGGGTGGCTCAGTGGTTAAGTGCACACGTTCCACTTCGGTGGCCCGGGGTTCGCCAGTTCGGATCCTGGGTGCGGACATGGCACTGCTTGGCAAGACATGCTGTAGCAGGCGTCCCACATATAAAGTAGAGGAAGATGGGCATGGATGTTAGCTCAGGGCCAGCCTTCCTCAGGAAAAAGAGGAGAATTGGCAGCAGATGTTAGCTCAGGGCTAATCTTGCTCAAAAAAAAAAAAAGACTGAGGTCCCCCTGAAGAGGAGAGAATCCCGCCTCCAGACCGCCTCCAGCTGCGACATCAACTCTTCCCGAGAAGAGGGTGGGTCTGCATCCCATCCCCCTCACCCTGTGGAGTTTGAACTTGCCAGCCCCCACAATGACGGGAGCCAATTTCTTAAATCTCTTTCTATGTACACATCCTATTGTTGTGTTTCTCTGGAGAATCTTGACTAATACAGCCTGTATAATCTCAACCTGTACTCTCAAAAATTATGCTACTTAGGCAATAAATGACATCAAAGAAAACTGGCAAGAAGAAATGTAAATATGGTTGCAGCTGAGGCTCTAAACACTTTCATCAGAACACATCAGACTGCGTAACATTCTTGTACCACAGAAGCACTGTGCCCAGAGCCCAGAACAGTGCTCTTCGTGATTCCTCACTCTGAGAGCCACATTTTAATCAAGATACCCACAGACTGGAGCACCTTCGAGGAGGACACTAGGATGGCGAGCAGCTTTGAAATCCCATTGCTGGAGGCGTGGACAAGGATCTGGTGTCGGCCCTGAGGAGACTCCGAGTACATGAGAGCTGCTTTCTGAACGTTAGCAGGTTTGTAGTGGACGTCTGCCCGTCCTGTGGTCTCGACTTCATGCAGGTTGTTTTGGGCTGAATCGTGACCCTCCAAATTCAGATGTTGAAGGCATAACCCCAAGTACCTCAGAATGTGGCTGTATTTGGAGAGAAGGCCTTTAAAGAGGTCACTAAGTTAAAATAAAGCCATTAGGGTGGGCCCAAGTCTAATCTGACTGGTGCCTTTATGAGATTAGGACATGTAAAGAGACATCGGAGATATTCCCTCACAGAGAAAGGACCATGTGAGGACACAGCAAGAAGCTGGCCTACTGCAAGCCAAGGACGGAGGCCTCAAAAGAAACAACCTTGATCTTGGACTTCTAGCCTCCAGAACTGTGAGAAGATAAATTTGTATTGCTTAAACCACCCAGTTTGTGGTATTTTGTTAGGACAACCCTAGCAAATTAGCATACAGATTAACTCCCACATGGCAGTAGACGCCGTCTTACATCACCCCCAGCTCCGAGGGTCCGGCTCCTCACAAGGGGTCTCCTTACCCCCAACACCTCCCACTGCACACAGCAGTGCTCCTGGCTGTTTTCCCTCCATTCCAAACTCCTCAGTGCAGCCGCTCCACTGTCCTCTAGGTGGGATGTGAGCTGGTTCAACCTCTCTGGACTACACATTGACAATATATACTAAAATTCTTCAAAAATGCACATGAGGCCTTTTGACCCAGCAATTCCATGCCTAAAAATTTGCCCTATGGAAATAATCAAAAGTGTATATATATATATATATTCAGAGAAAAGAGACAAGAAGGATAACTTACTTGTTCATGACAGCAGATATTTAGTATTTTTATGTGCCAGGCACAGTTCTAGATATTTGTGGTAGACATTAAAGTGAACAAAGTAGACAGAAGCCCCACCCACTGAGGAAAGCCAGGCAAATTAGCTAAGCAAGTGGCTTATATATTAGAAGGTAATAAACATTATGGGGAAAAAAATAAAGCAGGAAGGGGGCACAGGGAGCAGGTGGTAAGGTTCCATTTTTCAATAGGTTGGTCAAAATGGGCCTAAGGTGGTGATAACTGGGCAAGAACTTGGCAGTTAACGGCAAAATGCCAGTAGCTGTTATGGCTGGTTGGTGGAACTATGGCTATTTTCTTTTATACTTTTCTATACTTTCCAAATATATTACAATGAACATACTTGCTTCTGCAGTGTAGAAAAAACCCACAATAAATATTACTTAAAAAAAATCTTCAGTCGGCCCAGGACAAAGTCTAAACAGCTGACGATAAGTAAGGGCCTCCTCCTTCCATCTAAACTGATCCTTAGTTCCTCCTCAAGATGAGCTGTCTTTTCCAGTCAGACTGATAGTCTGTGACCCAAATTTGCCAAGTAGAGTTGCCAGATTTAGCAAGTCAAAGTACAGGACACCCAGTCAAATCTGGATTTTAGATAAATGATGAATAGTGCAGTATTGGGACATATTTACACAAAAAAGTTATTTTTCTGAAGTTCAAGTTTTACTGAGCATCCTATATTTTATCTGGCAACGCTACTCCAGATAAAGTGAGACTCCTTCCCCATCTGCTGGAAAAATCTCTCTTTTCCATTTTCCCAAGTCTTTCCAGTTAAGCCAGAGGGTGGGGAGGCAGGAAGGGAGTGGGTGGGACTGAAAGACAAGCCTGCCTATCAGCTCCTGTATAAGATATACATGGGGTGGGGGTGTAATTAATGGGGCTCTTTCTTGACCTTAGCTTGTGACTTCCCTGTAGATAAAGGATGCACCTTTGATCAGAGGCCCCGACCCTGGAGTCAGGTAAGTAGGTGAATGTCCAAAGGCTCTGATGTTCTCCCCAGAAAAGAAATTCTGTTTTAATTTAGAGGACATTTATTCTAATCTTCTAGTTATTTTAATTCGGGTAAAATGTCCTTAGTCATTTTCTTTAATCCAAGAGTGTTAAAAAAATTATTTTTTTTTTGCTTCTTTACATGTTGAATAATTTAAGGAAGCTTTGAAATGGACAGCTTTTGTTCTAAACAAGGACACATCCCCATTTGTCTGACTACCCTTTACGTCACACTGTCCCCTACCCCTTCGTTAGCACCACAGGGACCTCAGAGCATCTTAAAGCTGATCTCTGAGTCAGAGTCACGGTCCTGTCACAAGGTTAACTCAGAGCTTCTGCTAAGTCTGAAGGGGGCAAGGCTGATACTCCCGTTCTCCTGCAAGACAGCAGTGTGCTCTGGCCCCTAGCTGGCACAGGAGAGCTGCTGGGCTCAGGCTGCCAGAAACTCCCGGGCTAGCATCCAGCATCTGCAGCGCACCAAGCTGCCTAACACCCACCAGCTGTCCCAGTTAGTCCACATCACAGACGATGGGGAAGCAGTGGGATGCCGCACCCAGGGCGCAGTGTAATCCCATCCAAAGACAAATTCTAGAAAAAACTTCCCCTTAAGACTGCGAGAATAAAGCTTCTTACAACCATGACTGTGTTTTTCTATCTTGACGTCTTCAGCACTCACTGTAGTCCCTGGAGCAAAATAGCTAATTTTTGTTGCCATATTAAACTGAGCCATTTCATAGAGGCTCTATGTACTGCAGTGACAAAAATCTTTAGGCTATGTCATTCATAGAGGCTCTATGTACTGCAGTGACAAAAATCTTTAGGCTATGTCATTAAATGAAAATAGAACAGTGTTTAGCATGCAAAATTTTGCTTAATAAAAGGGAGAAATAGGGGCCAGTCCGGTGGCGCAGCAGTTGAGTTCCCATGTTCTTCTTCAGCGGCCTGGAGTTCGTAGGTTCAGATCCTGGGTGTGGACATATGCACTGCTTATCGAGCCATGCTGTGGCAGGCGTCCCACATATAAAGTAGAGGAAGATGGGCACAGATGTTAGCTCAGGGCCCATTTTCCTCAGCAAAAAGAGGAGGATTGGTAGCAGATGTTAGCTCCAGGCTAATCTTCCTCAAAAAAAAAAAAAGGGAGAAATACAAATAGATATACTTGTATTTACTACTTTGTAAAGAAACATTGAAAGGATATACAGGAAACTAGTAAAAGTGTTTACCTGTGCAGCAGAGATGAGTAGTGGCAGATAGGGTAAATAGGGGCAGGGCGGGTGTAAATCTCGACGCACATCTTTTTATATATTAATTTTTGAATCAAGTGAATGTATAACCCTTTAAAAGTTAAATTATATAGTTAATATTAAATTATATATTTTATTTTTTTTAATCATTTTGTCATGGCAAAAAGCTGAACTGGAAATAGGAAACTACCCTCTCCAGGTGTCTCTGATCTTTCCTCCTGGACCAACAAGACACCATACTTGAGTTTCTATGACTTTATAACTTTAGTGCCCATCGCTCAGTCTAAAATTTCCTTTTTTTTTCTTTTTTCAAATCTGCAATGCCATTTGTTATAATTTCTAGTTCTCTGCAGGATCTTTCAAACTTGTCTTTTATTTCTTTGAAGGTAGCATATCCATAGTCGTCATACAGTCTGTGTCCCATAATCCCAGTGTCTGAAATCTCCATGGGTCTGATTGTATTGTCTGTTTCTGCTTTTTTTACTGGTGGTCTCTTGTCTCTCTGATGCCTGGGTATTTTTGCTTGTGTGCTAGACATATTTAAAAAAGTATTTGTAGAAATAATTCAAGGCCTAGATGATGTTAGCTTCTTCCCAAAAGGGTTTTCTTTTTTGACACTAGCAGTCTAGTGTACCCTTAAACAGGTTCAACACCTGTGATTTTGGAGGCTGGAAACTCCATTTCTAGTTCCTTAACCCTTTGAAGGCTGCCAAAAATGCAGCTTGGAATCTCAGCAACCTGCAGGATGAACAAATGTCTCCAGACAGAATCAGCCCCAAGTTCCAGGCTCACCTCTATAGATTCCTTTCCCAAATTTTGGCCCAGCAATTCCTCACTAGCCCTTGGAATTTTTTATGTACCTTAAAAATATTTTATCCAGCTTTTTAAGCTGCCTTCACTTAGAGGAAGTCTGAATTACTCTGTCCACTAATGAGAGTGGAAACCCTTCTGATGCAGGTTCACTCTTCTCTGGACCGTCTCTGGAGCTTTCAGACAATTTTTTTTCTTCTTTTTACCTTTAGTAGTGAAGTCTGTACAGACTTTTCTTATGCATAGGCACTGCTCCCTTCATCCCCACTTAGGGCTGAAATAAAATCTTGCATCCTACACACAATATTCCAGAAGAGCTGGAGTCAGAGCAGTCCTCCTTACTAGGCTCAGAAAGAGTCTGTTTGTGCATATATTCATGATGCGGCCTCTAAAACGCAGGCACAGGCTGCAGCTGCGAGGATTCTAGCTTCAGTGCAACACCAGCATAAGGAATTATTGCCCTGTGGCATGAAGGCCCCTGATAGGTCTCAGTTTGCAGACCAGGATTTGACAATGAGATTGGAGCTGCAGCCAACTCTGGAGACAGAAAGAGGAGCCAAAAAGAAAACACACAAAGGTGCAAACAATGCATTAAAACCCTGTAAGCCAGCCAGGACTTCCGCAGGCCGCGCTTCTTAACAAAGCTTTTTCATTCCATTGGTTTGGGGTGAGCTGTTCCCAGATCTTTTCCTAAATGATTTGGGAGAGGGATGACTTGAAGGACTGAGGGTCCTGCAGGGAAAAAGTTCAGTGTCCGGCTTTCTGAAGTTGCCTCTGTTGTAGGAGATCAAGTGTTAATCTTTCCAGAGTCACTTACAGTCCCTGCTTTTGGCGACCACTCTCAGGGGTCTTTAGAGCGCGCTTTTCTGGGCTCTGGGCTTCTGTTTCTCCATCTGTAGAGTGGACATGGCTACTCTGCAGAGGTCTGAGGCGCGCAGGACCGAGGTAGGGCACTGGCGCCGGCGCCCTGAAGTCGGCAAGGTCAGGAAGGGCCAGAAGGCGGCAGTGCGGAGACCCGAGAGGACCTGCTGGCGGTGGGAAGAGGACACCTCGGCTTTGGCGGCGGGCTCAGCGGCGGTGATCCGCCTACTGCGCAGAGAGGCGGGACAGGCCACCGGCCTCGAAGGGGCTGGGTCAGGATGCGGTTCGGGGCGTTAGGGCGGTTGGGGCGAGCACGACCGGATGAGCGCGCTCTGGAATGAGCCGGGCGCGCGCCCCTACTGCTAAATAAGTGACGGCATTTTGAAAAAGCAAGTGGTTTGAGGGTAATCCTGACTCTATATTGCCCCACTTTCAGTTGAGGTGGATTTTTTTGTTTTTTAATTCCAAAGCACATATTCGATCATGAAAGCCACGAAAAAGGTTGGAGAGGTGGGGCTGGAAACACCCGAGAGCCCTCCTGCGTGCTGGTGAAGGTTTTCTGCGAACCAAGGCAAATGCAGGCTTTGCCTCTGGAATTCTGGAGCTGCTGCAAAGATAGGAACGAAGACAGTCTGAACACGCGGAGCCGCAGCCCCTTGGGACGGTTATGGATTTTCAGCAGGGACTTCTAAGTGGAGTGGCCTTTGGCACACTCGGCCAGGGCGCCAGGGAGGGAGCTCTGCTTCTCAGCTGACACTCCATCCGTTGAGCTTCGCCAACCAGTGCACCCAAGCAACCTCTTTTCCTGTTCAACTCTCCTTAGAGCCTCCTGATGGAAAAGGGCCCATCTGTGGTGCCTTCGTGCTTCACACTGTAACTGCTGCAGAACGCTCACGGGGTGGAGGTGGGGAAGGGTCCGGGTCTGTGGGGCTTCAGGCTTACACGTTGTTGGGTCCTCTTCAAGAAAAAGGATACAAAATGAGAAATATAAAATTAGGAACCAAAGTTAATGCTTACTTAGCATGAGAAAATTAGTGACAACAAATTACAAATTTTAGAAAGCTGACAAATACCACAAACATCAAAAAATTCAGAGAGGGGCCGCCCAGCGGCGGAGTGGTTAAGTTCGTGCACTCCGCTTGGCTGGCCCAGGGCGGCCCAGGGTTTGGCGGGCTCTGGTCCTGGGCGCCGACATGGCACCACTCATCAAGCCCTCCTGAGGTGGCGTCCCACATGCCACAACTAGAAGGACCCACAACTAAAAATATACAACTATGTACCTGCGGGCTTTGGGGAGAAAAAGGAAAAATAAAATCTTAAAAAAAAAAAAAATTCAGAGATATTCAGCTGCCTGACCACAGCTGTATTTTCCCTATATTTTTAGCTTTATATTTTTCTTTACTCTCTTCATTTGACAACAATTTTGTAATACATTTTCTCTGGTGAGAATGAATAATTTGGTATTTCCTTTAGCACAGTTAATAAAAAACATATTTTCAATTGAACGTTTAGAAAGTTGATTTCAGTTTCACAGTCATAACTGGTAATAAGATGTCAATTTTCAGTATTGTTAACTTTGGGGAAACTTCTGTCAAGAGTTTCTTAAGTGAGCTCTAAGATTTCAGGGCATTGCAAGTTTCCTTGGGCAGTGATTGACTCTTTAAATTGCTAAAGGCCATTAAAGTGTCTATTATTAATTCCTTGTTGTAAAAGTGTATTATGAGTTCTAGATTATCTTTGTAGATGTCAAATCAAGAAATTTTTTAAAGTTTCGATGTGTTTATAGGTTCATTCTTTTTCATCAATTGATTAACAAAAAATCTAGGAGACTATCTTGTATTTAAAATTTCTCTCTTCCCTTTGATTACTGATTTTGGTTTAATCTGAAAATTTTTTTCTTTCAATTCACTTTTTGAGGTCTGAATAACTTCTATTGATTTAGTATAGAAATATATAAAAAAATTATTTTATGATGTAGATATAATTGTATCTGTTGCGTTGTTAAATATATTCCTGAAGAAAAGAACTTCCATTTTGGCTATTCATTGATGAGACTGAATCCTACACTTGTGACTTTCCACGTCTGGCAGTTGCAAACATTTATTCGTTCCAGTGTCTACTGGCTTCTGGCATCTCATGTCACAGAACACGTTCCTATCATGACACACCCTCTGACCCTGCACTTTAGTCTCTGGTGTCAGGTGAGTTTTGTCAGCGGCTGGTAGCGGTGTTCCTGGAAGCCATTTCTACACGGAGACACCTAGCAATAACTTACAAACCTCACATCTTAGTAAACCCAAACAATGTAAGCTCAATTCAATTTCCCCTTGGCTAGATCTCTCCCCCGAATGATATAAGGGAAAAATGTGACAGAGGGAAGTTGGAGTGGAAAGAGACAGCAATCTGACCTGTGATTAAAATATATTACTTTTGCAAAATTTACAAAAGAGTATGACCATATGAACACATTGTTGGGCCCATCCCAGGGCCTTGAAAGGGTCAGTGCAAATGAGCAGCTTCTGGGTGGATCCTCCTCTGTATACCTGGCTGATGCAGCAAGATTGTCCCTGCAGTCTTCTCTCTGCTGGGGTCCCACTTCCGGCTGACCCTCACTCTCTGCCTCACTTCACGTCACTCTCTGCACTTGCTGGCTCCTTTTGATTCTTCTCCATGCCTCGGGGAGTTTGGAATCAGAAGTTCATAAATTCCCCTATAACTAGAAAGTGGCCAATTGTGTAGCCTTATCCTTTTGTTGAAACAGGTGTGTCCAAACAAGTACTGACAGCAAGTCAGCCACTCACACACATTCCCCTCGGGTGGATTCTGCCCTTTCTACAGCCTCTACAAGTGAAGCGTCCGTACAGGTCCATCTGGCTTTGCTTCGCAGGAGCAGCTGTTCTGCCGGACCCAGGGATTCTTCACCAACCTGGTCAATGACTAATGGCCTCAATACATTTCACGCTGTTTCCTCCATGCTACTGGTAGATTCCAGGAGCTTCTACCAAGAACATGTTACTTTCACTAGCAGCTCTTAAGGTCTCTGCTGAGTTCTCCGTGTCTCCTGAGTCTCAAATCTTGAGCTCTGCAGCACCACCCAACACACAGCATAGCGTCTTTCCTGTGATTTCTCTAAAATGTCTCTCACCCAAGCTGTTACATACAGTAGATTGACTGACAGTTTCCTGGAGATCCAGGGACGGATGGTGTTGAGTGCTGGAGCAGAGGATGGGTTTCATCAGAGCACACAGCTGCAGAACAGATAACTTAAGGTTCAATATTAGACATTCTGTCCTTGAAAATTCTTTGGCTATTTCTGCCACAGGACATTTTCACTGGCAAACTTTCTTCCTTTGTCCCCTTGCCTTCTCCTGCTCTGCAGGCTCTCTCTCTCCTGGGCTATATACCCCTCTTCCTCTTATACATTTATGCCCCCTTCCCAAACTTCCTCCCTCCCACTTCCCACATCTGCAAATTTCAGGTCTAACTTTCCACAGCCAGATATTTCTTGCCCTAAGGAATTACATTGCCTGTTTTTAAGCTACCATTTTTTAATGAAATATTCCAAGGCACTGCTGTCGAGGCAGCCTTCCCAGAGAAGGGAAAAAAAAAAACCAACCGTGCCCTGTCTTGGGAGATAGCGCCACCTACTGCCCACTGAAAACACACAGCTGAAGGACCCTCTCCACTGCCTGTTCCGGGGAGGTGGCCGATCATCCAGGTAAGAATAATTTTAGAAGGTGCACAGAATTTGAGGTGATGACGAGACATCCAAGGTTTCACAGGAATTTAAACTCGGTAAGGATATCAAGACCAGGAATAAGGATCTGGATGGTATCGGGGCTCAAGGAAGTTACAAGATCTGGGTAAGGTTAACAACTGCCAAGTGGCAGAGTAGAGATCTCAATCTGGCCAGTCCACCTTCAAAGTCCAAATAGCTCCACCTCATTGCTCTAGCAGGGAGTGAGTATGCTTACAGATGGTAGTCAGAGAAGAGAAAGGGAACCCAGGAGGCAGTGAAGAAGAGAATTTCAAGGAAGGGACTACTGATGATCTAGTGTTTCAGAGCTGTCACTGTGGATCTGGGCTGAGGAAACATAACTAAGATTCGGGTTTAGGATTGAGCTGGAGATTTTTGAAAGAATGGCTTAAGCTACCCACCACTGGGCTCGGCATTGGATGGTATGCAAAGATGGAAAGACATATTCCTATCATACCTCATGGAGCTAAATGTGAGCCAAAGTCAGGGAAGCTGGCAAAAGTTTAATGGCAATAAATTAGGTGGTGATTCAGGAAAGGGAGAGACGCATAGACGTCTGTAAGCCCCTCTGACACCCTGTGCAAGTTAGAATGGGCCCCTCCTCCACTTCAGAGCCAATGCTCCTCCGTGCCAGGGTCCACGGCTTGGTGAGGGGACTGTGGGCTGCATCTCAGACCCTCTACTGGCTGCTCTTGTGCAGTGAACAACCTGCCAAACTGTAAGTGGAGGCCCTGGAAGAATGAAGACTGAGCAGTTAGGATGGTTTCATGCAGGAAACTGGGAGATGAGCTGGGCTTAAACTGATATGAAGAGTTTAGAGCAGCTGCAAGGAAGAGGTAGGAGGGCTTCTCCGCTGGGAAGTGTCAGAGCAGAGACAGAAAAGAAGTGACGAAGGAGAGGGAAAAGATGCAAGTCACCTGACTCCTGGCTCTAGTATTTTAAAGTAGGTGAAATTACGTAAGATCGCTCATTCAAAAAATTATTGAGCACCTTCTATAAGCAAGGAGCTGTGCTGAATAGGCTGTGAGGCCGGAGACTTGTAATAACCCCTAACAATTGTGCACTGGTTTATAGTTTATAAAGCACATCCATTCCCAGCTACAGCATCTGATCCGCTCTCCGGGGAAGGAGGCAGAGGTTGTGGCTGTCCCAGAACATGAAGCCCCAAATCTCAGAATTAGGACCAAAATTCAGATCTTTTGGCTAGTCCAGAATTCATTCTAGCCACTGATTCTTCCTCTTCCTTAGATTTAAGTAATTGTTTAAATAGATGATACATTTACTGGTTCCAAATTTAAAAGTTACAATGTGAACACAGGAGAAGGTCCCCTTCCCACCCGTGTTCTCCAGCCACCCGGACATCTAAAGTCAGTGTCATTTTTTTTTTTTTTTTGAGGAAGATTAACCCTGAGCCAACACGTGCTGCCAATCCTCCTCTTTTTGCTGAGGAAGACTGGCTCTGAGCTAACATCCATACCCATCTTCCTCCACTTTATATGTGGGACACCTGCCACAGCATGGCTTGCTGAGCTGTGCCATGTCCGCACCCGGGATCTGAACCGGCGAACCCCGGGCCACCAAAGCGGAACATGCCAACCTAACTGCTGCGCCATCAGGCCGGGCCGGTCAGTGTCATTTTAATTTTCATTTTCTTCACATGCGTGAGATTGAGCATCTTTTCATCTGTTTTAGAAACATTTTGTATTTTTTTTTTCTGTGAAGTGTTTGTTCATTTCCTCTGTCCAGTTTCCTACTTGGTGGTTGATAATTTCTTTTTTATTTGTAGGAGCTCTCTATGCATTAGAGAAATTTGCCCTTTGGTTTTGATGATAGTTGTAAATATTTTCCTTTTACATTTTCATTTGATCATATGTCTCTTGACATTGCTTTTGTAGTTTTTTTCCATGCTGATCTTTTAAAATGTGGTTGAATTTATCTGTCTTTCCTTTTATGACTTGTACGCTTGGATCATACTTAAGCTAGTGTTAACTTAAATACGTGCAGTGGATCCCTGCCTTCAGGTTGCTCAAGAAGCCAGGAGGAAAATCAAGAAAAGTATCTAAATAACTACAGAAGTTACCATACGGTCAGTACTCTAAGGTGGTACAAAGCGCTATTTCTTTACCTGTCTATCCAGAATCCAGCTATCAATCTATCTGTCCTTTCGCCCACCCATTTATTAAGTCTTTACTGAACTCTTTCTAAGAGCTGGGAAAGGTGTGAAGAGGTGATGTTTTGTGGCGATGAAGCACGTGGGCTAGGATGACAGACACCCAAATCTGGATTCTGGCTCAGTTTACCCCTCTGTGGCCTTGGGCAGTCACTTAATCTGTCCACATTTTTGTTTCTCATGTTATCTCATGAGATGTGACAGAAATGTAGAATGTGGAGCCGTCAAGGATTAGAGGTCGAAGAACAGACGTGGTGGTGTGTAGCTTAGGGAGAGAGCTGTAAGATGAGCCCCATGCCTGGCTTTGTGATTTCAGGTGGGGAAATCTGAATTCTGACAAGGTCCAGAGAATGGTCACTTAGGGTGGGTGGCAAAAGTAAAGGTCACTGGATTGAGCAAGTCAAGGGGCTGCAGGGCCTCGGTGTGGATGGTCATCTACACAGTCCTTGAAGTCACCGGGGATGATGGCAAAACATGAGCTAGGGAGAACCCTGCAGGCCTCGTGTGCAAGTCCTAAATAAATTAAAGGGATGGCTCTGCGGAGGGCGGGCAGGAAGGAGTAGCGCGTGGACAAGCAGAGCTCCACAGCAGGTATTTTATCTGGCTCTGGGGAAGTCCTGCACAGGAGGTGATAGTATGGGACGAGGAAGAGGCCCACCCACCCGTGACCCTGAGATTCAAGGGGACTGTCTATCTCCTTTGAGAAGAAAGCCAAGGAACCGTGACTTTGGGAAAGTGACTTTAGCAGCACCTCCACAGCAGACAGTGGCAAAGTGGGGCTGAAGGAGGAGACTATGGAGTGAGATTTTAACAAGAATCTTGAACCTTCTAAAGCCTCAACTGGCAGTCCTTATTGGCGGGACCCTCTGTGGGCCTCTCCAATGTCAGGGCAGAGACTAGCTTGACTGGAGAGAAACTGGAAGACAGCAGGGTGGGCAGTTGATGTTCCAGTGTCATGAGTAGACCCCATGGTTCTGTGAAGCCTGGATCCTGAGGTACCATAAGCTGGGGTTCCGGGAGGTCCTCATTCAGTGAGTTGACTCTCAGTTCGTGTCATTTACATCGAAGGCCCCAAGACCTTCCTCCTCTCCTTGAGCAAATAAAGCCACACCCTGCACCAATCAAAGTCCATCTCACCTTCCAACTGCTCCAGGTCAGTTACTCAGCCATGAGTTGTTTCATTTTCCTGGTAAGTCAGTGTTTCTAGGAGAGGATGGGCCTTTTCACCTCTCCCCAAGTTTTACTGATACGTGAGCATATATAACCGGCACAATTTGAAAAGAACCATTCACTGTTGGCCATCTCTCCAGATCTGGAGCCTGAGAAAATGACCTGAAGTTGTAGCAGGAGAAATTGAGGTAGGATACTAACAGAGCTTTTTGGGAGGAGGACTAGGCAAGAGGTTTGGGGATGAAGGGATGAGAGTGAATGCAGTGTTTAAGGGAAGTGATGAAAGGGCAGTACTTCCTTCTTTGGGTCATCTTTGGAGATGGTTTGAAAGGAAAGGTAAAGGTGATTTTGAACATGACCCAGGTCTCTGGTCTGCTCTGTGTCCTGTTCTCTTTCTCTTACCCTTTCACTGTGGAATCCATATAACCCTGGAAAGGATGCTGGTCGAGAGAATGGCCAGCTGACAGAGATGCTGATGCAAATGGTTGGTAGTAGTAGTTGATAGCAGTAGCCAAATGCTTAGAGTGTGACCAGGAGCCTTCTAATATTCCAGTGTGGGAGAGGACACTCCAAACTCCTGCCAAATTCTCCCAGCTGAGGGTAAGTTAGAGGCTTTCGACTTTTAAGTTCATCATGCTCTGACTTCTGGCCATGATGCTCTGGCCTTTTTAACTTTGAACTATAAAAATATTCACAGAAAACTCTGAAGAGGAAAATAGAATTAGTTTTTGAATCACCTGCTTCCTCCAGGTGTCTGAAAAATCAAGAGTGATTTCAAGTTTAGTAAGTAAAAGGAAACCAGAGGGTGCATGTCAGCTGATGAGATATTTCTGCAACTCACGGAGAACTGTGGTTTGTGTGGTCTGTCTATGGCTCCAGTGATGGAGAGCGGGCAGTTGCCTGAAGTTGTGGGGCTAAGTCATGTCCTCCAGGCTGCTCTAGGGCTGCCACCTTCCAGCTGGGCCATCTTACCTGGATTGTCTATGTGGCAGGCCTTCCAAAGCCCCAGTGGAGAAAGAGGTCCTATGGACAGGAGGCTGGCAGTGTGGGGTGGAGACCATGTTCCCTTTGCAAGAGGACAGCCGGGAAGAAGGCATCTGCCCCATTTGCCAGGAGAACCTGAAGGAGGCAGTGAGCACTGACTGCAAGCACCTCTTCTGTCGAGTGTGCCTGGCCCGGCACGTGGCAAAGGCCCCGGCCTCTGGAGTCCTCTGCTGTCCTCTCTGCTGGAAACCCTGTTCCGAAGAGGTGCTGGGGGCAGGCTATATCTGCCACAGCCACCAGAAGAAGGTGTGCTGGTTCTGTGAGGAAAGCAGACATCTTCTGTGTATGGAATGCCTGGTGTCCCCTGAACACAAATCTCATTGTGAGCTGGCCATTGAAAATGCCATCAGCCACTACAAGGTAAGGCTGGGTCCCCACCTCTGTGACCTTCTCTTACTCCTTCTACCCTTCTGTCCATTATGCCTGGCATCTCACAGAGGCTCAATAGCTAAGACTTTTCTTGTTTCTTCTGCTTCATCCTATTTTGGACACTTGTCTTTGCTTTTCCGTATATTTTGCTACTGGTATTAAAGTGTCAACACATTAATATGAGTGTAAGAGGGGATACTGTCACTGTGATGTCAGATTCTCTCTGACACTGTGATGTCAGAGAGAAGCATGAGCTACTCTCACTTTCTCATCTGTAGAATGAAGGAGTTGGACTAGATAATGCAAAACGCTTTCAGTACTAAGACTATTTATTTCCTGAGGTTGATAGTACTAGAAATGGGGTAGAATGCAATCAAGTTTGACATATGCTAATAAAATCCTGCAAATATATCCATTGGAACCTGGAGATTAGTACATGAGTCTCTCTCTCTTTCTCTTCCTTCTTCCTTTGTCTTTTCCTTCCTTCCTTTCTATAGCGATTATCTTCATCCTATTTTATTTAATTTTTTATCATAAAAGTTACATGCTCTTGGAAATAATTTCAGACCAACACTTTAAGGTATAAAGTCAGGACTAAAGTCTTTATTCCTGCTTTCCTCCATTCTCAGTCCCTAGAGGTAACCATTGTTAGATTTTTGTGTATCTTCCTTCCAGAAAATTTTGTGTGTGTATCAACGCACTCTTTAAAACACACACACGCACAAAAGGATTCTCTATTTTTTTCTGTAAGTCATTTTTATCATGTAAAAATACATCTTGGACATTTTCCCATTTTCCCATCAGTATGTATAGATCTTATGAATTCTTTTCAACAATCACATGGTATTCAATTCTATGAATGTCCATAAATTGTCAGACATTGCGTTATTTCCAGATTATTGTTTTGTTTTGAGATCACGTGGAATGTTGCAATGAATACCCTTCAACGTATATTTTGGAGGACTTAGCATACCCAAGATATATTTTGGTGAAAGAGTAAGGTAACTTCCAGCAACAAGCAGCTTTTCCTATCACTGGTTTTTGAATAATCCGTAGTCCCCCCACTGATTTGAATGCCAGCTTCGTAATATGCCATGTACGCACATACATATACTTGTATGTTTTCTTGACTCTCTATTCTGTTCTATTCTTCTGTCTGTTCTTTCCTCTGTATCAAACCATTTTAAACACTCTATCTTTGCAACGTGTTTTAATGCCAGTAGATCTTAGAACCCTCACAATACTCTTATTTTTCAGAATTTTTGTGGATATTCATGTGTTTATTTTACCATTAGCTTTAGCATTATTTTTACCAAGCTTCCCTCCCTCCCACCCCCAATCCAGTCAGTGTTTGACGTATTTTCACCATGGTGTCTTTCTATCAAATAATGAAGGATGAATTTCCAAAGGCTTCTATTCAATACTTGACTTTTTGAGAACTTGTTATGATACAGGATGAGAAAGTGGGGAGTCTAGGTTGGGGGTGACTATGGGAAGGTAGAGAAACAGTTTCGAAAGACAAAGAGGCAGAGCTCTCTGGTTCTAACGTCATTCCCTCTAGGTGCAGTGTACCACGGGGTGGGAGGGGCTCCCACCTGCTGATGAGCCAGGCACGAGATGGAGAAAATCTGCTTTACTCACTTGATGATTTATTCAGGTCTGTGCTCCTGTAGAACGTCATGCTAGGGACTGTGGGAAGTAAGAAGATGATTCATAATCCTTGTCCTCAAGGCTACCTTTAAATTTAGACAGGACATCTAAAATAAATAAATAACAATATTTGTTCACTTAAGAAAGACTTAAATAAGTTCCTGAAGTGTGTTAGGAATTACAATATGTACCAGGAGTACAATGATGAACAAGAGAGATGCCATCTCTACTGGCACGGAGTTTTCAGTTTATAATGGAGAGAGACAAGAAATCAAACAAACTACAAGTTTTTAATGAGCCAGAAAGAAAACAAGCAAGGATCTGAGGTGGAGAGTAATGGGTAACTCATGTTAGTGTGGTCAGTGAGGGCCTCATGGAGGAGGTGACACTGAAACTGAGACCTAGAAAAAGAAAAGCCAACCAATGGGAAGAATGGGAGCAATCAGAGGCCCACGTCTGGAAAAGTCTCATTATATTTGAAGAATTTATAATTAGAGTTTGAATTGACAGCATGTACTGATAGATTAGAAGTGGGGTAAGGGAATGAAGGGAATCAAAGATGACTTCATGAGTTTCTGTCTTGAGAAACTGGATGGATGACGGAAAGATAAGGACTGGGGAGAACAGGTTTGAACAAAACATCGTTTCATTTAGGACAAGTTGAGTCCAAGTTGAGACACATCAAAGTAGGATTTTAGATATGCAGTTGGATATGAACTCTGGATCTCCAAAGGGAGACTTGAATAGTATTCCCAAAATTTAGAATGAGGATCCATCAAAATAAAGATGATATTTAAATCCAAGGGAATTGATGCAATAGCCTCAGGAGAGAGTCCAGAGAGAAAAGAACTTCCAGGGCAAGGTCCTGAGAAAGGCCATCCTTTAGACGTAAGGTAGAGGAGGGCCCAGCAAATGAGACTGAGAATGAGCCACTAGCAAGGCAGGAGAGGAACAAGAGGGGTGGTGTTCCAGATGCTAAAAGAGAAGAATATTTTAAGAAGTGATGGCAGAGTGTGTTGAACGATGGCGAGCAGTCCCATAAGATAGGGGGCGGAGAAGTGAATGCCGGGATGGGAGGAAGTGCACTTCTTCCGTTGTAACAGTAGGAAACAAAAGAAGGTGTCTGCAAGCGTAGGTAGTTTTGTAGTCTGGGACACAGCTTGAGTGTTCTGGTTGATTTCCTCAATAACATGTGAGGAAAGACCATCAGCAACGTAGTAGAGATGGGGATGTGAAAGGTTTGAAAAGAGAGGAGAAGGTGTCATATCGTTTGTGAAAGCGAACCAGTGAGAGAAACTGAGTAGGATTGGCAGGCGGTGTGGAGCACCAATTTAAGTTCTGAAACTAGGGATTTAATGTGTTTCATGAGACTGCTTGAGGACAGCCAAGGAAAGACGATGGTAAGAGTTTATCCAGGCAGGAGTTGCCCGGAAAGTAACAGAAGGAGAGGCAAGGGAGACGAGGGTGTTTCTGAAGGAGTGATGACAATGGTGGACTCTGTGTGTGTTTGTAGATGTTGATAGAGTTTTGAAATAAAGGTTTCTTATGATTTCTCACCATGTTTCTATTTCTTTGAATTACATTTTCTTTTTTTTTAAGATTGGCACCTGAGCTAACAACTGTTGCCAATCTTCTCTTTTTTTCTTTGTCTCCCCAAATCCCCCCAGTACATAGTTGTATATATTTTTTAGTTGTGGGTCCTTCTAGTTGTGGCATGTGGGACGCTGCCTCAGCGTGGCTTGATGAGCGGTGCCATGTCCGCGCCCTCAGGATCTGAACCAGTGAAACCCTGGGCTGCAGAAGCAGAACGTGCGAACTTAACCACTCGGCTATTGGACCAGCCCCTACATTTTGTAAATGTTATAAACTGTGTCCTGTTTAAAGGAATTATGTAATCCCACACTGCACTACAGAAAGACTGAAAAAATTTGCAATGCTACAAAGTCCTTTTTGTACACTTGTTTCCCCAACTGTCCAACCCATGTCAGTGTCAATTACTTTAATGTATTTTGCTGATTTCCTACATATGTAACAGTGACTGAAGTTTTTTGCTTTGCTTGATTATGAATGCTGGTGGTGAGATTTTCTTCTATATGAAGACTCGCTGTCTGCATTTTCCCCTAGAATCAGAGCATACCTTTTACATGACTGCATAAACATAGTTTGTCTTTTGGATAATAAACTATATTCGTTATGTTTCATAACCATTTTTCTTATTCCGTTATTTCTTTTCTTATTTATTGTATTTTGGGGCAAAACTTTTAGAAGTTTGTATGTAAATCAGTTCTATTGTTTAAAAAAATATAATCAGTGTCTTACTTAGAAATTCATCTAAATGATTTGCTTTTCTGTTTCCTTTTTAAATATTAGTTAATTCCTTGCTTGTTTGGAATTTAGTGTACTGTGTTGTATAAAGGAGGACACTATGTTAATTTTTCTTTATGCTGACATCCAGCTGTCCCCAAAACATGTCTGTAAGAGTGAGTCCTTTCCACATCTATGTGTTGTTTCTGGTTTGACATAAATTAAATTTTCATAATAGCAGGGTTTTTTTTCACTCTAGTCCATTGATTATTTTTTCTTTTCTAAAATTGTTATATAGTTTTAATACTTGTTTTGTTTTTTAAAAAATCTATAAGCATCTTTGCCATATAATAATTTTTTGTAACCTGATGTTCTGACTGTCTTTTCAGAGGAATTTTCTTATGCAATGTTTCTAAGTTTTATAAAGCATTCCCTCAGATTTTAATTGGCATTGCATTAAATTGGTTGATTACATTAATGATTATAACTTTTGGGGGCTTACTTAATTTTATCAAGTAATAGTCGAATATATCACTGTGTTTTCATTTATGTTTCTGAAACAGATGCTAAATTGTCTTTACTTAAACCTTGTATTTTATAAGGTTCATTTTTTGGCAATTGGTACTTGTAGATCAAATGAGAGTCTTTGCTGAGCTCATATATCCTTTAAGTTAATTTCCTGACCTTTTCTAGATGCACAATCACATGGACATTGTTAGGTTTAGTCATCAACACCACTTTTCCTCATAAAATATAACGAGTGACATCATTCTCATCCAGATTTTGGGACATTTTTAGTTCGATAAGGAGGATGCTTTTTGAAAGTTGGTAGTTTTTTTGGAAACTGTATCAGAAAAAGGCAGCTTTTTGCCTGTTAACCACTTTTTCTTTCATGAGTTTTGTTAGTAAGCCATTTGAGAAAGAATTTCAGTGTTGCTACGTTCTCATGTTTTATCACTACTTAATGCTCTTTTTGGTCAATTTTTTATACTGGAAACCACATTTTATCTGATATCTGGTAGAATCACAAACTTTTAAACGTATCCATTAAGACAAAACAGGTCTTATACTATTCCCTATATTTCAATTTGGTTTTTTTCCCAGAAGAATATTTTAGGAAGATAAAAGTTTGTAGAATTTTGCTTTTTAGTTCTAACGTGTGCTTTATTCACATGATATGCACCCACTAAATATTATTTTAATGCAAAAATGAACAATTTTTTGAAGAACAGAGGACTTTACCTTACTCGTGTTCGATATTGTAAATGATAGATCGGTATTATCTTTATTTCATGCATTATTCTTTATTGCTGTTATCTTTGCTTTCTTTTTTACTTTATGCATTGTTTGCAGTTGACTTTAAAGTCTTTATTAAATTTTCAACTATGCCAGAAGATAGGACTGTGGCTTTTTGGACTGGATCTTAAGAATGGGCCTGATTTTGACAGGCAGAAATAGATAGCGTTCCTTCCAGAGGGAATTAAAAAGGAAGCGGTGAGGAGGTGTGGCTGCATGGGGTGTGTTCAGGAAACCCCAAGTGACTCTGTTTGGCTGCTGCAGAGAACATGGAGAGAGTAGGGAGAGGTAACGCTGGAGTTGTAAATAGGGTTAGGTCACGGACAGCCTTGGATCCTGCATTAAGGAGTTTGGGTTTATCTTTGGTAATGAGAAGTCATTTTAAGAGAGGAGTAGCATAGGTAAAAGATGAAATAGGTCTGAGATTTCAATCTGGGTGACAGGCAGACTGGTGGGTCCAATGACAGAAGCATGGAGGTCAAGAGTAGTGGATTGCGGAAGAGAGTGGGGAAGGGGATCATAAGCATGATTTCTCCAGATTGGTTTTGAGCTGCCAATAGGGCAGTAGGAGATAATTAGCCCTCAGCTGGAAACGTGGGATTGACTGTTAGGAGAAAGATCTGGTTTGGGAATTGCGATAAGATCTTAAACCGCCAGATGGAAAGTGAAAGATATAGTTTGGAGATAGAAAAGTGTTACGGAAACAACCTCAAGGAGGTCAAGGAAGGACAGGGCTTTGGGGTGGGGAGAGTGAGGTGGGACACGAGGGGAGAATTACATCAGAGAATAGGAAGCCTGAGAACTTCATTCCTGGAGATCAGTGGTGACCGTGGAGAGAGAAGTTTCAAAAGAGTGATGAGAAACAAAACAGTTGGCAGAGAAGCAAAGGGCCCGTGAGGAGGGGAAGACAGTGGGGACTGACTACTCATTCAAGTTCAATTGTGAGGGGCCAGCCCAGTGGCGCAGCAGTCATGTTCAATTGTGAGGACAGAGACAGAGAGTAGATTGATGAGGTAGCAAGGTGAAGCTTGCTTGTTTGCTTTTTTGAGCTTTATGAGACCTGAACTTTTGTAGTCACACGAACAATTCCCCAGCCCAGCCTCCTCCTTCACCATTGAGACCCATGAGTGAAATCCACGATGCCCATTTATTACCTCCCACACCTCCACTGAGTGTTTTATTCCTTCTCTGAAGGGAAATGACTGCAGGTGACACCCAGTGACATGACAAGTTTTTAATAACTTCCTAGTGACATCATTGTCTCCTCTGCTTACTGAAGCTTTTTGTTTGCATGGATGTCCTTGCCGATCTCTCACCCACAGTCCCTTGACTTTGATTGCACCCGCAGAATCTCAGCGCCAGAACTTTCAAAGTCATCTCCTCCAACCCCAACCTCCACACGTACATCTCCAGTAACGTGGGGCTCTTCCTGAAGCAACACATTTTAAGAGTTTATGAGAGGGGACCAGACAAAAATGACAAAAACAAAACATATTCCTCATAAACAGTCAACAACAACAGCAAAATCTGCTAATTTTTTTTTTCACCTGAGGTGGGAAGGATTCAGTTAATGAAACACACGCTCTTCAGTCAATAGCACATCCTTATCTTTAGCCCACAAATCCCTTTCTTGTTTTACTTGCTCGTTCCAGTTAATCACCATTCCTCTCCATCATGGGCAACCATTTAAAGCATTTACTGTATTTTTATTCATAGACGGTTTGGTAAAAACACATATTTCTGTATTGTGTACTTGTATATTGAATTAACAAAGTTATATTATAGACCTCCTTCTATTTCTTGCTTTTCCACTCCACCGTGTTTTTAAGATCAGTGCATGTTTTGTGTGTCATATAGTCCATTGCTTATGACAACTGCATAGTATTCTGTAGGAGGCGTCTGCCACACTCTACTCATCCATTTCCCCAGGAATGTACTTTACCTGATTCCAACTCTCTGTTACCACAAACAATTCTGTAGTGTTCATGTCCTCTTAGCACATAAGTGAGGAGTTCTCTGGGATATTTACCCAGAAGCAGGACCACTGGCTTACAGAGGAAAGCATGCTTAGGTGGCCCAGACCCTCACCAGAGTGGCTGTGCTAGTGCACGTCTCACCAGCCTGCAGTACGTTCCTTATATCCGCATCCATCCCCCACCCCTGGCATTTTCCAGTTGTCTAATTTTTTTTAATCTGATCGGTGTCAGTCAAATACTATTTCATCGTTGTGCCAATTTCCATCTCTCTAATCACGGGTGAGTTTGGGCATCGATTCACATGCACTTTAGCCCTTTTCCTATTCCCTCTTCTGTGAATTAACTCTTCATATTCTTGGCAAATTTTTCTCTTGGGTTCCTGTCTTCTTATTGATTTGTAGCCTTTCCTTTTTACATTCTACAATTAAGTCTCTTGATTTTACACTTGGCAGATATCATCTCCTAATCTGTCATTTCTCTGTTAATTTCGTCCATGGTGTTGTCACTGAGCAGAAATATTTAATTTTGAGGGAATCAAATTAAATAATTCCTTCATGGTTTGTACTTCTGGGGGGTTATACTAAGACATCTTTCCCTGCCCATAGGTCACAAATTTATTCTCTAACATGATTTTCCTTTAACTTTATAGTTTTACCTCTCACACTTAGGTCTTTAATCTACCTGAAGTCTATCTCCACATATGGTTTGAGGTAGGGATCCACCTTTATTTTTCTCTATTCTTGCAGGCCAGTTTTCTCAACATGGTCTCTATAGATTCTGTCCCTTCTCTCACTGATTTATGTACCACTTTTTCTTTTTTAAATTCCTTTATAAACATGGGCCTGTCTCTGAGCTCTCTCTTCTGTCATTTTTGATTTGTTCTTGCACCAGTACCATACCATTTTATTGCTATGGCTTTGTATGACCTTTTATGTGGTAGGGCAAATACATTTTATAACTAATCTAACAAGAGATTGCAAGAATATTTCCAGAATCTTTTGTTGACACCTGCCCTCTGGCCCTCACCTTTCTTCCACTTTGATTCATTAAAGGCCTATGTTGTTATCAGTACTGGCTTTGTTTATTTTTGCTTCCCTCATGGTTTATCAAAAACCCAAAAGCAAATTTTTTTGAAACTGAAATCATTCATTACATCCTTAGCTTCAGGACCCACCTGGACACTGATTTATGATTTAGAGAGAGGGCACATGCTTCCCTGGGCTGTGGGTTTGCATCCAATAGAGGGCTCTTGTCCATCCCAGCCAGGCCAGGGAGTGGTACCAGAGGCTTTGCATCTCCCCTAAGTCAGTCTCTCTAGACTTGCTTCACTTGTGGATGTGAAGTAGTAAGAATTGCCAGTGATCAGCATACAACTTTTAGATGTTGGGAAAAAACACCCTGAAGTCAAGTAGAAAAGCTTCTGTTACTATGTTATTTTTGTGTAGTTAAGGCTTTTAAAAAAATTGCCCACACAACTAGAAGGATGTGCAACTAAGATATACAACTGTGTACAGGGGGGGTTTGGGGAGATAAAGCAGAAAAAAAAAAAGATTGGTAACAGTTGTTAGCCCAGGTGCCAATCTTTGGGGAAAAAAAAAATTGCCCATTACTTCTTCCCCATCATTATCCATTAAATAAACTCATGTTCCTTATCCCAAGCAGGATGCTTTGAGGACTGCCTTTTTTTGGAGGAAGATTAGCCCTGAGCTAACATCTGTGCCCACCCTCCTCCACTTTATATATGGGACGCCTGCCACAATATGGCTTGATAAACGGTGTGCAGGTCCACACCCAAGATCCTAACTGATGAACCAGGGCAACAGAAGCGGAGCACGTGAACTTAACCGCTATGCCACTGGGCCAGCCCAAGGACTGCCTATTTTTAAACAGAATTTTACTTTAGCCTCATCCTGGGTTCAGGACCCGCACCGTGTTTGATTAAGCACCACCTTCACCCATAGTGTGACAAGCAAGTGTGTCCGTCTCTCTAGGAACGACTCAACCGCAGAAGCAGGAAGCTCAGAAAAGACACTGAGGAACTTCAGCGGCTCAGGGCTCAGGAGGAGGAGAAATTGCAGGCTGTGCAGGTGAGATGTGCGGAGTCTTGGGAAGGACACCTCAGAGTGTCCTCAGCGCCCTTGCTCCCTGTCCTGGCCATGTTGCTGTCTGGAGCAGACTAATGTAGGAGGAGGTCCTGCAGGCTGGCAACCTGGGGGCTGGGCTCGGCCTCATGGTTTGCTGGCTGAGTGACCTGGGGCAAGTCAAGCCCTCTGATCTTCATGTGGTTTATATGTTAAATGAAAGCCAATCCTGTTCCACCTGGCTCACGGTGAGGATCAAAGGAGACAAGCGGCTCATCAATTGAAAATGACCACACAAACTGTAGGTCTCTATCTCTGTCTCTGATGGTCTACCTTTCTGTCCCTCTTGCCCACTTAGGTGGGGGTCTCTTCTCACCTTATAACCTGAAGGGTGTTAAAAGCAGGCAGTGGAAAGATATTGCTGAGCAGTGTGTGTGTGTGTGTGTGTGTGTGTGTGTGTGCCCACTGTGTGTGATATGGCATCCGTGGATGTTCACAAGAGTGTGAGGTGGGAGGGAAGGTGTACCCACATTTATGAGGAACACAGCTGCCTCTGCAATGCCTGTGACCCACAGAGGCAATGCCACAAGAGGAAGAGGACTGAGGAATTAACATTCTCACTCAGAGTATTCAGAGACTGTGAAGGACCAGGGAGACATTTGACACTGAATCTTAGGGAGTCCCTTTTCTGTAGTTTCAGGTAGACTGTGGGATCGACAGGCTGGAGGCTGAGCTGGAGAGCCAGCACCAAACCAGGAGACAACTGGAGACCCTCCCTCAGCAGTGGCCAGACCAACTGGAGGACATGCCAGCAGAGGTGTCCAAAATTTTTGACATCTCCAGGGCAATAACTCAGCTCAACAACGTGGTCACTGATCTGGAGAGGACAGCTAAGGAACTGGACGCCAACACGCTGAAGGTACATACCTTGAGACACCTCCCAAAGATGGGGATTTTCCCCAGTTAGTAGGCAGGGCAGCTTACCTGTGGCACCCTTCTGGGAGGTCTAAGAAGGAGAGGCTTCCCTGTAACATGTGGTGGTGGCTTGTCCAAGGCCTCACAATGCTGCTACAGCAAGGTGGGGTGAGGGGGGCGCTATCCTCTCCAGTTCTCAAGGTCACCCCCCAGAGTGGCATCCAATAGCAGGTCAGGGAGGGAATTTGGAGGTGACAGGAACCTGCGAACCAATTATGATTCTCTCTCTCATTCTCTTTCTTCTAGAATGCCAGTGACTTATTGGCCAGGTATGAGCCGTCTCATCTTTCTTCCCATATGTGTTTACACATGCAAACCCACACAAGCATAGACATGCTCATGGGCTTTATGAAAGTCAAAGAGATCTACTTCTCTGTTAACTTTTGTATCTTCATGCTACATGGCCAGTAGAAGATTCAACGGAATACACTGAAGGATTTCTTTATTTCTAGGAGTGCTCCACAGAAATAAGAGGCTATTTATCCTGAGTTAGAGAAAAGAATCAACGAATCACTTCTTCTGTCATCCTCAGCAGCTCTGACCTGTTCATCCCTGGACGACCTCATCTCAGACTCACCTCAGCCTCCTTGATCTCCTTTCTCCAACCTGTCTGGCTTTCCATTAGGTCTACCCCATGTACCTTCAGACTTGCCATCTCCTGAACATGACCCCCTTTTCTCACCCCCACAGCCGTGACCTGATGCCTGACCCTCTGACACTTGGACAATGCTCACATCCTCCTTCCTGAACCAAGTTTGTGCTGGTGGTTCCCACTGCAGAGGTCAGGATCCAAGATCTCCATTTTGCCTGTGAAACGATAATAATGCTCATCTCTTACAATCTCATATTAAAATAGGAGTACCCAGGCACCTGGATGGCATGAGCCCAATAGTGGTGATACCACCTCTGTGCATGGAGCTGGCAGGTCTGTTGGATGGAATATTCCTTCTGAGCTCCTGTAGCGCCTATTGTCTGTACCACTCACCTGGCACTTATTCATTATTTTTGTGGTGGACAGACTCTAGGGTGGTCCCCCATGAGCCTCCTCTCTTGCTGTTCATGCCCTTGTGTGATCCTCTCCCCTTGAGCATGAGCAGGATCTGTGACTTTCTTCTAATCAATGGAATATGGCAAAGGGGATAGGATGTGACTTCAGTGACTGTGTTACGTTGTATGGACTCCCCCTTGCTAACAGACTCACTCTTGAGACTCTCATTGCTGGATTGATGAAGTGGCCCCACGGCCAGCAGGCAGCCTCTAGGAGCTGACAGCAGCCTCCAGCCTTTAGCCAATAAGAAGTAGAGGCCATTGGTCTTGCAGCTGCAAGAAAAGGAATTCTGCTAATAGCCTGCATGAACTTGGAAGTGGATTATTTTCCCCAGCTGAGCCTCCAGATGAGAACCCAGCCCAGCTGACATCTTGATTGCAGTCTTGTAAGACCCTATGCAGAGGACCCAAATTTCTGACCCACAGAAACTGTGAGGTAATAAATGTCAAAGTAACTGTGATATAATAAATGTGTGTTGTTTTAAGACTAAATTTGTGGGGTTTTTTATGGAGCAATGGATAACATACATTTGTGTATTAATTATTTGTACATCACTTCTTTGGTTGAGTAAGGACAGTATTCTGTCTTTGTGTCTCCAGCGTCTAGGACAGTGCCCGGCTCATAGTTGGTGCCCAGTGAAATGTGTCAAGTGGATGTATGAATGAATTAATAGAAAATATAAGGACCTTCTTGATGTCCCATGTTCAACAAAGGCAGCCTTTAACTAGTATTTATTGAGTCTTTGCTGAAATAGTCAGTACTATACTAGGCACTGAGGGATATAAAGAATAAAACATGGCCACAGGAGGTGCTGCCTTATGGTGCAAAGAGTGGGAACTCACATGTGTGTCAGACTTGAGTTCAAGTCCCAGTCCTGACACCTAATACCTCTGTAACCCTGGGCAACTTCATCTCTCTGAGCCTCAGTACTACTCCCTGTAAAATGAGGATAATGGTACCTGCGGCCTGGGACTGTCGTAAGAATTAAATTTTGTTATGTATGCTAGGTGCCTGCTGTAGTGCCTAACATGTTGTAAACATTCAAATGTGGTAATTCTGTCTTATTCTACTTCTGCGCTCAGAAGTTTATAATCTAGCTGTGGAACCAGTACAAGCATATAAGGAATAACAAGAGAGTATGTGACACGTTAAATTAAGTGTCACAGTTGCTAAGTGCTGTGGGGGTCCAGAGGAGAGAGTGAGGCTTGGAATGTTGGGGTCGGCTTCCTGAGGGAGGTGGGGATTGAACAGCGGGAGAGAAAGGTGACAGCATTCAGATCAGGATAGCTCCACAAATGAAAATATGGAGGTAGAAAAAAGCCACAGCACATATGTAGGAGTCCGAGGAAACTGACCTGGTTAATCTGGACTATTCAGGAATGGGGAAGACCAGAAATCAAGCAGAGGGTTAGTTTAGTGACACAAAGATGTAGGCACCCATCAAAAATTTTTGAGTCAGGTGTGAACGGAACAAGTGGTGTTTAAGGAAAACCACTCTGGACTCTTGGTGCCAGATAGATTGGGGGCAGGAAGTTGGGGGTTTAAGGGGAGGCAGAAGGGGAAAAAGCCTAGCGTAGATGTTCAAATAAAGGAGGGTATAGTTACTAGGCAGGAAGCTGTAGGTCTCAGAGAAACAGGAGACACCAAATCTAAGAACAAGACATTAGCCAAGAAAAGAGCACTCCTGGAGGTGACAGCTAACCATACTTGCATCCTAGTTGAGTTATTGTCACAGAGAATTCGGCCAGAACTATCCTACCCAGGAGTGGGAGGAGACTGAGGAGCTCCAAGGGCCTCCCTCCACTGGAGAGTCAGTTAGCCTGCAGGTGCCTGCCAGCCCCTCTCCCCTCTTCTGATATGACTACAGATGGTTGGACTGGGGTGGGCATCTGACCAGCAGATGGTTGGTCAATCAAGCCTATGAGGTAGCCTAATGAGAAAGATTTTACCAAAGTGGGACAATGATAACCAACTGAACATCAAGTTCTCTTGGAAATTCAAAATGGGTCTGTGATGAACACCTCATTAGTTGGTGGAAAGAGCAGCAGCAGAGGGAATCAAAGCCACATGTGTGGCCGTGTACTGGAGCGAGTGTCCATGACCTGTGCTGCTCAGTGGCCACAGGATAATCCAGTCTCTAAGCTTCCTTGGACTTCAAGTGGCCTTCCTATCAGTTCTTACACATACAGAGGCAGTATTACATAACGGACATGAGCACAGACTTGGGAGCTAAACCATCTGAATTCAAATGTGTTATTACTGTCTAATGTGTAATGTGTGTTATTGCTGTGCTGTTTACTCTTTGCTAACTTGGGACCAGTTACTCAACCTCCACATGTCTCAGTTCTCTCATGCATAAAATAGGGCTATAATAATACCCCCCCATATAAATATGTTATTTATATTATTATAATATAATAATAGTACCCCCTCATAGGGTTGCTGTGAGGATTAAATGAGTTTATATATAAAATATTTATTATAGTGACTGGCCAAAATGAACTCTATATGTGTTTGTTATTATTATTAACCTTTTCTTTTGGTGAGGAAGATTGACCAAAGCTAACATCTGTGCCAATCTTCCTCTATTTTTTGTATGTGGGATGCCTCCACAGCACGGCCTGAAGAGCAGTGCTAGGTCTGTACCCAGGATCCGAGCCCACGAAACCCGGGCTGCTGAAGCAGAGAATATGAACTTAACCCTTAAACCACCGGGCTGGCCCATAATTATTAACATTTTAAAAATCTCTGGTTCTTCCTTTGGGATTTGGTTATGTCACCCCACCGCTCCTGTCACCCCCACCACAGCTTCCCATGAGGCCTAGCAAATGGTGGAAAATCCCATTTTCCATATTCACATGTCTGTTCTTATAAAAAACTTTCCTGTTATTTGAACTAACTTGAGTGAGTCTCCATTCTTTGTAATAGAAAGAGCTGTGACAGTGTAAGCTGTGAAAATGTAAGCTGTGAAAAAATATGGATGTCACTACAAGTATGCACTGCTCCTTTGGAGTCTCGGAGAGGGCGATTGGAAGCTTGGGACCTCCTGAATTTAGTGCTTCTCTGGAGGCGGGAACCCTGAATCCAGACTCTGTGAAAAGCAGAGCATGGAGCTTCATCGAGCTGCCTTATCTTGAAGTCATAATGTTTTAGGATCCACCTGTTCCCTCTGTGCTCACTCCACCCTCTAAAACAAGTAAACCTCAAATACAATTACTCCAGGAGAGAAGCAGGTGCTGACAGGCCAAGCGGAGTATTTTCACTCACTAGCAGTTTTATTTCTCAGTGTAAGAAATAGAAATTGTCTTTCTGAATCCAAGTCAGTTGTGGAGAGTGTGGCCGGCATTAAAATATTCACCAGGATCCACCTGGGCACCTATTTCTGAACAAGGCAGTGTAGTAGAGCGGTTAAGAGCTCTTGAGACGGACATGAATTAAAATCCTGGCTGTGGGGCTGGCTCCGCAGCTGAGTGGTTAAGTTCTTGCTCTCCGCTGCGGCGGCCCAGGGTTCAGATCCTGGGCGAGGACATGGCACCGCTCGTCAGGCCACGTTGAGGCAGCGTCCCATATCCCACAACTAGAAGGACACGCAACTAAGATATACAACTATGTACCGGGGGGGCTTGGGAAATAAAGCAGAAAAAAAAAAAAAAGATTGGCAACAGTTGTTAGCCCAGGTGCCAATCCTTAAAAAAAAAAAAAAATCATTGCTGTATGATCTTGGCTGGGCAAATAACCAAAACTCACCAGGCTTCAGCTTTCTTCACTTAACAGTGAAGAAAAGTGGGGATAGTAAAAGGAGCTACCTCATCAGTTGCCACGATTAAGTGACATAATGTGTGTTCAGCCCTCCAGCAGGCCAGGATCTTCAAACATATTTAACCTAGAGGCTAATGGTCATTTTTAAAGACCCAGCCCAAACCAATAAAAATAAATAGAAGAATGCAATCCACTTTTTGGTGGAATCCCAGGTTTGGGGGCCTTGGATATGTTTTAACATTATATAGAGAATTTGCATCTATTTTTCTTGAATATACATTTTTGTAGGAAATGCTGAACACTCCCAGAGAAAGCAATTCAGCCCCCCTCCAATCCCTGGCTCCTAACCTCCACGTCTTTTCTACCTGCTGAGCTGAGATGAGCAACAGAAGTTCTTGGGTGACTTCTAAGCCTGTGCCGGCTCCCTTTGAAACTGCCCGCTGGATGGTTCACTCCTCCTGGGGCCCCAGTGGGGAGATGATAGAAACATTTTAGTTTATGTCTGAGTAGAGTAAACAGAGACAATGTTAAAGAGATTGTCAGTGAAGGATATGTTTAAGCAGAATAAATGACAACACCAACAAGAACTAGAAAACAAAAGGTGCTGAGACGATACTTTTATTGTGCATAGGATTTAAAACTCCCCCTGGGGATGACTGATAATCATTTTCCAAATTCTAGGCAGTCATGTGTTAGTGCTTGTACCTCTCCCAGAATCAGCACCAGGCACAGGGATTTCTGGCATCATCAGTACTCAGCTTCTTCACACCACGTGGTCACAGACTCCCCCAATACCACCTGGCTTCCTGTCTCTCCTAGAGCTCTCCACCCCAAATCCACACATCTTCTCCAAATCCCTAACTGTCTCTCTTTTTCCACCTCATCTCTCAGATGTCACTTCTTGTCCAGCCCTAGAGCAGTCTCAACTCTTTGGGCTAAAGGTCACGGGTCATCCAGTTTATCCCCCTGCCTCCACCTGGGATCCTTTTGCCTCATACAAGGGTTAAGACGGTGCTGTTCTGGCTCACACAGCTGAGCTATTTGAGACTCATTCCTTTCCACCATCTAATTCTTTTCATCTCATTATTTGACTGATGGCGATCAACAGATCAGGAAGAGGATTTTCCCCAGAAGTTGAGTGTGGTCCTTGGGTTGTGGTTTATGGCCATGCCTCCCTGGTCCCCTCCCACCAATTCCCATCTTCATCTTGGCCAGAAGGACACTACCAGGAGGAGGGAAGCATTGAGTGGTGTCAGGGGTGGGGGTGGCCCCATCTGCTCATGAGGATAGTGGAGATGACCCAGTGTCTCTTGAGTCATGGATCATCCAGCCAGTTCTCTGCCATCCCTCTTCCCTGAGATTCTTCTTCCCCTCCTTTCCTCATTCACGATATTCATCTTTTAGACTCACTCTTTGCAGAAAGCCATCCTGACTCACCCACTGACATCCAAGAAGGGTTATACTCCCTCCTCTGGCTTCCCTAACCCCAAGGTCAGATCTCTATCACAGCACCCATCACATGGTACTGTGATTTCCTCTTTATGTCTCTGTCTCTTCCCATGAGCTCCTTCAGATATGGGACAATTTTTAAAAATTTTTATTTTCATATCACCAGTGGCTACCATACTGCTTGGTTTATAATTAACACACAATAAATGTTTCTTGAGGATGTGAGTAAATTAACCCTAATATTTTTGGAAGAAAACAAGATGAAGAGAGATGAGATGCCTTGCTTAAGATCACACAATTGGTTGGTTACAGGGCTGGGTTTAGAATCCAGGTCTTCTGGCTCCAAATCCAGTATTCCCTCCTCTGCACAGCTACTTCTGTGCCTAGTGGGGATGGTGATGAGGAGGTCTGGCAGTGGTCTGAGTCCCCAGATACGCTGAGCATCCACTGGGCATGGAGGAAAGGGCTTCGTCAGCAGATTGAAGGTCATCTCATCTTGTCCCTTGCCAAAGTTCTGACTCATTATGTCATCTAAAGCAGCAATTTCTGTGCCAAGTCTTCCAGGTGATGCAGCCAGGGGTCAAGTCCATAAGGTCCTCTCTTTGAGACTTCTACTTAGAGGAGGGTAATTGCACCCTCTCAGGAGCTCAGAGAGAAACTAGACCCTCGGCCCCAGAGCCCAAAGAAGGGGAAGACCTTCTGGGTGAAGGAGGCAGTGAAAGTATAGATGGGCGTGTGAGTGACAGCATTGGCAAAAGTTACCCAGCCCACCTCATAGTCGATAGACACCCGCACCTTCTGGGGCTGCTCCTCCAGGGCCAGCCGTGTAGGGAAGGATCCCAGGGCTGAGACAAAGCCCCAAGCCAGTCTCAGGGCCCACACCCCCTCCTCCGGCCGCAGCCGAAGCTCGCCCTTCCGCTGCATGTCCTCGCTGACGACACCCACGGTGCAGCTGCCCCCGTGGACCAAGTCTACATTCACCACCCAGGTGTGTCTCCCTCCTGTAAAGCCACTGCTGGCCAGGACACAGGTGGCCCGGTCAAAACGCTGGGGGTTGTCTGGTGAGTTCTGCCATTTGTAGGAAAACCGAGCCTGCTTGTGGTCCTCAGATAAGAGGAGCTTGGGGTGGGAAGTCTGGGGGTCTAGAGAGATGTGAGCTGTGGGGAAAACCAAAAGCAACACAGATGTCAACAGACATGTTATCACCTTCAAGAAAGGCCTAAAAATCCCCCTTGGCATCCACCAGTTAGTGTTATTATCAACAATGTGTATAGTGCCTACACGCACCAGCAGCATGGTTATCACCTGGGAATGTGTTAGAACTAGACCCTCAGGCTTCACCCCAGACCACCTGAGATGGAATCTGCATCTTACCAAGATCCACAGGTGATTGGTGCGCATGTTAAAGCCCGAGAAGCATGCCTCCGAGGATGCGAGGATGCGCCAGCTGGATATCCACGCTCTCGTCTGGCTCTGTGCGGTCCTCTGGAAAGCAGTTCTGCTCCCTGCAAACTAGTTGACTCCCAAAGCTGTGCGTGCCTGCTCTGATCTCCTCCTGCTGCTGACACATCACCTCCTCCCCCTCCTGTATCTCCTATCTTGGAGGGTGGAGACAGTCTCCCCTCAGTCCTAACTTCATGATTCCTCCCTGGGCACTTATGACTCATTCACAGTCTTTGCTCCTGGCAAGCTCTCGGGCTCACTCGCAGGTTATTCATTCTGCCTCAGCAATTCTAAAATCATCAGAGTCAGAGAACCACTTTTTAACATCAAAAACTTCTGCAGACCCCTGCATAGTTACTTTTAGTATCCATAAATTGAGACAAATTCATAAATTCAGATACGTCCATGGGTTAGAGTCCCTTCCAATAAACAACTCTATGACTTCCCAAGGTCTTTGGCTGACAGACTGGAACAACAGCCTTGAGTGGGCTCCATTCTGTTCATTCCTTTCTCACCCAGAGGCTGCCCTCCTCCTAACACTCACCTAGGAAACAACACCTGAGAAGGAGTACAGGTTCCCAATGGTTCTAAGAATGCTATTCCAAACACAGATCAAAGTTCCCCTCCTCCAGGAAGCCTTTCTTGATAGACCTTGTCCCATTCTGATTTAATCTTTCTATCCCCTCATCATGAGCAGATCAGAACATGAGCTTCATGCCAGGTATGTGATATGTGTGTGCACCTGTCCTTTCTTCATGGTTCTCCTACACGCTTTATAAAGGCAGTGACGTGTGTGTGTGTGTGTGTGTGTGTGTGACAATATATTTGCAGAACTCTGCAAAGCTATCTGTCCTTTTCAATTTTAGATTCCTCATTCCCTCCCATCCTGACGTAGGCTGCTTACCTGGCTCATAGTCCAACTCAAAGCAGAGTGTTTCTGTAAAGAGGAAATAAAAAACAATGAGATTTCTTTAGTCTCACAAAACTGTAGAACATTTAATGATGAGGAAACAGGCCTAGAGAAGGGAAGGGACAAAGAGAAGAATGGAAGCCAGAACCCTCTCGACCAGTGGTTCTAAACTTGAGCTTGCACCAGAGTCCCCTGGAGCAGTTGCTAAAACACTTGTGTTTCTGATTCAGGCGGCCTGGGGTGGGGCTGAGAATCTGCGTTTCTAACAAGTTCCCAGGGGATGACGCTGCTGGCCAGGAGCCCCACTTTAAGACCCACTGCCCTAGCTCTGAGCGGCAGGGACCACGTCTGCCTTGCTCGCCTCTATATCCTCAGTGCCTCGCACACAGCCCAGGACATAGTCAATGTTCAAGAAACATCCACTTAATGAATGGATAACTGGGTTAATTTATTTCTCATTCTGCTTAGAAACAATTTTTTGGATAGTCAAAAGTCAGCCTTTGATTAGGGTAAAGTTTCCTCACTGCCAGGCTACTGGGAGTACTTGCAGGAAGTGGACTCATGCAGAAAGCTCTTCTAGGGTGACATTTTTGTGGGTGGGTCATCTAGAAATAGGTGGCATAGGTGGCATCACTCATGATGTCATATGTGAGGGGGGTGTTGGCAGAGAGCCACATTCATGACTCTCATTTCAAAGCCTCCAAACCCTATCCTACCACCACTCCCTGTTCCAGAAATGGGGGGCATTGTCACCACAGGAGCAGTTCAATTGTGAGAACCAGACTAATGGGGGAAAGCGAGAGAAAAGAGGAAGGAGGAAAGTCAGTCACCACAGGGCAAAGAGAAGTACTGTTGCTGGTTATTAATTAACAATATTCATCATCAAAAACTTATCATGTATTAAAAATGCCTCTGTGGATTTTTTAAATTATTGAGAATGACAGATTTCGTTAATCATTATCTTTTCTACTGCTTAATGCCAATTGATCAGATTTATTTGTTTACTTATTTTTCAAATCAGCTAAGTTTTTTCCAGAAGTCTTAACATTTATTATCTCTCTTCATTGTCACATCATCCTGATAAGTAGATTTTACAAAGATCTTCACATAAGGAAACCAAATCACAGGAAGGGTACAGCCTTGCCAAAAGTCACACGAGCATCAGGCAGCCTAGCATGGAGGCCATTCCTAAACCCAGGCTTCAGGGCCACCTGTGCCCTGTGGGGTCCTCTTACCTAGGAACGTCTTCATCTCCCTCTGCAGTGGAAGGGCCTGCTGGGGGAAGTCCCGAATCCTCTGGCCCAGTTCAGGGGACACAGCCTCTGGTTTCCGGCACTTTCTGGTTTCAGATCTAGGGACACAGAAATGGCGGGGTCTGGAAATTATCTGCCTTAGCAATGCCTCCAGACTCAGCCAGCTTCCTTCTTCTCACTGGACATGGAGATGCTAGTTCCCACAGGCACACAGGCCTCCTCTAGGGTGGACCCCACTGCCCACTCCTGGGCAATGCTATGCAGGGATGTGTGTCTATGGCTGTATGTGGGAATGCATTTGAGCATGAGCAAGTTTACACGTGAATTTTTATCCTTAATAAAGTGAGAATGTTGTATACTTTCATGGCAGTAACTAGGCATGTCGTGCATGTACATATATGTAAGAAGGAAAAGAGAAGAGAAAAACTGTACCGCTTACCTTATTAGAGTGCTTCTGATATCCTAGGAGAAGGGGAGAGAGAGAGCGGGGATTCAGTCTCCACCCTCCCCCTTCCCCTTTTCTTATAACTAGAAAGACAAAATACCATATTAATAGCCCTGGACAGAAAAAGGACCAGATCCTACAGTCACAGAGTTTTAGGGTTTACGAGGTTTCAAGGACCATGGAGCCCAACCTCTTTATTTTTTAGACTCAGATGTGAAGTGACCTGCTCCTGCTAGCTGGAGGCAAAGGCAAGTCCCATCCCACGGTCTCCTGTTTCTCAGCCCTGACTGTGTTCCCCTAAATCGTGTAGCCTTTCTGATGCCTTGTTGGGACCCCAATATCTCTCTTCCAGTGTGAGGAAGTGAAATAGACCAGGAAGAGCTTCCTGACTGGTGGGTCAGTCAGGATACAGAGAATAGCTCGCCTTGGAAATAGCACCTGACATTTGTTTACATAGTACATGATGCTTTTCAAAGTGCTACTTTCACTCCCATCTTACTGTTGGATCCTCACAAAATCCCCGTGAGGAAGATAAGGCAAGCATCTTCCCTATTTGATGGATAGTGGGATGGAGAGACCGAGACCAGGGAGCAAAGTCACCAGGGCATTCTTGACGAAGCAAAGACGAGAATTCAGAACTTCTGGTCCTGTGACCCAGCTTCTATCTGGGATACGGAGATGTGTGGGTGAAGGAGACATGGCTTAGACAAGGTAAAGATGCAGCAAATATAGGCGAGCACAGGTGGGGAGGGGCTCAGGCCTCACCGTCAGGAGCTCCCTTGCCGGCCTCTCTTTCTTCTCCTCTAGTTCTGCGATCAGGGCGCTAAATCGGCAGATCTCCTCAGTGATCAGGACATCAAACTCATCCCGTTGCTTCAAGATGTCCTCATCCAGCCTCTCCAGCTGGGCCAAGAGAATGTTCTGCTGTTCCTCCAGGAACTGGCTCAGATGCTCAAACTCGGAAATCACTTTTTGTCTCTTGGTGGCCACCTGAGTCTGAGGGGGCAGGAGGAAGTTATTCCTCCTTCTCCTCCTCCTCCTCTTCCTCTTCCCTCTTTTTCCTTCGTTCACTCCCATCTCCCTCCTGGCCCAGATCTTCCAAGGTCTGGTGGTAAAATCAGAGGCCCCCGCCCTGCCTTGGGTCCCCAGACAGACTTGGAACTGTAGGAAGGTTTCCTTTCCACCTGCCACACTATTTCTGGGAGCTAGACCACCCAGCCTTGCCTCAGCATCTTCTGCTGGAGCTTCTAAAAGGGTGGGGCTCAGAGGGGGTATAGAGGATATGGTGGGGACACACTGCCTCGTGCCTTTTACAAAATGCATACCACGTGCACAGCACTAAGCTACGTGACAGACACGGTCTCATTCAATCCTCACAGAAATTCAGTGAGGTAGTGACAATTTTTAATCTCCACTTTACAGATAAATAAACTGAGGATACAGAATTGTTTGAGATCATAAATCTAGTGAGCGTCAGAGTCAGGATTCGAACTCAGAATGACCTCACAGGCCTATATGCTATGTTGCCTCTGTTTCAGGGAGGCCCTGGACCTGAGGAAGAGGGTGCCCAGGGAAGGGATGATGACTTACCAGGAGGACTTGTATCCTTTCATTTTCTCTTGACTGGATTCCCTGAATCTCCTCTCTCTCTTTTCTTAGACACTCAAGACACTTCTGTATTTGTTTCTGGAGAGAAGGAGCATAAAAAGAGCATATAGTGTAGAAGAAGCATAAAATATTTAAGATGGAAACAATGATTTGTTAAGAGGTGGCCAACCCTCATCCAACACTCTGCCTCCAGGAATGGAATGACACAAGGGAAGACGTCATTCTCCTGCTGACAATGCCTGTGTCTTAACTGCCCTTGATAGCTTACTCTCTTTAGGTCTTGTTCCTTTGCTTTGTCCTCCAAGAATTCTGATCAGGGCTTTCCCCTTCTATCCTATGCCATCTCAGGCCGTGACTTGGTGTTCCCACCGGAGCCTTCTTTTCTTCAGGTTAAACACCCTAATTTATTTTGCCTTTGGTAAGTGATATTTGGGATCTGTCCTGAGCTTGAGATGCCGTTGTTTGAAATTATTCCTTGTTTGAAATATTATGCGTCCCAAAGGGAACACATCCCAACAACCTTCCTTTGTGAATGGAATCAATTTTCCATGTATGATTCTAGCGGGGGAGAAGAAACTTGGATAACGCAAAGGTAATCACTGAATTGTTTTAAAAGTTGCTTGCTCTAGAATAGAGTTAGGAACAGGTATACACATGTAAATGTCCATTTAGGTACTTTCCAAAATACATTTGGAACTCTCACCATCAAATGCTAATTAACTAATTGACATATACACATAGACACCCACTTGTATAAAACACAATACGTAAACAACTAAAACCAACACACACTCATTTAATGACACACAAAATTACACACCATATAAATCTACTCAATCTGCTTATATGTAAACACTAATTTATTCACAAACATGAGCATTCAAACAATTATATTTACACTTCAAATAGTCCGCCTCCAAAGCTCCCCCAAAGGTCCCAGTGCATCCCAGCACATGCTGGTACACGCACAAACATTAATACATATACACACCACTTGAGCAATCATTCTCTCAAATACAAACTCAGACCTCCTCAGATAGACCTGACTGATCCACTGCACAGACACGTACACTCATGTTGGTCTCTCATTCATTCAACAGGTATTTATTGAGTTCCTATTATGCATTGGCTATAAGTAAACAACACAGAACATGCTTAAAACACAAACATATAATCTTTCACGCCTGGCTCTGTTGCCTGGGTGATGATAGACGTAGGGAGATAAAATTTCGCTTCAGAGTGGCCCAAATCATCCACAACTCTGCTCTGATTCTTTTAGTTCAGTTTGATCCCAGACCTTCCCTGGGAAGCCCCCATTTCCCCTTTCCTACCCTGTAGGGACTCGCTGCATCCTCCAGGAAGCGCACGGTGTGGGCTCGGTGCTCCTGGGCCTCCCGGCACACCACACAGAGCTGCATCTCATCATCCTCACAGAAGAAGTAGACTTTCTCCCCATGTTCCCGGCAGACATCCTCCTCGCCTGAGCCTGGCAAGGACACCAGCTTGAGGCGCTCGATGTTCTCTACCACACTGGCCAGCTGCCAGTTGGGCCGGAAGCTCCCTGGGCGGAAAGGCTCCTTGCAGAGGGGGCAGGTGGGGGGCTCCTCAGAGTCTGGAACAGGGATCTCGAGGTAGCGGGTGAGGCAGCTGCGGCAGAAGTTGTGGCCACAGTCGATGGTGATCGGCTCCCTCAGGGTGCCTTGGCAGATGGGGCAGTTGACCTCGTCTGCCAGGCTAATCACAGAGGCGGCCGAGGCCATGGTGCTGCTGTGCCTGTGGCCTCTTCAAGGTCACCTGGTCTGCTCGGCTGAGGGGAAAGGGCTGGAAGAACAGTGAAGACACACATCACACACTCACACACCTACATGTGCACACAGCTGGACACAGACACATCTTAAATATGTACCAACACCCTCATTGTCACACACACACACTCACACACGCGTGCACAAGGGCAAGGCACCCACTTGCATCTCTGGTAGACAAAGTTCTGCTGTTCTCCTCCCAAAGGAACAGACACACACCCTCGAACAGCAGAGATGGAGAAATAGCAGAGGAGGAGGAGGAGGAAGGGGACGAAGAAGGGTCACAGCATTCCAGAGATGACCTCAGCTACTCTTCCCATCGGTGCCCATGACCTGGGGTTCACCGTTCCTTCCAGTCCCTCCAGAGACACTCACAGTAGAAGGCTAGTGCTGGTATCTTAACCATCCACAGTTGAAAGAGGTTGTTCTTCTTTCGGGGACAGGAGGAAGACTGGGTCACAGAGCAGTGATGCCACTCAGCCTCCCTGCACCGTGACCAGCTGTCTTCAGGGAGATTGGAGGTATCAGCCAGCCCAGGGGAGTGTGGGGACCCAGATAAGGTCGTTGTGCCCCGGGGACATGGCACAGGAAACTTCACTTGATGCCCCAACTGGCCTGCCAAAGGCTTCCAAAGAGGCTGGAATATACTCTGTGTGGGGGAGGAGAAAGAAAAATAGCAACAGCTCGCCCTTATTTATGATGACTATATTCCTCACACTGATGTAAGCAACTTAAACATACGATCTTATTTATTCCTCCTGTCTGCTGTATAGTGTCACTGCTATTAGGAAATTAGCTGGCCTCAGCCCTGTTATGTAGCTTGCCCAAGGCACACGGGTAGGAAGGTGGGTGGCCACAATTTGCACTCAGATCTGTGTGTCTCAGAGCTGTGCTGTCCCAGAGAAACACAATGTGAGCCACGTATGCAGTTTAAAATTTCCTAGTAGCCATATTTTAAAAAGTAAAAAGTGAAATCAATTTTAATAGTTCATTTAGCCCCAAAGATTATCATTTCAACATGCAAATGGTATAAAAAATTAGTAATGAGATAGTTTATATTCTTTTTCATTGGTGCTAAGTCTTTGAAATCTGGGGTGTATTTTACACAGGCAGCGTATCTCAGTTGGGACCGGCCACATCTCAAGGCTCCGCAGCCACATGTGCCTGGAGACTCCTGTGTTGGACAGCGCAGCCCCAGACGCTGCACTCTTGGGGGCGGGGGGGAGGTAGGATGGGAAGAGAAGGTGACGGACAAAATAGTTGAAGTGAAAAGAGAATGAAATAGGGTGCGGGGCTGATCATTCAGTGGGAGAATGGGAGTGTCTCCTTGCTTTTTAACTACAGACGGAGGTAAGTGGATGAGGTACCATGGCCGTTTGATCATTGTCTTGGCTTGGAGTTCGGGAAGAGCACAGGCTGGAAGCTGGCAGCCTTGGATGGACCCCAACGTTGCTGCTTTCTAGTTCTCTGACCTGAGCAAGTCACTTCACCTTTCAGTTTACGTTTCTTTCTCTGTAAAATGGAAGTGATCATTCCTGCCCCAAAGGCTGTTATCAGATTTCATGTAGTAATACGAAAACACTAAGCCTTAGGTAAATATGGTTGAATCTGTTTATCTTCTTGACTAACTGAGTTTTCTAAATTTTGTTTATCAACATGATCATTTGAGTTATGGACAACATTACCCAAGCCCAAATGGGGACACTGGCACTCAGGGGTAGTGGGAGTTCAGAGCTTAGGAGACACCAGCCTGGGCAAATGGAGTGAGGCAAGGAAAGGAGGGCAGAGGGGGGGACCTTGTGAGCAATCATCCCACGGTGGACCTGCAGTGTCTGAACAGAGTCTCCCGGAAGTCAGTCAGCTACCACTCCGGCCTGGACTTTGCCGCTGTGGGCACACCTCAAAGCCAGAAGTTTATGGCTCCCACCTGCTCGAGTGAACAGGAAGCTGCATCTCCTACCCAGTTCTCCCCCACCCCACTGAGGTCAAGGGAGGGATTCCAGGAAACCCTATCTTCCTGTGACCTCACGGCATGCTCTGCTCCCCACCCCAGGGACCGGAAGGAGGCAGAAGGAGGCAGAAGGAGTGGAGAACAGGCTGACAGAGCCACTACTGGGAAATGCTGGGTAATTTGAGATGCCCTGGAGTTTGGACCTGCTCAACTGATGGGTGGTGGCCAGGGTTCTGGGGACGCACAAGAGGTGGAGCCAGGTGGCTTCCCTGTCCTGACGTTCCTGCCTTCCTGTCTCTTCACCTCCTATTTCTTTCCTTCTGTGACTCATGTAAAAGTGACTCAATTTCAGGGAAAGACAATTCGTGTGGCCTGAGACAGAGGCCTGAGTGGACGGGCTGGGGAAGGCACCGTGATGCCCTCAACCCCCGCTCACGAGGGGGCCTCCTGTCCTGCCTGCAAGGGGTCCCTGGAGCATTCAGTGACCGCCACCTGTGGACACACCTTCTGCTGGCTGTGCCTCGCCCTGCTCTCCCAGATGGGGGCCCAGCCCTCCAGCAGGGTCCTGCTCTGTCCCCTCTGCAAGGAGAAGGAGCAGACAGAGACTCTCATGGCCCCGGTGCCCCTGGGCCCTCTGGGGGAAACTTACTGTGAGGAGCACGGTGAGAAGATTTACTTCTTCTGTGAGAACGATGCTGAGTTACTCTGTGTGTTCTGCCGTGAGGGTCCCTCCCACCAGTCCCACAGCGTGGGCTTCCTCGATGAGGCCATTCAGCCCTACCGGGTAAGAAGCTTGGCTGTAGCTTGGACACGTTGGGGTGGGATAATGTCCTGTCCTGGTGAAGGGAGGGGGCGGGGATCTAGATGAAGGGCCACAGCTCCCACATCAGGGAACCCCAAGGCTGTAGGGACACTGGGGACAGCCCCAGACTGAGGGAGACATGGTTCCACTAAGCTGTGTGGTCACTTACAGTCTTAGGGGAACGCCAGCTCCAGCCGTCAGGGGACCCCGCAGTGATGGAGCACAAAGAATTATAGCCATGGCCTCATTGCCTGAGGAAGGATAGAGAGCCCTGGGTGAACTTGGTCTCCCGGGATCCGGACTGGATATGGGATTCCCCAAAGCCCTGACCACTGGGGCTCAGAGGGAGGAGGGGGACAAGAAGGGAAACTTGCAAGTGCTGCTCTTCTTTTTGAGAAAGCGAGGTGCGGCACAGCCCATCTGGTCTTTGGGACGTTACCCATTCCTGTCTGCTTCTCAGATCTCTCTCTTGCTTCCAGTCACCCGGTCTGGGAGTAGTTTCCTCAGAAGCATGTCTCAAGTCCTTATCTCTGTATTATTCCCACAGCCACTGCCAAATCCGGGCTCTCATCATCTGTCACTCAGACTTTGCATGCTCTCTAGCACATTCCCTGTCTCCACTCTCACCTTTCCAACCACCCTCCAATCTGCTCCATTCTTCCAAAAATGCAAAGCCAATCATGATGCTGTCCTGCTCACTATCCTTCTCTGGATCCCTAGTGCCCAAAGAAAGCCTGATGTCCTTAGCAAGGATTTAAGGCTGTTTGCAGTCAGGATCTTGCCTTCCTGTCCAGTCTTATCTCTTAGCTGCCCTCCCCAAGGCACTATGTTTCCAGCCAGACTGACCTGTATAGACCTGATGTTTGCCGAATTGTTTTACTTTTTCCTGTTTCTAATACTTTTCACATGTAGATCCTGCCTCCTAGAATGCTGTCTTTCCCCCTGACCCTCTTTTTCTTTTTCACCTTTTTAACAATTTTTAAGTGTACAGTCAATTCAGGGGCATTAAGTACTCTCCTCCCCTGTCTTACTCAACTGGAAATTTATCTTTCAAGGCCAATGTAAATGTTTTCAGCTTTCTAAAATCTTCCTTTGGCCCTATAGCAGAATTGTGCCCCTCTGTGCTCCCATTTCACTGTGTGCCCACCTAGATTATTGCATTTGTCTATTTGTATTTTAATCACCCATGACCAACCCTTTCCCTAGATGGTGATCTCTTTAGGGACAAAAACTGTGTTTTTTCACCTTTGAATTCCTCGGCACTCAACAATGGGCCCAACAGGGTAGACAATTAATATCTCTGAGTTGAACTACGAATTAAGCCACCTCTTTGTGCCCAACATGGTAGACAATTAATATCTGTGAGTTGAATTATGAATTAAGCCACCTCTTTCTGCCCATTCTTCTCCCCACAGGATCGTCTCAGGAGCCGGCTGGAAGCTCTGAGCATGGAGAGAGATGAGATTGAGGAGATAAAGAGTCGGGAAGACCAGAAACTCCACGTGCTTCTGGTAAAGGCCGTGTCTTTGGCCGCCTTCTCCTGTGGAGGTTTTCTCAACAGATTCTGGGGAATTTTATTGTATGGTGTCTGTTGCCTGGCTGGAAAGAACTGGCAAAATGTTTTCCTTCTCCTCCCAGTCTTTGCACAAGGGCATTTGGGGCGAAGGTTGTGAAATTCAGAACATCAGAGCTGGAAGTGGTTCTGATATCTTCTAACCCACGATCCATCCTGTCAGCCATTTTTTTACAGAGCAGAAAATTGAGGTGCAGGAAAGTGATGCTCCCAAGGCCACATGGCAAAGCCCGAATTCGTGATGAAATGGCTAGAACCTGGGTCTCTTGATCCTTAGTCCATTGCTCTTCCCATTCTGGTCTGTCTGCCTGAAATCATTGCCTTCAGATGGGAAGCTTGGGGCCAGAAGGCGTATCTTAGTGTCTGCATTCTTGTCCTGACCACAAGGCTGACCTGAGGACAGTAGGCTAATGGTGTGGCTGCATTCAACTCCCTTCCATCTCTTTTTTTGTGCTAAAAGTTATCCAGGAGGAAATTTACAGTGTGGGAATTTCTGGTACCCTGACTAAGGAGATAGAGTTTTGGGACAGGAAGATCTCTCCAGCATCCCTCTACTTCCATCCGAGTGTGCCCTGTACATGGTGACCTCAGTGACTACGACCAATTCCACACACTCTTCCAATAAGTTGTGCTGACTCTAATCACAGCTTCTTTTCGCTTCAATTGCTCTCTAAGAAATGACCATAATCACCTCCACCTGACTCCAGGAAAGGTCTGGGAGGGTTAGGATAGTATCATAGATGTGGAAGGATGTCCGAAAAGTTCAACACGGCTCTAAGAGCATAATGTGGCATTATTATTAGAATCTCGAGGTAAGGGAAGAGCACAGCCCTGAACATTGATAAGTTTACCCTGAGACCTACCTACTTCTACCATAGTATTATTCGGGAGAATGAGTTTGAAACTAGTTATTCCCTATCTCTCTTAATCAACGGTAAGTACGTAGATGATCCTCCTGGAACCCAGCTTGGTGAGCTTCTCCCTAACCATGGCTATCTTTCTACCGCTCACAGACTCAGATTGAAAGCAAGAAGCAGCAGGTGGAAGCGGCTTTTGAGAGATTGCAGAAGGAGCTGGGGGAACAACAACGTCTCCTCCTGGCCAGGCTGAGGGAGCTGGAACAGCAGATCTGGAAGGAGAGGGACGAGTATGTCTCGAGGGTCTCTGAGGAGGTCGCCCGGCTTGGAGCCCAGGTCAAGGAGCTGGAGGAGAAGTGTCAGCAGCCAGCAAGTGAACTTCTACAAGTGAGAGACACCCCACCACCTCATGGGATAGGAGAGGGATTCTACAGGAAGGGGACACGGTGCTGGGGGCCGGACGATGCTGGAGAGAGGCAGGAGAGGGAGGCAGAGGTTATTTCGAATAGGAGGAACTGAGTGTTACAGGGTGCCTTTGGCCCAGAGAGGTTACAGAGATGCCAACTCAGAAAGGCTGGGTGACTTGCCCACACACTGTGGTCAGGTCAAGGGCTTTGAGTTTAAGCGCCGGCTCTTCCAGCTGTGTGACCTTGGTCAGTCTCGTAACCTCCCTAAATGTGAGATAATAATAGCACCTCTCTCATTAGGGTCGTTGCAAAGATTATAAGAAACAATTCATGCAAAATGCTTAGCATGGTCCCTGGCACACAGAAAGAACTCAATAAACGGTGCCTCGTGTGATTATCACTATATTATCCTGTTTCACATCAGGCCCAGCTGATAACTCAAGGCCTGGTCCTGCTCTCCGCCATCTCTTAATTACTGGAGGCAGAACACACCCCCAGGATAAAGCTGAGACAGAGAAACCAGCTCAAGGAAACTGACTAGAGAGTCCCCAGTTAGTAAGGAACCATGATGTAAAAGAACAGTTTGATGAGTAGGTAATTAAACAGTTCCAATCCCTGGAGGAAGAGACTTTTGAGCTGATATGTTAAGGTAGAAAGGATGTATAGAATCTCTGATGGGAAGGACGTGTGGAAACTAAGTGTGTGTTCTTTTACCTTTGTAGGATGTCAGAGTCAACCAGAGCAGGTAGGGTGCATGCCCCAGTCCCGCCTCCTTTACACTTTGAGTATACACTTTACACTCCTTTACACGTCTCGCCTCCTTTATAGTAGACATGGAGACTGAAGGGGGAGGGGCGCTCCCTCCCCCTCCCCCATAGATGGCCACACAGGAAAGCAAAAGCACTCTGAGGGACACACTGTCTCATTCACTCACACGTAAGTGGCCCAGACTTAAAAGTTTGGGTTCTAAAGGTTCATTTTTAAACTGATTGCTTGGTATCAGGGACACATTTTTTCCCTAAAAGTGAAGTTATAAATAATAATCATGTTTTTTAGGCTGATCTGGTAACATCTATTTAATCCCTGAAATTGTTAGTACTTGAGTCAGTATTTATCACCATTTAACATGTAATTCTAAGGGGGAATATTTTCTATAGAATATAATAAGCACGGAACCTGGGAAGACCAGCCTGTTCTTTTCTTTTTTTGGTGAGGAAGATTGGCCCTGAACTAACATCTGTGCCAATCTTCCTCTACTTTGTATATCGGACACCACCACAGCATGGCTTGATGAGTGGTGTGTAGGTCCGAGCCTGGTATTTAAACTCAAGAACCCCATGCCACCAAAGCAGAGCACATGAACTTAACCACTACTGGGCCAGCCCCGACCTGCCAGTTCTTTCAATCATTTTTCCCACTCAGCTCCTTGGTTTCCTTCAGAATTTTCAAATGCTACTGTTAAATGAGAGCCACCAGGAGCTGGAAGCATTGTAAATACATACTCCTTTCCTCTTTGCTGGAAGCATCAGCAGTCAGCTCTGGAATGAACAGAGACACAATGACTAGGGAGCATTTGTCACATGCTGTGTGCCCAGGCATGTTAGGGGGCTGAACCCAGGCGTCCACAAATCAGGAAGTGTCTCTAAACATGATTTTCACAGAGCTTTAGATCTAGGAGGGTCTTGGAGGTCTTCTAGTCTGATGAAGAAGCTGAGACCTAGTGGGGGAAGGTCACACAGAGAATGACAAGCAAGGACTGAGCTGAAACTGGAATCAAGGGCTTTTTCACTGCAATATATGTTTTCTTTCATCTCATTTTTTTTCTTCCTCCCATTTCCTTTCCCCTTGTAATGAAGCACACAAATTAGAAAGAATAACTTAAGGCTGCTTTCAAATGGTACCATACTGCCTTCTAGAGGCTAACATGGATAATGATCTCTGCTCCTTTTGGCCTCCACAGGCCCAAACATTCTCTTAAAAGACCTGCCTTTAATTCTTGAGGAGTGCTTACCATTAGTTCCTCTTGGGTCTAACTGAAATGCCTCTTGCTTTAGTAGCTACACATTTCCAGCAAAGGTAAAGAGTTGATTCTTAATCTAATTATTCACCACAGATACCAGATTTTGTTAAGTCTGATTTTAGCCTCACTTGGTCTATATCACCAGAATACTATTTTTGGAATTTGGACCTAACTGGTTACCAACTTGTCTGCAGGGGTGAGATGAAGACTTTTGTGAGTCCAGAGGCCATTTCCCCAGAACTTATCAAGAAGATCCGCGATCTCCACAGGAAAATACTCACGCTCCCAGACATGATGAGGGCCTTCTCAGGTAAAGAGGAAGGGCAGCAGCTTTCCCATTCCCTTTAGTTGCCCTTCTGCCTGCCATCCATCTCCATCTTTCCCCCGCTTCCAAACCTGGCTCAAGACGCCTTCCCTCCCCTAAGCCTTCCCTTAGCGATCCCACTCTCAGGGGGCCTGTTCCCCAGAGCATCTCCTTCTCCCCCTGAGGACCGGCACTGGGCTGAGAGTCCAGGCATCTCTCTCATTGGACCATAGCAGAGGGCGGGACTTCTCCCGTCCCTGCCCTCACATTGCTCCCAGGACACGCTGCCCCTGGGGTTGCCTGCACGAAATAAGAAGTCACAGATCTTTCTCTTTTGCTTTCCTCAGAAAACTTGGTGCAGCATCTGGAAACAGATTCAGGTAAACAGCTGGGGGTTTCAGGAGCCGTTCTTTCATTCTTCCATGCGTGAATTCATCGATTCAAACCAAGCAACAGAGCGATTAAATATATGAATTCTGGAGCTTGATTGCTTGGGTGCTCTATTCTAGCTCTTGCTAGTTATGAGACACTGGAAAAGTTATGAAGCCTCTTTGTCCCACAGTTTCTTCCTCTATAAAATGGAGAATATAATAGTACCTACCGCACAAGCAGCTGTGAGGTAAATGAATTCAGAGTTCCTGCAAAAAGCTTAACTACCTGGCACACAGTAAGTGTTCAGTTAATGGTAGTTACTTGTACAGATATTATTTATTCAAAAATATTTATCAAGCCCTTGTTTTCTGCCCAGCATTGTGCTAGACTGTTTAGTGAGTTGAACAAATATTGTCTAATTTTTTTTTAAAACAGCATTTCCTCGTAAATTGGTGCTTAATTTAGAAAGTAGTTTCACAAGCATCACCTCATTTTGCTTCTCAAACAATGTGCGGAAAAATCACCTGAGGGATCTGGTTAAGGTCAAGTTCTGACGCAGTAGGTCTGCAATGGGGCCCAAGATTCCGCGCTTCTCACAAACTCCCAGGCAAAGAGGTTGCCGCTGGTCCCTGGACCGCACTTTGAGAAGCAAAGCCTTACAGCTCAGCACCATTTGCGGTCAGGTAGGAGAGCTGTCATCTCTGTCCTCAGGGAAAGGAAGGGAAACTGAGGTTCAGAGAAGCGGGCTAATGGCATGCTGCACGAGGCGGGTGCTCTTTCTGCCTCCCACGCACATTGCACGGGCTCTAAGGGCATTTTTGGTTGCTGCCAGCTGCTGATGTCCGCCCTTTCCTCTCTCTAGGGGTCGTTACTCTGGACCCTCAGACCGCCAGCCGGAGCCTGGTCCTCTCTGAGGACAGGAAGTCAGCGAGGTACACCCGGCAGAAGCAGAAGCTGCCCGACAGCCCTCTGCCCTTCGAGGGCCTCCCAGTGGTGCTGGGCTCGCGGGGCTTCTCCTTCGGGCGCCACCGCTGGCAGGTGGAGGTGCAGCTGGGAGACGGCGGCGGCTGCATGGTGGGGGTGGCCGGGGAGGAGGTGAGGAGGAAGGGTCTGAAAGCTGAGGAGGGCGTCTGGGCCGTGATCATCTCGCAGCAGCGGTGCTGGGCCAGCACCTCCCCGGGCACAGATCTGCAGCTGAGCGAGATCCCGCGCAGCGTGGGCGTCACCCTAGACTACGAGGCGGGGCGGGTGACCCTGCTGAACGCTGAGACCCAGGCGCCCATCTTCACCTTCACCGCCTCTTTCTCCGGCAAAGTCTTCCCTTTCTTCGCCGTCTGGAAAAAAGGTTCCTGCCTGACTTTGAAAGGCTGAGGTGGAGCGTCCGAAAGGCGGTGTAGCGGGGAAAGCAGCGCGCTGGGATCCAGCCCTGCCCCTGGCCAGCCCCGTGACCCCGGGGGATTTCTTGTGCGCTAGCGAAGTGGGAGGACGCCGGATGTCAGAGTATCCGTTCAGCTTTGTAATTGTTTTTACTTTATTTATCTTATGTCCTTCACTCCCCGACGCCCTGATCCTCCCCGTGACGCTTCGTCTTCTCTGGACCTCCCGGTGGAGAACCAGGGGCAGGCTAGGCTGTGCCTACGGCATCAGCAAAGCTGGGGAGCCAGCGGATTTTTGGAAAAAAATAAAAATCTAAAATAATTTAAAAAGCTTCACAATAATTATGATGGGAAGAAACAGAACTTTGTTGGGCTTGCAGTAATTTATCCAGCTGATTGTTTTTATTTTGACATACACGTGGAGATGCTCCTGCCTTTGCAGGGTTTAGGGCCTCTTCCCCCAGCCCTGGGTGGACCCAGGTCCCCTTCCTTTCTGACACCCTTCAGGTCATTTATCTTTCTTGTAGAGAATGCCCTAATAAAATGTGCGATCCCGCCAGACTTCTGCATTTCATGTGTCTAATCAGTGCTGACGGGGCTGAAGGAAAGACTGAAGCCAGTGGTCCCTGTGACCAAGACACAGTCCTGTCCCTTCTTTCACTCAGGACTTGCCTGATGGCAGTGGCGCCAAACGCCGTTGTCCAAAAAAATGAGGCTTGTGTTCAGGGCTAACTAACCTCTCAAATATTTATAATTATTACTATTGTTACGATTGGACACAGAAACAGACCACACATTAAAATAATTTCGCAAAGCAAGCTATGAATCTCTGTAAGGACGATGATTCCCACACCACCGCCACCCCCCTTTCTGATTCTAGCCCTCTCTCCTCTCATGTTTAACACTCACGTTCCCACCCTCCCGCCCCAACCCCTGAAGAAACCTACCTTTATCCCCAAACCAGGTTCCTCTGGTCTGAGTCTGTGTACAAGATCACCTTCTTTATCATACGAGCCCTGCTCCTGAAGTGTGGGGTCAAACGTTTTAGAGAGCTTCTAAGTGCTTGTACCATATGTGAATTTCATTACAAAGTTCTATTACAAATCATTGTGATGTGAATAATTACTCCCAATATAACCAGGCAGGTAGACAGCCTTGTTATAAAAGAAGCCAGAGGATTAAGAGTTTCTTCTGTCTTCCCAGGTGACAGGCAGAACCACCCTGTGTCTAACCCAGAAAAAAATCAAATTGTTTTTACAGAAGTCGAAATATAATGATGTACACCTGAATTTTATATAATGTCATAAACCAATGTTACCTCAATTAAAAAAAATACGGCCCAGGCCAGCCCAGTGGCCTAGCGGTTCACTTAGCATGCACCGTAGTGGTTAAGCAGTTCAGTTCTCATGCTCCGCTTCTGTGACCCGGGGTTTGCAGGTTCAGATCCCAGGGTGGACCTACACACGGCTCATCAAGCCATGCTGTGGCAGCATCCCACATACAAAATGGAGGAAGATTGGCACAAATGTTAGTTAGCTCAGCGACAATCTTCCTCACCAAAAAAAAAATGTGTATATATATATACTACCCATAAAAAAAATCAAGTTGTTTGGTAGTCAGCCAAGTAGTAGGAGTAGTATTGCCTAATGTTTATTATAAAAGTAGTTTATGCACATAGTTAAAAAAAGGTGCAAACATTTTCAAAGAGTCTAGGTGCAAAGCCTCTCTCTCCACCTCTCAACACTCCCTCTTATCACATCCCATACATGACCATTGGTATCAAATTTTGTATATCCTGCCAGTTTTATATACAAGTGTATTTAGCTTTTTTTTTGCACAAATGAGGCTATATCATAAATACTTGTTGCAACCCCCACCCCAAGGAAAAAGTATATGCAACATGTGCCCGTTGTAACATTGTCAAACATTACGAAATCAAAGTTTTTTTTTTCAAATATATACATCTTCCTTTGAAACTTATAATAAACCTGTGACACACATAGGACTTATTTTGTTTTTCTCATTCTGTGGTTGAGAAAACTGGCACACAGTTAAATGAACTTGTCCGACAAGTTTCACAGCTGGTCTCTGTGATCTGCTGGAAGGAGGACCTACAGGTCCTGGTCCTCAGTCCCTCAGGACCATGAACTTTAGACACTCAGACAAATCACAATGGGGCTTTGTTTCATTTCCTCTGCACGGAACTAGTGTTTTCGACAGGCAAAGCTTTTTTGGTTGAGTATAGGATTGAAAAAACAAATGAACAACTTATATTCTATTTCCAAGCCTCTTGTACTTCTAATTTTAGGGTGGACCAGGTAATTTAGGGGTGTGGACATGCACATTTGGAGGCCCTGGGCCAAAATTAAATTGCCCTGCATAGGAAAGAAAGGAGAAATTAGAAGCCCAAAGGGGAAGGTTTAGGAACAGCCAAGAACCAAGGATGAGGACTGGGAGCTGCCTGGAGGAAAAGCAGAGGAAAACAATCCATTTGGTGGCGCCGCTGGAGTCTGAGGTTATCTGTGTTGCAGTGTTTGGGGGGTAAAACTATCCTTGATCTCTTTTAGAGGATCAGCGCAATCTACGTTGGTCTCACTGCTTTTGTAAGCACTGCTGATTTCTGGGAATGTGAGAGTTTTGAGTCCTGTCCACTACTGCACGGGAGGCAAAAAGAGAGCCCACGAAAGAATGGCCAGGCTGCTGGATTACACAAGGAGCAGTCACACACTCAGGGTGCCCCAGAGAAGCAGAGGGGTGATTGTAAGGACCGAGGTGGGATCTGTAAGAGGAATCTCTCCACAGCCTAAGAGCGGTGATTACGTTGGGCCGGATGTGATGGGAACTGCAGCCGGGGCAGATGCCTTGTTTCTGGTCCACTTGCTTTGCTCTGCGTGTAGGGCCCATTTCTCTGTGCACGGGCAGGCTGCTGGCTTTCCTTGTGTCCTTTATGTTCGCCATCACTTCAGTGCTTTCATTTTTTCAGACTCCAGTGTAGAGAGTTGGCTCAATCATACTCCTCAGTTCTTGGTACATAATCATCGCCAGTCCATGCCAGTTCTTCTTGTTTGGTTTGTATTTTCTCCTTTATCTCTAATTCTCAGTCTCATTCTCCTCACCCCCATAGGCAGCTACTATCTAATGTTTTTTACGTGTCCTTGGATACAGAAGAATCCTTGAATATATAAATAGTACAGTACTATATCTGTTTCTTACTTTTTTAAACCCAGTACCGTGGTTTTAAGATCTAGTCGTGTTGCTGTATATATATCTAGTTTATGGCTTCTAATTGCTGGATAGTATTCAATAGTACACATTCTCCGCATTTTACTGTACTTTCTTTTGGCAAAGAACATCTAGGTTACCTCATCTGCCTATGACAATAAGCAACGCTGTGAAGAACAGCCTCATACTTTTCCCTTATGAACCTGGGTAAGAGGCTGTCTAAGATACATCCCGGGAGTGGATGGCTGGAATTTGCACAGTTTCCATTAGTACCACCAAATTGCTCCCCAGAATGGCTATATCCACTTACATTTCCACCAGAGGGGCAGGGAGGTTCCTGCTCCCTCACCACCCACCCCAGCAATAGATACAATCAAACTTGCTAATTTCTGGAAATCTGATGACTATAAAGTGATAGCTCACTGTTGTTTTATTTTTGTCTTTTTCTGACTACCAGTGAGGTTGTGCATCTTCTGTAATTTTCTATCGACATCTTTTGCCCATTTTTCAATTTCCTATCTTTGTTTCATTGACTTCCAGGAATTTCTTGCATATTCTAAATGTTACTCTCTTGATCACTTTTGACTTGAAATTATCACTCATTTATTAATCATTATTAAATAATCACCATTATTAAATAATGGTGTTATTTGTTAGATAGAAGTCTTAAATTTTGGTAATAAATTTTTCACTGTGGTTTATGTTTTTAAGATCTTTTTCACCACCACAAGATCATATATATATGATTTTATATCATATATAAATATGTGATATGTGTTTATATATATATATTTCCACTCGTTTTATAAGTTTACTGTTCATATTAATATCTTTAGTTTACCTGGTGTGAAGAAGACAATCAACTTTATTTTTCTGCGTACACTGAACCAGTTTTTCCAACTCCATCTACTTAAATAATCCATCTTATTCCCACTGATTGGTGGTGCCACTTCTAATATACCAATTTCCCATGATTACAGGTTTGTCTTTCCCTGAACCAGTGTATCCTGCTTTTCTGTTGCTACGACTTTGTCGTATACCCTGATGTCTAATAGGGCTACTCCCTCCTCTTTGATTCTTTTTCAAATTTTTTTTTTTTTTAGGAAGATTAGCCCTGAGCTAAAATCTGCTGCCAATCCTCCTCTTTTTGCTGAGTAAGACTGGCCCTGAGCTAACATCCATGCCCATCTTCCTCTACTTTATGTGTGGGACGCCTACCACAACATGGCTTACCAAGCGGTGCCGTGTCCGCACCTGGGATCTGAACCTGTGAACCCTGGGCCGCTGAAGCAGAATGTGCACACTTAACCACTGCACCAATGGGCCAGCCCTAATTCTTTTTCAAATTGATCTTAGCTATTTATAGACCTTTATGCTTTCACACAAATTTAGAAGCAATTTTTCAGCTTCTTTAAAAAAAATCCTCATGCCCTTTTAATTGAAATTGAATGAAATTTTATTGAATCTGGGGAGGATTGGGGGAAATTAATTTGGAAAAAACTGACATTGTCATCCTATCCAGAAACATGTTATCTCTCTGGCTGTTTAGATCTAGTTTTATGTCCTTTAATGGGATTTTGAAATTTTCCTCCACAGAACAATTTGGCAATATCTGGTAACATGCCTATCCTTTGATTCAGTAATTCTCCCTTTAGAGAAATGTTCACACACACATACAATGAAACACATTCAAAATAGTTCAGTACAGTATAGTTTAAATTTTAGAATGGATAATAAATTTTAGTATATTCATATAGTATACTACTATACAACAGTTAAAATGAATGAATTGCAGCTGCATGTACCTGTTGCATAAATTTCAAAAACACACTGTTGAATAATGAAAAATACAAGTTAAAAAAATATATATTGTTCTATTTTTAAAAGTTTGGAAACACACAAAACAATTCTATATATTGTTTATGGAAACTTATTTTTGTGGTAATTCCATAAAAAGAAGCGAGGGACTGTTGAACTGTAAATTCAGCCATAGTGGTTACTTCTGGTTAGGAAGGTAGGAGGGAAATGTGATTGCAAAAGTGGTACCCAGAGGGTATCAACTATACTTTTAATGTTTTATTTTCTAGGGAAAAACTAAATCATATTTGCCAAAAGATAACTGTTTGATGGGGTTGAGTGGTGGGTATACGATTGTTCATTAGGTTACTTAGAGCCCTTATCTGTAGATCTGAAATATTTTATAAGAAAAAACAAAACTAGATCTTCATAAAGTTTGTACGTTTGGGTGAAGCTATGATATAATTCTTGCATTTCTTTTTCGAAAAATTGTTCTTTTAAATTATAATTATAGTTGGTTGTTGCATGTATAGAGGAGCCATATTGATTTTTATGTTAATCTTGTATTCATCAATTTTCCACACTCATTAAATCTAATAGTTTTTTTATTTGTAGGGTTGCCTGTGTAGAAAACATTATTTTATCATCTGGAAATAAGACTTTTGACTCTTCTCTTCTAAGCCATGTACCTCTTACTACTTTTTCTCATCCTGTTTTGTGGGCCAGGACTTTCAACACTATGCTGAACAGTGCTGTGACAGAGGGCATCCTTAGTCTGTTACTAACATGGAAATAAGTTCACTAAGATTTCTTGGTTAAATATAATCACTATTGTGGATTTTTGGTAAAGAAGCTTTACTAAATTAAAAAGTACTTCTCTAGTTCTACTTTTCTTAAGAGTTTTTCAAATAAAACCTAGGTTTTAAACTTTATCAAATACTCTTTTTTTCATGTTTCAACATAGTCATTGTGATTTTTTCTCTATTCATCCACGGATGTGGTCAATCCACTGTTAGATCTTCTGATATTAAACTGCCTTTGCCTTTCTGAGATAAACTTTACATGACAATGACGTATCGTTTCTTACCAGTTCACAGTTTGAGTGCTGCATGATTATACATGAATTCTGCAACTTACTCAGGACCTTCTTGGCTGCGCTGCCAATATCTGCACCAGTGCTTCTCAAACTTTAGTGTTTAAAAGTCACCTGGAAGTCTCGTTAGAATGCAGATTCTGACTCAGGAGGTATAGGGAAGAGCTGAGATTTTGCATCTCTAAGACGCTCTCAGGTGATGCCCATGTGCTGACCCCGGACCACACTTTGAGTAAGGCTCTGTGTCACAACCCTCACCCTTCCGCTCCTACTGTAGAGCTTCAAACTCCAAATTCCTGAGAAAGGCTTTGATTGGTTCAGTACTGATTTTTGTCCCAGTCTGCCAGTGACTAGCCAGTGTGTGTGTGGATTACCCTTGATAAGATAGCTACCTCAGGGCCAACTCACTGAGGCCAACATACCTCGCACAGTTCATGGCCCTTTGGCTTGGTTATTGAGAGTTCAAACTTTAGCTCTGCCAGAGGCAAGTTACTTAATGCCTCTGAGTATTAGTCTCCTCATGTGAAAGAGATCAAAATACCTGTTCTGTAAGATTGTTAAGAAGCTTAAATGGGTTAATATATGTAATGGGCTTGGCACAGTGCTGGACATTTAGTGAACTGTTAATGTTAGTGTTAGCCAGGGTAATGGAGTTGGGGCAAGTTCTCTGAGAATGAGACCCAGGCAGGAGGCTCAGTGACTGATGTCTAACATAACCCGTCTGCAGAGTCAAAATTAAACTGGTGTGGGGGCTGGCCCTTTGGCCGAGTGGTTGGGTTTATGCACTCCACTTCGGTGGCCCAGGGCATCACTGGTTTGGATCCTGGGTGCGGACCTAGCACCACTCATCAAGCCATGCTGAGGCGGCGTCCCACATGGCAGAACTGGAAGGACTCACCTCTAGAATGTACAACTATGTACTGGGGGGCTTTGGGGAGAAGAAGAGAAAAAAAAAAGATTGGCAACAGATGTCAGCTCAGGGCCAATCTTAAAAAAAAAGAATTAGACTGGTGTGAATCACTTAAATGTGCACCAAACAGGACCTATTTAGGAGCAGGCAAAGCCTCACTTGTCCATTCTTTTTCTCATGTATGATAGAGAAGTCTGTGGTCAAAGTAAAAAACTTGGGATAAGTCCAGTCCAGGACTCTTGGACAAAGATAACAGTAAGTGAGCAAAAGTGAGGCCATCTGGTTTTGCTAAATGCCCCCAGCCCCTCCTCTGTGTGATGACTTGCTGCTCTGCACATAATTAAAAAAATTAACATACTCTCCTGATTTATGGCCTCTGCTTACATGTGTACTTGCCAATACCTTGATAAATTAAAACTTTGTTTTATGAGTTTCTCTCCAGGAACGGGCTGACAACAGGTAGGAAATAC